>NC_090319.1:284892712-285202145 GCF_040869045.1 Eurosta solidaginis | reverse complement strand
AACTGGGCTTTATTTAGATTACTTTGGGAGTAGTACTTCACAATAATACTTCACAACCAATAGCGTGCTTAAATCAAAACTGATTAGTTATTACTCAGCTTGCGCTGCTTTTATACTCTCGATTTCCTCGTTCACCCATTTCTCCTAAGGTATAGTAATTTCGCGAACATTTGTACCTCATGCTTGATTACCAGCTATATACAGGTATATTTATAATATATAGTTTATAGCCATATGCATGTGTATGTGTGAGTAACTACTTCGGCTGATGACTGCATGTGAATGTGTGAGATATCTCTTCGTTGCCTTCTACATAAGTGTCGCTAGCTTTAATGTGTACATTTACATAAGAGTGGCTGCTTCATGTTTTTGTTGTTACGTGATTATTTACCAAGAGAAGAAGCAGGCGTGTAGTGGCGAAGTAAATACGTTGATGAATACCCCAATGTGTCCAAGGGGACCGGTGGAGCTAAGCGTTTATGGTCACCAGGCATATTAACCAAGTTAAATGGCGGCGAGTTGGACTGGTGCATGGTGAAACGGCGAGTGCATAATTAGTATCAAAATTACCGCCTGATAGGTGAGTAATGAGCCGTTCTCGGGTTTCGCCTTATATGCGTCTTTGAAGAAAGCCGGTTGGTTGTGACCCTTCATGCATCAAAACAAGGTGACAACCGAAGTCACCAAATAAAATTAATATCGGGAGTGGTGGGTTTGTGTAGAAGAAGTTGTAAGAGGTCTTCTTGCATAATATTTGAAGTACAGACCTCATTTGTCCCCCTCTTATTACAGTGGTGGTAAATGTTGGGGTAATTATGACGGATGTGAACATGTTTAATTCAATAACATTACAAGTTTCAATTTGGAAATTACTAATTATATCACAGCTGAACAATCATACATTTTTAGTCAAATAGATCTCATATCGCTATTAAAAATATTTCGGTAATCTTTGTTTACAAAAAGCCTTGCCACAATATGGGTCAATTTCATGTGCCCAAAACATAACTACATAATACCAGTTTATTTACCCGGTTTTTGTTGTTTAGCCTCGTTACTGCGTCAGCAACTGTCATTGCAGCTTTTCAAGTTTCACGTGCGCTTACGTACAAAAACGTATGCTACTTACATATCTAAACCTTGTCGACTCACCTCTTCTAATTGCCATTTACGCCCCGATTCTGTGCGTTACCGGTAAAATAGTACCCAGAACATAATTTAACCGGATATCGTTACCAGTTCTTTTATCCGCCAAGTGGTAACGCTGTCATCACCGAAAAACTCACCAGTGTCTGTGGAGAAATTTGGAAGGTAGTTTTCTTCGCTTTCACTGTTGCCACTTTCGTCCATTTGGATCAAAAATGGTTCCTTCCAACCCCATTTGCTCAGCTGGTCACTTTTCTTCAATTTTGGTCCTTTTTAGGCAGTAGCCACGATTGGTACTTTTCTTTCGTTTTCACTCAGGTAAAAATTCACAATGTTGCCCAAAAATTCGCCACACTTTCGTTAGCCCCCATATAATTTTGAATTTTCTTCAATGGAACTCTCACCATAAAAATTGCTGTCAATAAAATGTACCAGAAAAATAACATTTCACCTAGGATATAATTTATTCCAGGCATTAAAAAGAAAAGCGTTGGCAAGCACATTGTCGTTAATTTTTGTTGAAATAACCGACTAATCAAAAAAAAACTCTTGTTTTATAATAATATCAAAGAGGATAAATATAATAGCCGTCCCTCATAAAACAAAAGTAGCGACTACCTCTTAGTTTATATCGAGTAAATGTCTAAAAAATAACGAGTGACGGCTCTTATTATATTTATCCTCTTTGATAATATTAATAACGACTAGATATTTCGATCGGTTATACCATAGTGTTGTAAATATATGAAAATAAAAATTGCTTCTCGCCTAGCATAGCTTATAGCAAGCACTCTGCCGTGAGCCTATCACTTTCTAAACTTATACAAAGAAATTCTATGCATTATTTCTCGTTTGGCACGTTGATATTTAAATCTTTATCACCCAGCTCAATGAGTTTAAGAAATTCCAGGACTATTGTGGTCTTAAGCCACGCAAGGTAATTGAAAACTAAGTATCTTGGCACAAGAAATATTTTAACTCGAAGACAGAAGGAAGCAAATGCAAAATAGATTTGATTTCGGAAGAAATGTTTTGTATAAAATTATTCCCGTAGGTGTTAGCAGAACCCCCGAGGCCTTAGATCAAAACTCACACTTACTCAATCTAGGCTCTGATATGAAGCTTAAATGTTAAGGGAAAAAGTAAAGCATATATGACACTACTTTATTTTTGCTTGGATTCCAAGCTAAAAAAACTAACGAATCTTTATCGGAACTTCAAAACAGAAAAACAATTTCTATCATGAAAAAGCGAGACCACAATTCCCCCATAATTAGTGAGTTTGGCATGTTTTTGTTTATGTTTTACATTTTATTTTTACATTAACATTTTTAACAATAAAAACAATGTAAATAACATGCGCAAATTATTTCGGTCTCTAATGGTTCACTTTTTTCACAAGAAACTTGATTTTAATTGTGTTTTTTTGCACCAAATTTTCAAACTAAAAACAAAATTTTCATTTGTCAGAAAAAAATAAAGAAAAAACGGCCGAATGTCAAAAAAACCTATCCAAAAACAAACTGGCTCGTTTGTTTTTAATGAACTAGGTTGTATTTTTCTTGTATTTCGTTAGTTTTTTGAAATATAGTTTATACACTTACACCAGTACTGAAGCCGTATTAGGAGGGAGTGCGACAAAAAATTGAAGATAAAATACAGGCAAAAATACACGAAAATAAAGTAGTGTCATATAGGTATAAGCATCTTTAAAAATAGCACTAACCAAATTGCTTAGTTTTATTTATGGTTTACTAAGTTTTCCACATACATAGTTCGGCAACACCAGAACGCAAATTTTGAACCGTTTCTTACTAAAACCTAACTGCGATATACATTTTATTTCATGGCAATCAACAACAGAATGCTAGAACCAAGAGCTTTGTGACCAAAACTAGGTTCACAACGTTTGGTTGGTGACAGACATAGACTTATCCTATGTCAAAATATAGTACCATTTTTGGTTGCACGCACATATATTTGTTTGTTCAACTTGAAATAAAGGAAAGTCTTTACTATGTTTAGTAAAATTTTATGTGGAAACATCCTAAAATTTTGTATTTTATACTAATAAAATAAAAAAAAATTTGGTCCTTTTTTTGATGAATTTTGGTCCCAAATGAAAACATGGTGTAGCAACTGTGTTCGCTTTACCGAAAATGTCTCACTTGTAGATACGAGGTTAACGATAAACGTGACGATGTGTATATGCATATTATGCATGATAAGTTTCTACATAGGTATATTGTAATTTATTCTGTGAAAGTACATAATGTAAACAAATATGTATAGCAAGAGGCAACACTTTTTTACTATTATCTTTACTTATTTGCGCTTACAATTCTTTATTTTTCAGTTTTTCATTTTTCTAAACAACAACTGTTGTGTGGTTATTTCGCTGTAACGACCTACTTTTGTGGGTAAAAAATTATCCGACTACTTTCGCGGGTAGAATACCAAAAGGGTGTAAAAGTTGCCGCATGATTTCGTTACCGTGGTGAAGAATGTTGTTACCACACTAGAATCGGGGCGTTAGTATTTATTATTATTGATCTTACTTTTCGGTACTCTTTACGAACCAGTTTTTAATGCTGTTCAAAGTTTTTGCTTATTTGCGGCCTTAACTGAAGAACAAGCTTGATACACACATTAGGCATGTTGCTAACTTCACTGGTCGACGGCCAAAATTTACCAGAGACGCCGTTATGAAATTCGTATGTAAAACCACCCCCTGATTTCGAAAATCGAGTTCATTTTTGATTCTATGGTACCGTTTTTGAGATATTTCCAATTTACCGTTATTCGAAAAAACCAACAAGATGGCTCCCTTTAATTACGTATATCTCACAAACGGGTCAAGCAATTGCAAACAAGTTTACAGAAGAAAGACGATAAAATTTACTATAAATGCATCATACATTATTTTTTGTTCAACCAGATAGTTTTCAAGATATTAGCTTATCATTTCAGATTTTTGTTTTCTTTTATGAAAAAATATGAAAAAATCACTTTTTGCGAGGGCAGCATTACAAAACCACAACTTTTTTCCAGATATTTTTTCTTTACGCTCTGTTTAATTAGAAAAAAGATAAGCTATCATCGAAGAAAATCGATGCAAAACTACGTAAGTTATAAGCAATCAAATAAAAATACCCAGGTTGCGCAATTTCAACGTATACCTCAAAACGTATGTATGGTATAAAGAAGAGTGAAATATCTAGCTATGCTCTGTTTCTATTTAGTTAGAAGTTCAATTTATGAATGAAATTACAAATATTTTTAACTTTTTTTAAATTTATTTATGTTTATACTATATTCTTTGATGCTTATTCAGTTTAAGATGAGAAACCAGCAGTAATCACCCATCATTGCGACGTCCCAGAATCCTTGACATCGATTCTCAATTAATTACATTTGCTGATGAAACCTTTCGCCATGTTCGTCACTTTCGTCGCCAAGATTTGCCGGAAAAAAGCTCAAATGTGAGTGCAGAAAGTGAATTTTTAAAGACATATTTACGCCTGGAAAGAAAATATTAGTTAGGTAAACAAGTTATAGAATTTTGGGAAATTAATTTTAATAAGCCTTTAATATTTACCCATTTTCCCATAATTATTGATTAAGTCGTTCACTATCTGCTCGTAGTTAGGGCTTTTGTGTCTACCGAGAAAAGAAGCAACGACCTTTTCAAGGGATTCCCACGCTGCTGCCTCAACTGATGATATAAGTCGTTTGAATTGATTATTGTTGATCAACTTTTTTATTTGTGGTCCAAAAAAAATACCTTCTTTATCTTGGCTTGAGAAATATCTGGAAAAATTGTTTTCAAATAGTCGAATGCTTCGCCTTCTTTGTCCAAAGCCTTAACAAAGTTTTTAATGAGACCGAGCTTGATGTGTAAGGGTTGAAGTATGATTTTCTCTTTCTTGACAAGAGGGGTGTATTTGATGTTATCCACACCAACGGTAAACTCGACTCCTTCCCGCCAATCCTTGCTGACGTAGTGGTCCTTACGAGCTCGGCTATCCCACTTGCAGAGGAAGCAGCAGTGCTTGGTGTAGCCACTTTGTAGACCGCATAGCATTGCAACGACTTTGAGATCAGAACATATTTTCCAATCATGCTCTTCATATTTGATAAATTTGATTAGTTTTTGCATTTCCTCGTAGGTTTCCTTTGTATTTACTGCATGTGCGATCGGGATAGAAGGCTTTTTGTTACCAATATGCAATAATACAGCCTTCAAACTCGGTTTATTGCTGTCCATAACAATCGCCACTCTTTTGAATCATATGTTTGACCAAACTCTTTGAATAAACCGGGAATGTCGTTGCAGTAGCATATACTGTCTTTCTTAGTATAGTGTTGGGAAAATGGTTCGTGACGAGTTCTACAATATATCACCTTAACATCGGATGACACAAATTTAAATTGTTGCATACGAGAAGTGTGGATCTCGGCCTTTTCCTTGGGTATTTCCAAATCTCTTATCCAATCATTAAGTTGTGCTTGTGACAGAACGTTTCTCTCGTTTCCCATGCGAAATTCAGTACAACTTGATTCCCCGCACTCAGATATTACTGTTGACAATGGAACTGGATCCGCAACTGCCGTTGAATGTAGTACTGGTAATGTCACAGTTGGTACGCTGGCATAGGTTACTCTTCTTGATCTTCCAACGCCAAGTACTTTTGTTTGACAAATATAACACTCTATTGAATGGCAAGTAGATTCTCTCCATATCATTGGTGTATCAAATTTTATTTGTTGTCCTGATTCCGACTGAATCAATTCTACTCGACACGATGTACACAAAGTGTTCGGTGTCCATGGTTTTTCAGCATTTGTAGGCTCCAAGCCAAAATACTTGGAGTATAAAGTTTTGATATGATCTGAGAACACTCGTATATTGCTTGACCCGTTCGTGAGATATAGGTAATTAAAGGAGCCATCTTTTTGGTTTTTTCGAATAACGGTAAACTTCAAATATCTCAAAAACGGTACCATAGAATCAAAAATGAACTCAGTTTTCGAAATCAGGGGGTGATTTTACATACGAATTTCATAACGGCGTTTCTGGTAAAGAGAAAAAGTTGAAATTCGTGGTCCAGTGCTTTTTGTCGTTTCGAATCGATCTAGAGTTAGCATCGAATTTTTTGCCTATTTAATATTTTACCGTAAATTGTAATTGACATTTTTCAAATCATGTACAGATATTTTTAAAGGTGTTGAAATTGTAGGCGTACTATTTGTTTTATTTAAAAATCCGGTGCAGCTACAAACATTAATAATCTATTTACATATGCTAAATTTAGGTGTGTTGTTGTGTAAAGCCTATAGGATCAATTATGGCAGAATCAAGCTAGTTTTAATTGACACGTTGTGTTTAGAATTATTCCAGGATGGTATACGTAAATATAATGTTAGAATTAACATAATGTAAACTTAACATTAGGTCATTATAAAGGTCTGCAGATAAAAGTTATTCCTTAAAATTTAAACCAGTAAAACCATACCAGGTCCCGTTCGTATGTTTTCGGGGTCATGCAGGGACTATTTTTCAAGGAGCAATTTTAGATCATTTCTGGACTGTTCGGGGATAGTTTTGGGATAGTCTCGAGGCGTTTCGAAGAGTTACGTTGGGATCATTCCGGAACTCTTTTTTAGATTACTTCCGGGACGTTTTGGGTACTATTTCGAGACGTTTCGAAGAGTTACGTTTGGATCATTCCGGGACTCTTTTTAGATTACTTCCGAGATCAACTTGAATATGTCAAAGAACATTTCGTAACTATTTGCACTATTTTGAGAAATATTGATTTGTTATCGAAAACGTAACAAACAAAAAACAAATCGCAATTTTCTTCGGTAAAAAATCGATAACTTTTTGATAGCAAACCGGTAACAACGCTACCGATAACCGACTTATAATCCTCCGATTATAAATCGCCGATAACAAGAAATGTATAACACCCCCATAAACCGTCGACAACAATCCGTTAACCGGTGTTAGTCGTTACTTTCCTTTCCTTTTCCTTCCTTTTCTTTCCTTCCCTCTGCTGTACTCAAATTTCCGCTGTATTTAAAGAGTGGTAATTAAATAACTGTTTTAATTAAAGATATCGGTTTCGGAATTATTTGTGATTCTTTCTTAAACCAAATTAGAATAGTCAATCTAATTCGATCGTGTTCCAGTCACGATTCAACAATTCAACTTCTTTTGTCACGCTACTTGAGCTTTGCTTACTTATAAACCTTCTGAATTATAAATCTTTCAAAGCATAACTACATACTTTTATCAAGCAGTTAATATCTAATTTGCCACAAGTTGAAGCAAATGAAAAAAAAAATTGTGGAAGTTAAGAAATCAAATGAGTTTCCAGCTGAAGCGGAAAAAATTACTTAAATTGTATTTGGTTTTGTTTATGTTTATATATCCGCTTTGTTCCCTATTATTACTTAATTCTGTGTGAAAAGGTAAAAGGCGGTTCAAACAAGTTCAACTTTTTGTGGGCATAAATATTATATACTCAGCTGATATTTTAAAAATACTCAAATTTAATTTACTTGCACGATTATTACCAAGAGTTACTGTACACAATTTTCAAAAACTCAAGAGGTTTTTAGCCTGATTTTAAACTATATCCAAATTTATATATACATATAACCCGCTCAGAAAATACATGGTTCAGCTCGTTATGTAAGCTTATTCAATTTCAGTTTTTACCTCACAATTGTCCTATTTAAGAACCGTATTCTATGTGCTACGTTTTTGAAAAGTTACACCCAGAGAAAAAATCTATATATATATATATATATATAACTATAGTAAAGTATTGCCTCACCCATACCGTTCGGAGCGGGCATAAAACAAGTAGGTCCCGTCCCCCCAATTTGTAGGAAAAATTAAAAAGAAGCACGACGCAAATTGGAAGAGAAGCTCGGCCTTAGATCTCTTCGGAGGTTATCGCGCCTTAGATTTATTTATTTTTTTTTTTTTTTGAATTTTATTGTGTAATGTACTAGTATTTACTCGCTTTCGTACGCTACTCATTTGCCTTGGTATTATTGATCCAGGTCGAAAAGAGTCGGAGTTACATCGATTTAAGAAAACAAAATTTCCTTGAGGGAGCAGCAATTCAAAAATAGTTTCGAAATAATCTTACAAATAATATTAAAATGATGCCGATAAGTATTTCTTATTATTCTTGAAATGATACAAATCGTTTTCCTAAATTTTCCAGAAAAAGTTATAAAATTATCAGGAAATTATTACGAAACTGTTCCGAAATGATTACTGATATAAACTTAAAAACAAACATGAATAGTTCCAAAATAGTCGCAATATAAACAATCCCAAAATTATCCTTAAAACAATACAGAGAAAGTCTCGAAGTGATACGTAAAATAATTTCCAAATAGTTTTTACAGATTCTGGAATAGTCCTAATATGATTCCGAAGTAGGCGGAAGATCATTCTTAAAACAGTTTGTTAATAGTTCCGCAGTAATCCAAAATGATCTGTAATTATTTCGAACACAATCCAGAAACGATCCAAAATGGGTCCGAAATATATCGAATATGATCCTGACAAAAATCCCGATGCTGTTCGAACAAAGTTCCAAACACAGTTCCAAACTGGTGGTCCCAAATTAGCCCAAATATTAGTAATCTCGAAATGGTTCGTAAAACAATTCCAAAATAGCCTTTACACATTCTGGAAAAGACTATTAATATGTTACCAGAAACATTTCCAAAATAGACGGAAAATTATACCATAAACAGTTTCGAAATAGAATTAGTCTGGAAATAACAACATTAACATCTCGAACACAATTCTGGAATGGTGTCTAAATATAAAATCATTGGAAAATTAATATTTACTTATTTATTTAATTGTATTTATTAATTTAGAAGTAATTGTTGCCACAAGGCACGACTGGCTATAAATAATTTTCCACTACCTCCCCTAAACCAATAGTTCGGCAGTTGCAAGTTCATACAAGGAGATTGATTTCGCGTTTTAGTCTTAAAATAAAACTACCAAAAGTAAAAACAAAAACCTAAGCTTTAAAATTACAGCTCGTGTTCCTTGCAATCGCAACTCTTTTTCCAGCAAATGGCATTCGAATTCATGCATCGTCGGAATCGAAAAAAAAAAACCAAACACAAAGCAATTTTGGTGTTTTCTTTATGCCTGTGACGTTGGCATACATAATCTTACAAAACAAAAAACAATAATGAGTAGGTTTCAAATAGTTCTGGAGTTCCTGAAAAGGAGAAAAAACTTCTGGCTTTTTAGATAGAAAAACAAGGTTTTGAAATTTTTGTATGCCTACTTCACGCAGCAACCAAAATGTCGAAAATCGATAAAAAAAACTGTTCTGAGTAGCTTTTCAATAGTTCTGGAGTTCCTGAAAAGGAGAAAAAAGTTCTGCAGAATTTCGCCAAACATTCACATTTTTCAAAAATTTTTAAATTCGAAAATTTGGAAAAAAGTAAAAAAAAAGTTGTTCTGAGTAGTTATTTAAAATTGCTGGAGTTCCTGAAAATGAGAAAAAAAGTTCTGCAAATTTACGCCCAATATTGACATTTTCCCATTTTAAAAAATTTCAAAATCAAAAAAAAAAAAAAAGAATTGTGTTCTGAGTAGCTTTTAAATAGTTCTGGAGTTCCAGAAAACGACAAAAAAAGTTCTGCAAATTTACGCCCAATGTTCACATTTTTCCAACTGTCGAAAATTAAAAATCAAAAACAAAAATTGGTGCTCTGAGTAGCTTTTAAAAAGTGCTGGAGTTCCTGAAAAGGAGAAAAAAAGTTCTGCCAAATTTACGCCTAATATTCACAATTTTCCAGCAGTAAAAATTAAAAAAAAAATTTAAAATCAAAAAAAAAAATTGGTGTTCTGAGTAGCTTTTAAAAAGTTCTGAAGTTCCTGAAAAGGAGAAAAAAGGTTTTGCAAATTTACGCCCAATATTCACATTTTTCCAAAAGTCGAAAACTTTAAAAAATTTTTAAAATACAAAAATGGTGTTCTGATTGGTTTTAAAAAGTTCTGGAGTTCCTGAAAAGGAGAAAAAAAGTTCTGCAAATTTACGCCCAATGTTCACATTTTTCCAACAGTCGAAAACTAAAAACAAGTAAGGAAGGCTAAGTTCGGGTGTAACCGAACATTACATACTCAGCTGAGAGCTTTGGAGACAAAATAAGGGAAAATCACCATTTATCAAAATAAACCTAGGGTAACCCTGGAATGTGTTTGTATGACATGTGTATCAAATTAAAGGTCTTAATGATTATTTAAAAGTAGTGAGCCTTAGTTCTATAGGTGGACGCTTTTTGGAGATATCGCAATAAGGGTGGACCAGGGGTGACTCTAGAATGTGTTTGTATGATATGGGTATCAAATTAAAGGTATTAATGAGGGTTTTAAAAGGGAGTTGTGGTAGTTGTATATGTGAAGGCGTTTTCGAGATATCGACCAAAATGTGGACCAGGGTGACCCAGACCATCTTCTGTCGGGTACCGCTAATTTATTTATATATGTCATACCACGAACAGTATTCCTGCCAAGATTCCAAGGGCTTTTGATTTCGTCCTGCAGAACTTTTTCATTTCCTTCTACTTAATATGGTAGGTGTCACACCCATTTTACAAAGTTTTTTCTAAAGTTATATTTTGCGTCAATAAACCAAACCTATTACCATGTTTTATCTCTTTTTCCATATTTGGTACAGAATTATGGCATTTTTTTCATTTTCGTAATTTTCGATATCGGAAAAGTTGGCGTGGTCATAGTCGGATTTCGGCCATATTTTATACCAAGATAAAGTGACTTCAGATAAGTTCGTGAACTAAGCTTAGTAAAGATATGTCGATTTCCAGCCACCCACACTCACGCCGCATTTGTGTGCATGCATGCACATGCATGCGTTGCGTACACATGCATGTGTGTGTGCAGGTTGTCAGCACCCATGCACGTATACGTAAGGGGTGGTGTGTGTGTGGTTTTTTCCCCTCCTTAATATCAGAGGACCTTTTCGCGGCTTAGCGGTTGTCATCAACGGCACAACCGGCCTTTTTTTCGATCGACCGCCAACCAGCACACATCGCCGAGTATCACCGTCATCAGTTTTACACTCAAAGGTAATATTGTATCCTTGTATATATTTTCCTACACTCTAATTAAAACACTATTATAACGAGGAAATCCTCTTTGCGTTTTGTTCTTTTACTTTCTTTCGAGAGCACTATCAACCCGAGATCGACCCGTGTGCGCCTACCCACTGCCGGTTCCAGACGCACTCAGGCCGAACATTGGTCCTCCCCACCAGGAACTAAAAGCGCCTCTTTATATATACAGTCCACAACACAGCACATTTGCCTACTACTGAATTTGCACGAATTGCCACAAAAAAAAAATCATCAAAAGTTTTATTTGTCACAGCATAGTCCAGCATAACCACCAAAAAGTTGGAAGTTTGATAATATACACGACATTAGCAGCCGCCGGAGCCACAGCCATCACATCAATTTTTCCACAAAAACAAAGTAAGTTTATATTTCTTGCCACTTTTTTTTTGAGTGTTGTTTTTTGCAAAGTAAAGAAAAAAACCCCGTGTAGTGCGCGAAAAATTAAAAATAAAAGTGAAAACAGTGAAGTGATTTAGTGAGCACCAATTTATTTTTCTAATTTCAAAGGTTAAATCAATCGGTTTGTTAGCCTTTATTTTCAGTCCTTGTGATTATCTGGGCTATCCCCCCACCAGTGGTAAGGTTTTCCAGACACAACACAAGGAAGAGGGTAACCTAACCTCACTTTCCGCACCATACTAAATAGGTCTTTGTTGTTGTTTCTTTTGTACTTCACAAACACGAAATTAAGTTCAATTTAACTAATTAATCCGGTGCTCACTTCACTTTTTAAACACTTTTTACACTTTTTTTGGCGCTTTTTTACAATATCGCACGCATTTTTTCACTTCTTCAAAAATACACCCATTATTTGTGGAGGTGGCGAGTGGTCCCCTCTTGTTGTTGCCGCTGAGACAAAAATTTGTACATTAAATCTTTTGCTGTTTTCGCTGCTGTGACAAAAAGTCCAAAAATAAATCCTTTTTGTTGTCCCTGTTGTGACAAAAAAGCCCATAAAATAAACCCTTTTCGTTGTCGCTACCAAGACAAAAAGTCTGCAATAAACAAAATAAATAATAAACTCGAAGTTCAATAGTTTTTATTTAGGGCTGGGCAGGCATATTAACTCAGAAGAGTTCTATTTTTCTAATCGGAAATTTTCTCGTTAATAAACGTAAATAAAACAATGGAAACCTACATCCGTTTAGCAGAATCAATCGCAGAGTTTGATAAAGATTACAGCCTTATTCCGGAGAGCGACCATAGCAAACACACCCTTGCAATACAGCAGGAAGAGTTGCGGCTCTTGTGGAAGAAGGTAAAGTCTGCGTTTGATTCGCTATTGGGATCTGATGAGGTGTCAGCGGATGACGTTATGGCGATCAGAAAGAAGCAAAAGGCAGCATACGCAATCTACGTGCGATGTTCAGCGTCTATATCTGCTGAGGCAGAAAAATACAAGAAGGATGAAAAGAACGTCAACCCTGAGCAAGAACCTCATG
This sequence comes from Eurosta solidaginis, assembly GCF_040869045.1. NCBI lineage: Eukaryota > Metazoa > Arthropoda > Insecta > Diptera > Tephritidae > Eurosta > Eurosta solidaginis. The sequence goes on along the minus strand of NC_090319.1, from coordinate 285,189,363 downwards.
CGCATAAAATTCGCCTCCCTGCTTGCGACACGGAAGTTTTTAAAGGGGATTATCTGTCTTGGCCAACTTTTCGCGACCTTTTCACGGCAATTTATATAAACAATTCCAGCTTGAAAGGGGTGGAAAAGTTATTCCATCTCAACAACAAAACGCAGGGCGAAGCAAAAGATATCGTGAAAAAATGCCCTCTCACAAATGAAGGTTTCGAGATGGCCTGGAAAAACTTGTGTGAAAGATACGAAAACAAACGTATCTTAGTTAACACACAACTACAAATTTTATTTAACTTAAAAAAGGTAGAGAGTGAGTGTGGCAGTTCAATAAAAAAGCTGCAAAATGATATAAATAATTGTATTTCGTCCCTCAAATGCCACAAAATTGACACTTCCAATTGGGATGCGATCCTGACATATCTCTGCTCAACTAAGCTACCAGAGAGCACGTTGGCTCTATGGGAGCAAAGTATAGATCATAAAATGGACATATCCAAGTGGGAGGATATGGACAAATTCCTGTCTAATCGGTTTCAGACACTTGAAACAGTGTCTGGTTTTACAGGGCATGCCACTTCGAAAGTGCAAAAACAAAACGCGTCGCGACAATCGTCAGAAACCCCTACGAAAAGACTTGGTGCTTTTCAAGCGAAAGTATCCAAACAAACAATAAAATCAATTTGTAAAATGTGTAAATCCCCTGAACACAGATTACGCAACTGTTCACGCTTTTGCGAGTTAACCCCTCCAGAAAGGATTAAATTCATAAAATCTACAAGTGGTTGTCTGAATTGTCTATCCCCAGGACACACAGTGACCAGATGCACCAGTTCCTACAACTGCAATACGTGCCACTCTCGTCACCATACGCTCCTGCATACGTATACCCTACAGAAAAACACCACCTACAACCCGCCCCAACACTCCTACGATAATAGGCCCTCTACTTCTAGACAGGCATTAGCGAGACAGGAATCAGAAAAACCAGGTTCAAACGGGAACAAAAATGTGACATCCTGTCATACGAATTCCAGCACAGGTGTGCTATTAGGAACTGCTCGCATACACATTCGCCATAGCGGTACCGACTTCTCCGCACGGGCATTAATTGATTCAGGGTCTGAATGTTCCTTTATAACTGAAAGACTGAAACGCAGAATCAATTTGCCAGCGAGAAAAATGCATGCCCAAGTTTCAGGCATCACAAATGCGGTGTCAGCTCAGGTGAAAGAGGCATCCAAAATTGAATTACGTTCACCAGTGGATGCCTGCTTCAGCCTGACTACACCCGTTCTAGTCCTAGCCAAACTCACTGGGAATCGTCCATCCTGCCATATCAACGCCATGACTATGCAGGCATTCCCAGACTTGGTTTTGGCAGATAAAAGGTTCTACATCAACGAAGACGTAGACCTCATACTTGGAGGAGACATATATCCCCAAATTATACTGAGCGGTCTGAAAAAGAATGTACTAAATACACTTTTGGCCCAAGAGACAGTGTTCGGTTGGATACTAACCGGTCGCATCGAAGCACCGAGTCCAACGAAGAGCATCATGTCATTCTACAACGAGGTTGCGTTAGACAATCAATTAAAAGCTTTCTGGGAAGTAGAAAATGTGCCCAAAAATAAAATGCTTAATGAAGAAGAAAGGTATTGTGAACAATTATTTAAGGACACAACAAAACGTGATGAAAGTGGAAGATATACCGTTTCGCTACCATTCAGGCAGGATTACCCTGAGAATATTAAATTAGGACCGTCCCTAAAGCGCGCATGTTCACAATTCTTCAGAAATGAGGGGCGATTACTGAAAAACCAAGAGTTAGGGAAAGAATATGTTCGGGTGTTATCCGAATACGAAACGCTTGGACATATGAGAAAAATCAAAAACAACATTCCATCCGACGATTCCGATAGTTATTTCCTGCCCCACCACGCCGTGGTAAAAGCGGAAAGTACCACTACCAAAGTGCGCGTCGTCTTCAACGCGTCAAGTCCGACAGCAAATGGCATTAGTCTAAACGACATACTCCACCCAGGTCCAGTACTCCAAGCAGACTTGCCTATTTTAATTTTACGTTGGCGACTGTATCGCTTCGTCTTTAATAGCGACATCGAAAAGATGTATAGGCAAATTTGGGTGAACGAAAATCACACCAAATTTCAACGGATTATCCATCGAACATCCCCCAACGAGCCCATCAGTCTTTACGAACTAAAGACTGTCACCTTTGGTGTAAACTGCGCCCCCTACCTCGCGATACGGTCACTTCTACAATTGGCTGATGATGTAGAAAATACGCACCCAATAGCATCGGGTATATTACGAGAAAGTATGTATGTCGACGATGTTTTATCTGGAGGACATACAATAGCGTCAAGCATCAGAGCAAGAAACGAGATTCGCGAAGCATTACACTCAGCTGGCTTTCCACTGCGCAAGTGGACATCAAATTGTGAGGAAATCCTTCAGGACATCCCCAAAACTGATCTGCTCAGCGAGGACTTCCTAGCGTTTGAAGAGGCTAGCTCGGTGAAGGCACTCGGAATACGATGGAACGCGCATTCAGACATGTTTTACTTCACCGCAGGAGCTTTAGAGAGTAGCGAGAACATCACCAAACGCGTAATCCTATCCGCTACAGCCAAACTTTTCGACCCTTTAGGCTGGCTTGCACCAATGGTCATAGTGGCAAAAATACTAATGCAGCATATCTGGTTAGAGGGCACCGGGTGGGACGAACCTGTCTCCCCAACTACCTTAGAACGGTGGGAAAATTTCACCCAACACTATAACGAAATAGATAACATTAGGATACCGCGATGGGTAAATTTTACGCCCGAGGACGACATCGAAATACATGGTTTTTGCGATGCATCGGAAAAGGCATATGCAGCAGCAATCTACATGCGCGTAAAAATGGATGATACAATTTTCACAAATCTCTTGCTAGCCAAAACCCGAGTAGCCCCAGTGAAAACCATCTCACTACCACGTTTAGAACTTTGCGGCGCCGTGCTGCTCGCAGAAATCATGGAATCAATATTCCGAAACATTCATTTGGGGCCAGCCAAAGTTCACCTCTGGACGGATTCAACCATCGTACTCGCATGGATAAGAAAGCCGCCCTGTTCCTGGTCAACCTTCGTCGCACACCGAATCACTAAGATCATCGATATGGTCGGTAGAAAGGACTGGCTTCACGTGGACTCGGAATCTAATCCAGCGGATCTAGGAAGCAGAGAACTACTTGCCTCAGAGTTGGTAAACAATTCGTTGTGGTGGCAGGGACCTTCTTGGCTGCAAGAAGACAATTCCCACTGGCCAGCACAAGAGACCGAACACAAAACGTCCGTTGAGGAGAAGAGGGCACAAACATATGCCACGACAAGGGTAGATCAGGTAGATATTCTCGACCGTTTTTCAAATTTACCCAGGGCTTTGAAGGTTCTATCCTATGTTAGGAGATTTTATAAACGAACTCACCCAAAAACTAAAGCAATGTTCCACGAAAGGTCGTGCATAATCTCAGCCGATGAGATTAAGGCAACGACTCAAGCATTAATACGAGTCTGCCAGAAACAATTTTACGGGACAGAATATTTAAAATTAAAAAATAGGGAACCTATCGATCGCAAGAGTGAAATACTGTCCCTAAATCCATATATCGACAAAGATGATATTATTAGAACAGGGGGGCGTCTAGGGGCGTCAAAAGACATGTCATACAACGAGCGTCATCCGATCATCTTGCCTTACAATTGCAGGCTGTCTCGCCTGACAGTTATGATGGCTCATCATGACTCCCTTCATGGCGAGAACCAGCTCATGCTCCGTCTCATCCGAACCCAATACTGGATACCGAATGTCAAGACCATGATCAGAGCCATCATCCACAATTGCAAAACCTGCATTATTCACCGAAAGCAGGCACAGTCCCAACTTATGGGGACCCTTCCCTGCGAGCGGACTACTTTTACCCGCGCGTTCACTAATACCGGGGTAAACTTTGCAGGGCCTTTCGACATCAAAAGCTACCGCGGTAGGGGATGTCGACTGTCAAAAGGCTACGTATGCCTTTTCGTCTGTTTTTCCACTAAGGCCATCCATTTAGAAGCTACTAGTGACCTTAGTACCCCAGGCTTCCTCGCGGCCTTTTCGCGTTTTATCGCGAGAAGAGGATGTCCGAAGAACATCTACTCCGACAATGGTACGAACTTTGTCGGAGCTTCCAGATCTCTACGATCGGAATTCAAAGCCTTCCTGGCAGAAAGCCGAGACAAAGCAGTCTCCAAGTATAGCCATCAAGCATTAACTTGGCATTTTATTCCCGCTGGCGCTCCACATATGGGCGGCTTGTGGGAAGCGGGAGTGAAGAGCTTCAAAAGCCACTTCAAAAAGATCGCTTCTCCCCACAAATATACTATGGAGGAGTTCCAAACACTTTTGTGCCGGATTGAGGCGTGCCTCAACTCGCGCCCTCTCAGTCCGGGGTCGAATGACCCAACGGACCTGGAACCCCTAACTCCAGGACATTTCCTAACAGGCAGCCATCTTCTGGCGCCGCCAGAACCGGATGTGAACGAAAGCACGGCCTCCATAATAAACAGATGGCAAAAGCTCAAAGCCCTCCATCACACTTTCTGCAAACGATGGAAGGTGGAATATCTATCCGAACTTCAAAAACGAGTGAAGTGGAAGCATCCCAAAGAAAATATAAAAGTGGGAGATCTCGCTGTCCTCAAAGAGGACAACTTATCTCCCAACGAGTGGAGGCTAGGTAGAGTCGTCGACGTACACCCCGGAGAAGATAACCGAGTACGTGTAGTCGACCTCATAACCGAGAAGGGTCAAGTCAGACGACCTTTGGTCAAACTGATCCTTCTTCCCACGGAGATAGATTGTGCGGGGACCAAAAGCTTCGCTTAACAATCCCCCCCGTTCCTCCACATCCCTCCGTTCAAAAAAAAAAAAAAAATATCCCACTCACTCGTTCTCCCATAACGAGGATACCCGAAAAGCCCTCACGCAGATCCCCCATCTGCCACAAAATTCTATTTTTTCATTTGCAAAAAAAAAAAACCATCCCACTCACTCGTTGTTCCATAACGAGTATACCAGAAAAGCCTTTACGCAGACCCTCGGTCTGCCACAGAAAACAAAGGCACTCGGCCCATAATCTTTTTTTAAATTTTCAAAATTTCAAAACCCAGCGCTCGCCCCCCGAGGCCAATCAACCACCCTAATGCAGATCCCCATCTGCCACAAAACAATTATTTTTCATTTTCAAAATCAAACCCACAATTCACCCGCTCTCCCAGAGCGAGGACAGCAAATCAACCCAACTTCACCCGCTCACCCCGATCGAGGATGACAGAACACCTACACACTCGGCCAAAGGCGCGAGACAAACAAAAATGTATGTTTACATGAATCCGAAATCGTAAAGTTTTCGTGGTGACACTGATGAAGGTTCATCTTCAGAAAGTCTTCCAAGCACCAAGCGAGACCGACCGGATTTTTTCATTCTAGTAGGCATTCAACAAAGCAATGATGCGGTAATTAAGAAGTTTGTATTTTGCATCGACGTTCGATTTCGATTAGGGCTTAAGGTAGAAAATTTGGCGAAATAGTTCATTACGCCCCTGTGAAATGGGCATAAAACTCATTATTCAATCAACAAGATAGCCAGAAAAGATTCAGAAGCCGAACATTGAAAATGATTCAAAACTTTCGATCATCTACAGTAACCACAGTAGACTCAAGTATGATTCCACCATGTGGGATTGGAAAACTTTCTCTATTCAGTTTTTGTTTTTTTTGGACATTACGAGGAGTCATATCAAAAAATTGTTCAAAACTAGCCCTGTTGTTTAAATTATATGATAACTCATTATTTGGTCAGAAAGAGTAACCCACTTGGTAGTGGTATAAGGGGAAATTCAGATTTTTAATCACCTACATGCTGAGGGTAAGTAGTTCAAGCAACTCTGGTGGCAGGTGAACAGCGTGTACGTACACAAATGCAAACCTAGATGCTTACGCATATCGGACTATGTGAGCATCTACATTAAATAGTAATTCAAGATTTGAACTCACCCTCTTTTTGTTCAGTGATTGATAGTTGCGTGTTGTGAATGGATGTGTACCTCGTTACAGTGCACTACCATATAATTTGGGTACTTCCGGATCCATGATCTCATCAATTTTCATTTGTTTCATAACGTCCGCAAGGAATTTTGGAGGCACATAAGCGTCTCGTATTTTGCAAGGAAGCTAATGACACCTAATTTTATTGAAAAAGAAATATGACTTTTCTATCGCACATATTCATTTATGTAAATATGTTTATATCATCTGTGAAAGCTCAAACCACATATAAAACGTGTTCCACCATAGAAGGGGTGGTTGGAGCTTTCACAGACGATATTTGAGACGACAAAGTATACTACCAATGAGCTCCTGTTAATGAAGTTGGTTGAGAAACCACATTTTGATCTAATAAATACAATCTTTATATCACGTCCTTCATTATTGTTGTATATGAGTATCTTAATTACAGTCACGCTGTAGATATTCACAGCTATAACATATATTTTGTTTTTTTTCGACACATAAAGTGAATAGTCTACAGCCAAAATCGTATTTGAAAATGTTAAAAGAAATGATCATCTGCAAGGGCTACATAACCAAATATTTAGGTCACCTTGGATTTTTTCCTGGTCTCCAATGTAACTGGATGTTGCAATTTATTTCCAGTACGTATTATAGTGTGAAACGTCGCGGGACATTGTTTTTGCAAATTTCCCACCAACCACTCTGTCAAACCTGAAGACGAGACAAGTGACTCAAGGAACATATTCACCGTGAATAGACACTACCAGAACATAGGAATCGTTTAAGTTTTTTTTGAACGTGCCATATATACGCAATCAAGTTTTTGAAGTTAAGCACTGCCGCAGCTGGCTTTGTAGTGATAACAAATGGTAAAGCTCTAAAAGGCATTTGCTCTGACAGGAACTCCAAAGGAGATATACAAATTCGCATCTGTTTGAAATCCCAAGTGCCCACAAGTGTCGCTTGTGATTTAAGCTCAAGTATATTACCACCCGGTTGTCAAGTTACTTTCTCAGTAGCTACATAATTTGTGAAATCCGATTGCACACTTGGTGATATTGCGTTTAGTACTACTCGTACGACGCACTGGCTGTTTGGTTTTAGGCAATTCACAAGCTACTGAAGCACAATCTAATGTATTATCTTGTTTGTAGTCTAAACGTAGTGACATTTTAAGAAGGGATTCTTTGTGTGGTGAACAAATCAAAGGTGGAGCGGCTACCTCGCCAGTAAGTGGAGCCACATGCATTTCATATGATAGTTGTATACTTACCAATTTCAGTTGTACCTTAACAATATCATCTTGTATTATGGGTTCTACATTTAACACATTTATATCACAGATACGAAAGTGATTTTTTATTGATTTAAGAAATCCGACGAACGCACCAACTGCTCCAACTCTTGACAACATGATATAGAACTGCATGTTTTGTTCGCAACTCATGTATTTGATGTTGACTTTTTAAGATACATGGCAAGCATACATGTGAAGCTATGTTAGTTAACACAGATAATATTCGAGAATGTTCTACATTGCCTGACAAAAGCAAATTGCAATATTCATTATAGCAATGTTAAGTTTATATGCTATGTAAAACTTAACATTGAAAGATTGATTCAGTTTTGTAACGCCGGTGTGACAAGTTTTCTGAAAGAAAAATAAGAAAAGATAAAAGAAATTTAAGTGGAATAAATAAATTTTGATAAATAGCTAATGTGCTGTGATTTTTATTGTCTCTGTACGATGGTGTACAAAGTGTTCCTTAAAGTTAGATTATTATAAAACAACAAATTGGTTGCTGTTGTTGTCACTGTTGCATAAGAATTGCTGGCTGTGGTGGTCTGGTTGCTGTGGAGGATTGGTCTGTTTGGATTGCGGTGTCCTGGTTTGGTTTTCATAGGATATAAATTTAATAGGTTATGGGCCCAGTCCATGCCTAGGAACTGCAGATAAGTATCAATACAATTTATAAATAGAAATGGAGAAAGGTAAGCGCAATATTAAACCATTTGATGGGGAAAAATATTCCATATGGAAATTTCGTGTTAGAGCACTTTTAAGTGAAAATGACGCGCTTCAAGTTGTTGATCAAGATGGTGAAAAAACGGATGAGTGGGAGAAACTAAATAGATGCGCTAAAAGTTTGATTATAGAGTATCTAAGTGATTCCTTTCTTGGTTTTGCTAAAAGCGAAAGCAGTGCTAGAGAAATTTTCAAAAATCTGGATGCAATATATGAAAGGAAAAGCTTAGCTTCACAGCTCTCTATACGCAAACAATTATTATCATTAAAACTAAAGGGTGAAACAACATTGCTAAATCATTTTAATACATTTGATGATTTAGTAACAGAATTGCTGGCATCCGGAGCTCAAGTGGATGAAATGGATAAAATATCCCATTTGCTTTTAACCCTACCTTCCCCATATGATGGGATTATTACAGCGATTGAAACTTTGTCTGAAAGCAATTTGACTTTAGCCTTCGTGAAGAACAGATTATTAGATCAGGAAATTAAATTAAAGCAATCTTATAAGGACACTAGTCTTAAAGTTTTGCAAACGACTAAAACCGAAAATAAACACGCAATAAGAAAACACAGAAATCAAAATTTTCAAAAGAACAAATACAAGTTTAATAAAACTAAATTTAATAGTAAACTAAAATGTTTTCATTGCGGCAAAGCAGGACATTTAAAAAGGAATTGCTTTATATATAAAAAAGAAAAAGGTGGAGAAGATAGTCAGGCAAGCCACAAACAAGTGCAAATGGTGTCTATTCAACCAGAGTCAGGCCAGTCAGGCTTTGCATTTATGCTAAAACGTGTGTGTTATGCAAATGACAATATTTCTTTTCTCTTGGACTCCGGAGCGCCAGATCATATAATTAATGACGAAAATCTTTTTACCATTTTTACGTATTTGGATTCACCTATCAAAATCTCTGTGGCAAAATGTGGTGAATTTATATATGCATCAAAGAAAGGAGAAATTGAGCTAAAATTTGTTTAAAGGAGGTATTGTTCTGCCCTGAGGTTCCTCACAATCTAATATCTGTTAAAAAGATGCAGGATGCTGGTTTGACAGTTATGTTTCATCCAGGAGGTGTAATGATCAATAAAGGTCATACAACTATTATGGAGGGTAAATATAGTAACAATGTTCCTATTGTTAATTTCAATTTACCAAATAGGGCATACGTATCGACTGCAAATAAGAATAATTATAATTTGTGGCATGAGAGGTTAGGTCATATGAGTAAAGGTAAATTTGTAGAAATGAAATCAAAGAAAATGGTTGATAACATTGAGTTAATTGAAAATATACAACCCAATGATGATTTATGTGAGGTATGTATAAAAGGAAGACAGGCTAGGCTAAGTTTTGAAAAATACAAGAATAAAGACCACATAAATAGACCGTTGTTCGTAATTCATTCGGATGTATGTGGACCGATATCACCTTCAACTATGAATAAAAGAAATTACTATGTAATTTTTGTTGACGAATATACCCATTACTGTGTTACATATTTACTAACTTATAAGTCTGATGTTTTTGCTATATTTAAAGACTTCCTTGCGAAAAGTGAAGCACATTTTAACCTTAAAGTTGTAAATCTATATATTGATAATGGAGGGGAATATTTGTCGAATGAAATGAGGGAGTTCTGTGTTCAAAAAGGCATTAGTTACCATTTAACAGTTCCGCATACCCCGCAATTGAATGGTGTATCCGAAAGGATGATTAGATCTATAACCGAAAAAGCTCGTTCTTTGGTTATAGGAGCGAAATTACCAAAATATTTCTGGGGCGAAGCTGTATTGACAGCTACATATTTAATTAATAGAAGCCCAAGTAATGCATTGAGAGAATGCAATAAAACACCATATGAAATGTGGCATAATAAAAAGCCAAGTATCAAATATTTAAAAGTTTTTGGTTCAACAGTATACGTTCATAAAAAAATAAGAAAAGGAAAGTTTGATGAAAAATCATGGAAAGGTATACTGGTAGGATATGAACCAAATGGTTATAAGGTGTGGGATGCGGAAACTGGAAAATTTGAGATTGCTAGAGATGTCATTGTAGATGAAGCAAATATGATTAATTCTAGAGCTGTGTTTGACCATAAGAATGCTGAATTAAATAATGAAGAAAGCATGGTTGATATTGGAAATGAGAATACACTCTCAGATATGGGTACTTCCTCAGGTATCTGTGAGAATAAAACTGTAAATAAGAAAAATAATAAACAGTTAGATGAACAGCCTAGAAATATGGTAACAGAAGAATTAAATGCCGATCCAGTTTCGACTGGTGATACTATATGTGAAGATATAGGTGAACCAGGTAATAATAATAAACTGTTGACAAATATAAGAAAAAGTGATAGGTTAAAAGATAAACCACAAATTTCATATAAAGATCTTTTGGAAAATTGTATTATGAATGCTCAGTCTTCTATAGAGAATACCCCTCTTTCTTTTGATGAGATAAAATATAGAAGTGATAAGAAAAGTTGGGAAGAAGCAATTAGGGATGAGCTAGACTCCCATTTGATTAACGAAACGTCGTCATTGGTTAAGATACCAGATAACAAAAATATAGTAGATTGCAGATGGGTATTTACAATTAAGCAAAATGAAGTTGGCGAACCAATTAAGTATAAAGCAAGGCTTGTTGCGCGTGGATTTACGCAAGAATACTTGATTGATTATGATGAAACATTTGCGCCAGTTGCTCGAATTTCGAGTTTTAGGCTTATGATGTCTTTTTGAAATCAATATGGATTGAAAGTACATCATATGGATGTAAAAACTGCATTTTTGAATGGTGTTTTAAAAGAAGAAATATACATGACAGTTCCCCAAGGAGTGGATTGTGAAAAAGATCAAGTATGTAAGTTGAATAAAGCTATTTATGGGCTAAAGCAAGCTGCTAGATGTTGGTTCGAGGTATTTGAACAAGCTTTAAAAGAAATTGGTTTCATAAATTCGCCTGTGGATCGATGTATATATATATTAGTAAAAGGGAATATTAAAAGGAATATATATGTTTTATTGTATGTTGATGATTTAGTTATATCAACAGAAAATATTCATACAATGAACAATTTTAAATATTATTTGAAGAATAAATTTCGGATGACTGATCTTTTAGAAATTAAATATTTTGTCGGAATAAAAATTGATAGAGATGATAATCAAATAAGATTGAGTCAATCAGCTTATATTAATAAGGTTTTAAATAAATTTGGAATGGTTGAATGTAATCCAGTAAATTCTCCACTTCCAAGCAAACTAAATCAGGAAGCATTGAATTCTGATAATAAGTATGATGCACCGTGTCGTAGTTTAATAGGATGCTTAATGTATGTTATGATATGTACAAGACCGGACTTAAGTACATCTGTTAACTTGTTAAGTCGATATTGTCAGAAAAATAACCAAGAACTATGGCAATGTTTGAAAAGAGTTTTAAGATATTTAAAAGGAACAATAGATTCAAAATTAGTATATAGAAAGAATATTAACTATGAAAATCTCTTAATTGGATACGTAGACTCAGATTGGGGTGGTAGTGAGAGTGATAGAAAGAGCACAACAGGGTACTTATTCAAAATGTTTGAATCGAATGTGATCTGTTGGAATACACGAAAACAAAATTCTGTAGCTGCTTCATCTACTGAAGCAGAGTATATGGCTTTATTCGAGGCAGTTAGGGAAGCACTGTGGCTTAAATCATTATTAGAAAGTTTGAAAATAGAATTTACAAAATCAATTAAATTGTTTGAAGATAACCAGGGTTGTATAAGTATTGCAAATAACCCCTCTAGTCACAAACGATCTAAATATATAGATATAAAATATCATTTTACTAGAGAACAAATTGAAAATAAACTAATAAAAGTTGTTTATATTTCCACAGAGAAACAGATTGCAGATATATTAACTAAACCACTTCCAGCTCGTTTCAATGAACTAAGATGCCAAATGGGCTTAACTGAATAATGGATATTACTGAAGAAAACTATGAGACTGAACTTGGCATATACAGTATTCAATTAATATTTTATATAATATATGTAATTTTTTTTATTTTGGTCTGATTAGGTTTTTCTGGGTTTTTCCTAATCCTTGCAACAAATGTTGGACTATTATTATTACTCCCAGATAATATCAGGCTTGTCACATCTATATTTTAATTATAAGATTAAAAACAATGAATTTGGACTGATAGTATATGTAATTTAACTCATAGATATATATATATTTATCTAAACTTTAATATATCTAAACTTTAATATGATTATTGCAATTTGAGGTGTGTTGGCAACTCATGTATTTGATATTGACTTTTTAAGATACATGGCAAGCATACATGTGAAGCTATGTTAGTTAACACAGATAATATTCGAGAATGTTCTACACTGCATGACAAAAGCAAATTGCAATATTCATTATAGCAATGTTAAGTTTATATGCTATGTAAAACTTAACATTGAAAGATTGATTCAGTTTTGTAACGCCGGTGTGACAAGTTTTCTGAAAGAAAAATAAGAAAAGATAAAAGAAATTTAAGTGGAATAAATAAATTTTGATAAATAGCTAATGTGCTGTGATTTTTATTGTCTCTGTACGATGGTGTACAAAGTGTTCCTTAAAGTTAGATTATTATAAAACAACAAATTGGTTGCTGTTGTTGTCACTGTTGCATAAGAATTGCTGGCTGTGGTGGTCTGGTTGCTGTGGAGGATTGGTCTGTTCGGATTGCGGTGTCCTGGTTTTGTTTTCATATGATATAAATTTAATATGTTTTAGTATAGGCCAACGAATCACCCATTTTGCGATAACAATTCGCTAGTTCCAGTAAAGTTTGTAAGCATAGTGCATGCCAATTTTCAGCTTTTAATTCGCGTAATAAATCAATGAGAACCAACAACCTTATGTGGTTCATTAAGCGCACAACAAAAGTTACCCAAATCCACATCCAAACCCACGGGACGTGATGATGATAACCATCTCTATGCATTACTAGTGTTTAATTTTTATGTACTTCAACATACCGATAATATTTTGGCAAATCTGCATATGTTACAACACCTAAAAGTTCTTTAATTTTTTCATTGGCACTTTCCATGCTAAGGTAGAGACGCTCTGCATCTATAGATATTTCTAATACCTCACAACGCACCAGATCAGTTTTGTTTAAAGCGCGTGGTTTACCATTATTATCCACACCGATTTTGGTCAAATATGCCTTAATTGGCAAATCACCTAAATAGCGTGCCATTGGCTCTTCCATATACAATGGTTTGACAACATTAAGACTTATTTTTTGCGCCTGGCAATAAATGATGTCGCCAGGATTTATCGCTTCTAAAACACAACGACAACCATTTTGTTTGTCTTTATTTTTGTTGACGAAGAGTTCATACGGTGGCAGCGGTGCTATATATTGTATATTTTCTGGTAGTCAATTCAACATCATACAAATCAGTTGCCTTTCGAGCAAAAAAAATTGAGGGAATTTGAGACGTTTAGCACGATCTTGAAATGTAAAATAACGTTGACGTTCCTGATAAATGCTGTCGTCGATTTGGTTGGGTACACCACAATTTTGTAGGCTACCCGCACCACGTTCATCCTCCCATATTTTTTGTATGGGCTGACCATGAAAGCTCAAGGCTCGTGTTATATAGCTTGAAGTCATTTCGGTTTGATAATTCATATACACTTGCAGTCAAATTCAATTGTAATTTAACTAATGCAAATTGATAAAATGCATGAATCTTACAACAAAGTATTCTTTGCCAATGTACGCGTTAGTAGTTAAACTTTTTTCAATCAACATACACTTGTCAGAGCCAACCGTACTCCATGAACGTAAAAAAATGAAAGAATGAAGCAACGGAAAAAATCTTTCGATTAGTCCCGTTTGCTTCAATTCAGAGGAATTTACATTCTATACACGGGTGTGTATGAATGTGCACAAGTGCACGGACCTTTTTTTTAAGGCAAAATGTTGGGAGACGGAAAATGGTAGTAAAGTTTCATGAAAACAATAACTACGGTTTATATTGGTAACAAAAATCCCCAGTTCATTGTAAAACAAACAACTCGCAAAATAAATCACATACCAAAACGTCTAACAACCACAACAATTTCCCAATGTACCAAAAAATACTGCCGCAAAATAACGGATTTCGGCAGGTTATCGTTTACGTAAAACTTTTTATTGGCGTTCAAATAAAAAAAAAAAAAAAAAAACTGAGAAAAATAGCGCAGAAAATATTCGCGTGCTCAGTTACTATATTTCTCTAATCAAAAAAAATTCATTTCCTATTTAAGTTATTCACAAATTTGTCAAAATGGACTGATTTGGTCAGTATCGCCTCCTAATAGTAGTTGGGTGGGCGCGGCAACTCAATACTGTAATGCAGTATACGATTTCAGTGCGAAAATACTGAAATATTGGTAGAATCTAGGGTTTGGTAGCAGAAGTCGTAAAAGTAGTGAAAATGAAAATGGGTCAAAAAGGTAGGTCAATCTACCAATGCGATAGAGTTCGCGCACTGACTGCCCATATACTTACACCAACGTATGTACACATATATGCCGAGTTTAAATGCACATTATATTAGGGATGCATAAAATGATGCAAACGGGTACCCAAAAACCCGTTTCCGGAAAAATCGGTACCGGAGCCAAATACCCTTCGGGAACCGTGTCGCTTGCTAAACGCCATCAATGAAACGGGACTACAAGCGTACTTGGGAAAGATTGAATAAATAACCGAAAGGTAATACAAAAAGAGAAAAACGATACATTCTTCAAATCATTCTCCTCATCCAAAACGAACATTTTTTTATCTTTTCTTTACATCGCATACAATTTTGCTGTCCAAACATTTTTTCTGTGGCGGGCAGGGAAGTTGTGGGGTTTTAGCACCAACAACACAAATAACAGCGAATCAAAAGAACCCACGCTATACACCTTCTACCCGGTCCGGCACCAGAATGTGCGAACCGAAAAATCGTAAATGCTCATTTTCTGCAGCACTAGTGTGCCCGTGGCCAACTAAAACGCTACCGATTGACACAAAATAAACAAAATAAGGCACTAAAGACCCAGGCACATAACGTGCGGGGAAAGAGGCCATGCATAATGCACGCCACATATGAATATTTTTTTTATGCAGCGACAGACGTTTCCCCTTATGCGCGCGCTAATAAAATTTCCCAAATCCCCAATAATACATCTAGGGACCACTCGCCCCCGCATTTTCGAGAATAACTCGACCCAGTCAAACATATTGCTTTTCTTTCAGAAAAATGGGTCGCTTTGCCGCTATGCAACGAAGCGCTGCCAAGAACGTCATGCGTTATACGTCGGAATGCCGCGCTTGTTTTAAGCAACATCCCTTACGCCTGTGCGCCATCTTTCGGGCCAAAAAACCCGAGGAGCGTCTTTACTTATCGATCCGCGGGAGCTGCTGTGGAAATTGCTTGGCTCTAGACCACCGCTCGAATACGTGCCCAAGCCAAGGCCGATGTAAAAAATGCGGCGAAAAACATCACAAGATGCTTCACATCTCCTCGATTGATGAAGAGGAACAGCTACTCCACGAAGCCCGCTCCAAACCATGGAGTGTACAAGTTGAGGAGGAGCTGGAATCACCCCGTGAGCGGATTGACGACTCCATCCCGTTATATGCGTCAGATGCTGGAACGGAGACTGGGCCTCTTCGTCCAGCTCGAATCCACCGAACCGGAGCGGAGACTCGGTCTCTTCGCCCGAACACAACACCAGCAGCCAAATCGTATCGACCGCTTTTGCAGCACGAAAGGAAGCGGCTCCAACACAACCCATCTACAGTCCAGCGCCATGTTCGTGACGGCCGAGCGGAGACTCGGTCTCTTCGCCGGCAAACTAAGGACCCTCAACGAAGACAACCACCGCGCGATCGCAGAGCGGAGACAAGGCCTCTTCGCCTGCAACAACGACATTACACCCATCATCAACCGCGAGATCGCATTCACGGATCCAACTCGCTGCAGCTCACCACCGTGTCCGCCTTCCGGGCAGGGCTCCTAGCCCCGCATTCAGCTGCCACCGCCACCATGATACCGACGGTAGCGATCACCCCCACCGCGGTCGTGAAAATAGAAGCAGGGGGGCGGCTACACCTCGTTCGCGCCTTAATCGTTGGATGCTCCCCCACCACAGTGATTGCGGATGAGCTCGCCCAGGAGCTCCAACTTCCTACCAGCAGCATTGGCGGGCAAGCAGGATGTCTGCTGCGTATCCGAGGAAGACACGGACAGAACAAAAGGATTGCGACCCATGCTGCGGTCGTATCCAATTTTCGGCACATGACACCCACGACCAGCATCGACAGCGCTATCGCAGCCCCGTACGCACATCTCCGTCTTGCGGATCCGCAGTTCCATGCATCCGCGCCGATCCGCCTCATCCTAGGAACAGATGTCTATGCGGAGATAATATTACCAGGGATTCTGCCCACCACGTTTGGCCCTCTGCTGGCTCAGAGTACCATCTTCGGTTGGGTACTCTCGGGCACAACCAAGGCCTAACATGAAAATGTTCGGTAACGACCGAAATACAGGAATTTTTACACTTTTTATTCTTTTTTTATTTATTTTTTATTGAATTTCTGTTGTACACAGTTGCAAGAGGTGTGCATTGTGACTTCGTACAAGTGAAAAATCTTTCTACCCCTCCATTGCCATACCTACGTGTCAAATCATAGCTGACAGGGGGGACGGCTGTCGCGAAGGGCCAGAGAATGGAAGAAAGGTTTCTTTTCCTTGTGTTCGCCGTTATTAAATCGAAGTGCCATGAATTGCGCATTTGTTTCAAATCAGCTTTTCCTTTAAATTTGTATACAGAAAATCAGACTACAGATTAATACTCACTCGCTGGTCACTATTGTGAACGTTTTATCAAAAATTCGCCACTTGTATGAATTCACAATGGAGGTGTGCGTTTAAAATCCTGTATCATTACAATAAGTTAATGTCAATGAAAAGAATTTTCTTCATACAAAATTCTATGTTTGTTCATTTCCAATGAATTTGTAATAAACGGCAAGAAATATGAACATATATATCTTTTTACTTTTTTTGCAATCCCTAGCTCTAGGCAAACATGGCTCTGGCTTCTAACCATGACGGGAAAGTGGCGAATGACCGAGGCATCCGTAACCAAGCTCGCACACTACGCAACTCATCGTGCGTGCTGCCAAGCCGGCGGACTGGCCGTCGTTAGGTTAAGTTAGTTATAAGTTTTTTATTTTTTCCTCTTCTTTACGGTCGGTGATCCTTGGATGACTGTGAGGTTGCGTACCGCAAGAGGGGCGGCATGTTTAGGCCCAATGCCTAACTTTCACTCGATTGACGGCGCCCCTCCCTAATGTTTTAATAATATTTCCAGCCACCCACACTCACGCCGCATTTGTGTGCATGCATGCACATGCATGCGTTGCGTACACATGCATGTGTGTGTGCAGGTTGTCAGCACCCATGCACGTATACGTAAGGGGTGGTGTGTGTGTGGTTTTTTCCCCTCCTTAATACCAGAGGACCTTTTCGCGGCTTAGCGGTTGTCATCAACGGCACAACCGGCCTTTTTTTCGATCGACCGCCAACCAGCACACATCGCCGAGTATCACCGTCATCAGTTTTACACTCAAAGGTAATATTGTATCCTTGTATATATTTTCCTACACTCTAATTAAAACACTATTATAACGAGGAAATCCTCTTTGCGTTTTGTTCTTTTACTTTCTTTCGAGAGCACTATCAACCCGAGATCGACCCGTGTGCGCCTACCCACTGCCGGTTCCAGACGCACTCAGGCCGAACACCGTATCCTTACTGGAGTTGAATGTTGACATAATTTACTTATATACTGTAAAGATATTAAATTTTTTGTTAAAATTTTACTTAAAAAAAAATTTTTTTTAAAGTGGGATTGGTCCATCTCCGATTTTGCTAATTTTTATTAAGCGTACATATAGTAATAAGAGTAACGTTCCTGCCAAATTTCATCATAATATCTTCAATGACTGCCAAATTACAGCGTGCAAAAGTTTTAAATTACCTTCATTTAAAAGTGGGCGGTGCCACGCCCATTGTCCAAAATTTTACTAGTTTTCTCTTTTGTGCTATAGGGTCAACCCAAGTACCAAGTTTCATAGTTTTAGCTTTCTTTGGTAATGAATTATCGCACTTTTTCGGTTTTTCGAAATTTTCGATATCGAAAAAGTAGGCGTGGTTAAGGTCCGATTTCGTTCATTTTAAATAGCGATCTGAGATGAGTGCTCAGGAACCTACATACCAAATTTCATCAATTTACCTCAAAATTTACTCAAGTTATCGTGTTAACGGACGGACGGACATAGTAGATTCTCTCCATATCATTGGTGTATCAAATTTTATTTGTTGTCCTGATTCCGACTGAATCAATTCTACTCGACACGATGTACACAAAGTGTTCGGTGTCCATGGTTTTTCAGCATTTTTAGGCTCCAAGCCAAAATACTTGGAGTATAAAGTTTTGATATGATCTGAGAACACTCGTATATTGCTTGACCCGTTCGTGAGATATAGGTAATTAAAGGAGCCATCTTTTTGGTTTTTTCGAATAACGGTAAACTTCAAATATCTCAAAAACGGTACCATAGAATCAAAAATGAACTCAATTTTCGAAATCAGGGAGTGATTTTACATACGAATTTCATAACGGCGTTTCTAGTAAAGAGAAAAAGTTGAAATTCGTGGTCCAGTGCTTTTTGTCGTTTCGAATCGATCTAGAGTTAGCATCGAATTTTTTGCCTATTTAATATTTTACCGTAAATTGTAATTGACATTTTTCAAATCATGTACAGATATTTTTAAAGGTGTTGAAATTTAAACCAGTAAAACCATACCAGGTCCCGTTCGAATATTTTCGGGGTCATGCAGGGACTATTTTTCAAGGAGCAATTTTAGATCATTTCTGGACTGTTCGGGGATAGTTTTGGGATAGTCTCGAGGCGTTTCGAAGAGTTACGTTGGGATCATTCCGGAACTCTTTTTTAGATTACTTCCGGGACGTTTTGGGTACTATTTCGAGACGTTTCGAAGAGTTACGTTTGGATCATTCCGGGACTCTTTTTAGATTACTTCCGAGATCAACTTGAATATGTCAAAGAACATTTCGTAACTATTTGCACTATTTTGAGAAATATTGATTTGTTATCGAAAACGTAACAAACAAAAAACAAATCGCAATTTTCTTCGGTAAAAAATCGATAACTTTTTGATAGCAAACCGGTAACAACGCTACCGATAACCGACTTATAATCCTCCGATTATAAATCGCCGATAACAAGAAATGTATAACACCCCCATAAACCGTCGACAACAATCCGATAACCGGTGTTTGTCGTTACTTTCCTTTCCTTTTCCTTCCTTTTCTTTCCTTCCCTCTGCTGTACTCAAATTTCCGCTGTATTTAAAGAGTGGTAATTAAATAACTGTTTTAATTAAAGATATCGGTTTCGGAATTATTTGTGATTCTTTCTTAAACCAAATTAGAATAGTCAATCTAATTCGATCGTGTTCCAGTCACGATTCAACAATTCAACTTCTTTTGTCACGCTACTTGAGCTTTGCTTACTTATAAACCTTCTGAATTATAAACCTTTCAAAGCATAACTACATACTTTTATCAAGCAGTTAATATCTAATTTGCCACAAGTTGAAGCAAATGAAAAAAAAAATTGTGGAAGTTAAGAAATCAAATGAGTTTCCAGCTGAAGCGGAAAAAATTACTTAAATTGTATTTGGTTTTGTTTATGTTTATATATCCGCTTTGTTCCCTATTATTACTTAATTCTGTGTGAAAAGGTAAAAGGCGGTTCAAACAAGTTCAACTTTTTGTGGGCATAAATATTATATACTCAGCTGATATTTTAAAAATACTCAAATTTAATTTACTTGCACGATTATTACCAAGAGTTACTGTACACAATTTTCAAAAACTCAAGAGGTTTTTAGCCTGATTTTAAACTATATCCAAATTTATGTATACATATAACCCGCTCAGAAAATACATAGTTCAGCTCGTTATGTAAGCTTATTCAATTTCAGTTTTTACCTCAAAATTGTCCTATTTAAGAACCGTATTCTATGTGCTACGTTTTTGAAAAGTTACACCCAGAGAAAAAATCTATATATATATATATATATATATAACTATAGTAAAGTATTGCCTCACCCATACCGTTCGGAGCGGGCATAAAACAAGTAGGTCCCGTCCCCCCAATTTGTAGGAAAAATTAAAAAGAAGCACGACGCAAATTGGAAGAGAAGCTCGGCCTTAGATCTCTTCGGAGGTTATCGCGCCTTAGATTTATTTATTTTTTTTTTTTTTGAATTTTATTGTGTAATGTACTAGTATTTACTCGCTTTCGTACGCTACTCATTTGCCTTGGTATTATTGATCCAGGTCGAAAAGAGTCGGAGTTACATCGATTTAAGAAAACAAATTTCCTTGAGGGAGCAGCAGTTCAAAAATAGTTTCGAAATAATCCTACAAATAATATTAAAATGATGCCGATAAGTATTTCTTATTATTCTTGAAATGATACAAACCGTTTTCCTAAATTTTCCAGAAAAAGTTATAAAAATATCAGGAAATTATTACGAAACTCTTCCGAAATGATTACTGATATAAACTTAAAAACAAACATGAATAGTTCCAAAATAGTCGCAATATAAACAATCCCAAAATTATCCTTAAAACAATACAGAGAAAGTCTCGAAGTGATACGTAAAATAATTTCCAAATAGTTCTTACAGATTCTGGAATAGTCCTAATATGATTCCGAAGTAGGCGGAAGATCATTCTTAAAACAGTTTGTTAATAGTTCCGCAGTAATCCAAAATGATCTGTAATTATTTCGAACACAATCCAGAAACGATCCAAAATGGGTCCGAAATATATCGAATATGATCCTGACAAAAATCCCGATGCTGTTCGAACAAAGTTCCAAACACAGTTCCAAACTAGTGGTCCCAAATTAGCCCAAATATTAGTAATCTCAAAATGGTTCGTAAAACAATTCCAAAATAGCCTTTACACATTCTGGAAAAGACTATTAATATGTTACCAGAAACATTTCCAAAATAGACGGAAAATTATACCATAAACAGTTTCGAAATAGAATTAGTCTGGAAATAACAACATTAACATCTCGAACACAATTCTGGAATGGTGTCTAAATATAAAATCATTGGAAAATTAATATTTACTTATTTATTTAATTGTATTTATTAATTTAGAAGTAATTGTTGCCACAAGGCACGACTGGCTATAAATAATTTTCCACTACCTCCCCTAAACCAATAGTTCGGCAGTTGCAAGTTCATACAAGGCGATTGAACTCGCGTTTTAGTCTTAAAATAAAACTACCAAAAGTAAAAACAAAAACCTAAGCTTTAAAATTACAGCTCGTGTTCCTTGCAATCGCAACTCTTTTTCCAGCAAATGGCATTCGAATTCATGCATCGTCGGAATCGAAAAAAAACCAAACACAAAGCAATTTTGGTGTTTTCTTTATGCCTGTGACGTTGGCATACACAATCTCGCAAAACAATAAAATAATAATGAGTAGGTTTCAAATAGTTCTGGAGTTCCTGAAAAGGAGAAAAAACTTCTGGCTTTTTAGATAGAAAAACAAGGTTTTGAAATTTTTGTATGCCTACTTCACGCAGCAACCAAAATTTCGAAAATCGATAAAAAAAACTGTTCTGAGTAGCTTTTCAATAGTTCTGGAATTCCTGAAAAGGAGAAAAAAGTTCTGCAGAATTTCGCCAAACATTCACATTTTTCAAAAATTTTTAAATTCGAAAATTTGGAAAAAAGTAAAAAAAAAGTTGTTCTGAGTAGTTATTTAAAATTGCTGGAGTTCCTGAAAATGAGAAAAAAAGTTCTGCAAATTTACGCCCAATATTGACATTTTCCCATTTTAAAAAATTTCAAAATCAAAAAAAAAAAAAAAAGAATTGTGTTCTGAGTAGCTTTTAAATAGTTCTGGAGTTTCAGAAAACGACAAAAAAAGTTCTGCAAATTTACGCCCAATGTTCACATTTTTCCAACTGTCGAAAATTAAAAATCAAAAACAAAAATTGGTGTTCTGAGTAGCTTTTAAAAAGTTCTGGAGTTCCTGAAAAGGAGAAAAAAAGTTCTGCAAATTTACGCCCAATATTCACATTTTTCCAAAAGTCGAAAATTTTAAAAATTTTTAAAATACAAAAATGGTGTTCTGATTGGTTTGGTGGACCAGGGGTGACTCTAGAATGTGTTTGTATGATATGGGTATCAAATTAAAGGTATTAATGAGGGTTTTAAAAGGGAGTTGTGGTAGTTGTATATGTGAAGGCGTTTTCGAGATATCGACCAAAATGTGGACCAGGGTGACCCAGACCATCTCCTGTCGGGTACCGCTAATTTATTTATATATGTCATACCACGAACAGTATTCCTGCCAAGATTCCAAGGGCTTTTGATTTCGTCCTGCAGAACTTTTTCATTTCCTTCTACTTAATATGGTAGGTGTCACACCCATTTTACAAAGTTTTTTCTAAAGTTATATTTTGCGTCAATAAACCAAACCTATTACCATGTTTTATCTCTTTGTCCATATTTGGTACAGAATTATGGCATTTTTTTCATTTTCGTAATTTTCGATATCGGAAAAGTTGGCGTGGTCATAGTCGGATTTCGGCCATATTTTATACCAAGATAAAGTGACTTCAGATAAGTTCGTGAACTAAGCTTAGTAAAGATATATCGTTTTTTGCGCAAGTTATCGTGTTAACGGCCGAGCGGAAGGACAGACGGTCGACTGTGTATAAAAACTGGTCGTGGCTTCAACCGATTTCGCCCATTTTCACAGAAAACAGTTACCGTCATAGAATCTATGTCCCTACCAAATTTCACAAGGATTGGTAAATTTTTGTTCGACTTATGGCATTATAAGTATTCTAGACGAATTCAATGAAAAAGGGCGGAGTTACGCCCATTTTTAAATTTTCTTTTATCTTTGTATTTTGTTGCACCATATCATTACTGGAGTCGAATGTTGACATAATTTACTTTTATACTGTAAAGATATTAAATTTTTTGTTAAAATTTGACTTAAAAAAAATTTTTCGTCATCCGATTTCGCAAATTTTTATTTAGCACACAGAGTAACGTGCCTACCAAATTTCATCATGATATCTTCAACGACTGCCAAATTACAGCTTGCAAAATTTTTAATTTCCTTCTTTTAAAAGTGGGCGGTGCCATGCCCATTGCCCAAAATTTTTCTAATTTTCTATTTTAAGTCATAAGGTCAAGGCACCTACCAAGTTTCATCGCTTTATCCGTCTTTGGTAATGAGTTATCGCACTTTTTGGGTTTTTCGAAATTTTCGATATCGAAAAAGTGGGCGTGGTTATAGTCCGATTTCTTTCATTTTAAATAACGATCTGAGATGAGCGCCCAGGAACCTACATGCCAAATTTCATCAAGATACCTCAAAATTTACTCAAGTTATTGTGTTTACAGACGGACGGACATGGCTAAATGAATTTCTTTCTTAACCCTGATAATTTTGATATATAGAAGTCTATATCTATCTCGATTAGTTTATGCCGTTACGGATTACCGTTTTGCGAACAAAGTTAATATACTCTGTGAGCTCTGCTCAGCTGAGTATAAAAAAAATTCAAAACCAAAAAAAAGTAAAAAAAAAAAAAAATTGGTTTTCTGAGTACCTTTTAAAAATTTCTGGAGTTCCTGAAAAGTAGAAAAAAAGTTTTGCTAATTTATGCCAAAATTTCACATTTTTCCAAGTCGAAAATTAAAAAAAAAAAACAAAAAACCAAAAAAAAAAAATGGTGTTCTGAGTAGCTTTTAAAAAGTTCTGGAGTTCCTGAAAATTAGAAAGAAGTTCTGCAAATTTTCGCCCAATATTGACATTTTCCCAAAAGCCGAAAATTTAAAAAAAAATTCAAAATGAAAAAAAAAAGAATTGTGTTCTGAGTAGCTTTTAAAAAGTTCTGGAGTTCCTGAAAAGGAGAAAAAAGTTCTGCAAATTTACGCCCAATATTCACATTTTTCCAAAAGTCGAAAATTTTAAAAAATTTTCAAAAGCAAAAAAAACAAGTAAGGAAGGTTAAGTTCGTGTGTACCCGAACATTACATACTCAGTTGAGAGCTATGGTGACAACATAAGGGAAAATAACCATGTAGGAAAATGAACCGAGGGAATCCTGGAATGTGTTTGTATGATATGTGTATCAAATGAAAGGCATTAAAGAGTATTTTATGAGGGAGTGGGCCATAGTTCTATAGGTTGACGCCATTTAGGGCTATCGCCATAAAGGTGGATCAGGGTTGACTCTAGAATTTGTTTGTACGATATGGGTATCAAATGAAAGGTGTTAATGAGTATTTTAAAAGGGAGTGGGCCTTAGTTCTATAGGTGGACGCCGTCTCGAAATATCGCCATAAAGATGGACCAGGGGTGACTCTAGAATGTGTTTGTATGATATGGGTATCAATTTTAAGGTATTAATGAGGGGTTTAAAAGTGAGTGGTGGTAGTTGTATAGGTGGTCGCCTTTTCGAGATATCGCCATTAAGGTAGACCAGGGAATAGAATACGTTTGTATAATATGGGTATCAAACGAAAGGTGTTAATAAGTATTTTAAAAGGGAGTGGGCCTTATTTCTATAGGTGGACGCCTTTTCGAGGTATCGCAATAAAGGTGGACCAGGGGTGACTCTAGACTTTATTTGTACGATGTGGGTATCAAATGAAAGGTGTTAATGAGTATTTTTAAAAGGGCATGGGGCTTAGTTCTATAGGTGGACGCCTTTTCGAGATATCGTCATAAAGGTGGACGAGGGGTGACTCTAGAATGTGTTTGTACTATATGGGTATCAAATTAAAGGTATTAATGAGAGCGTTAAAAGGGAGTGGTGGTAGTTGTATATGTGAAGGCGTTTTCCAGATATCGACAAAAATGTGACCCAGAACGTCATCTGCTGGATACCGCTAATTTATTTATATATGTAATACCTGCCAAGATTTCAAGGGTTCTTTATTTCGCCCTGCAGAACTTTTTCATTTTCTTCTACTTAATATGGTAGGTGTCACAACCATTTTACAAAGTTTTTTCTAAAGTTATATTTCGCGTCAATAAACCAATCCAATTACCATGTTTCATCCCTCTTTTCGTATTTGGTATAGAATTATGGCCTTTTTTTCATCTTTCGTAATTTTCGATATCGAAAAAGTGGGCGTGGTCATAGTCGGATTTCGTTCATTTTTTATACCAAGATAAAGTGAGTTCAGATAAGTACGTGAACTAAGTTCAGTAAAGATATGTCGATTTTTGCTCAAGTTATCATGTTATCAGCCATGCGGAAGGACAGACGGACGACTGTGTATAAAAACTGGGTATGGCTTCAACCGATTTCGCCCTTTTTCAAAGAAAACGTCATAATATCTATGCCCCTACAAAATTTCAAAAGGATTGGTAAATTTTTGTTCGACTTATGGCATTAAAAGTATCCTAGACAAATTAAATGAAAAAGGGCGGAGCCACGCCCATTTTGAAATTTTCTTTTATTTATGTATTTTGTTGCACTGTATCCTTACTGGAGTTGAATGTTGACATAATTTACTTATATACTGTAAAGATATTAAATTTTTTGTTAAAATTTTACTTAAAAAAAAATTTTTTTTAAAGTGGGATTGGTCCTTCTCCGATTTTGCTAATTTTTATTAAGCGTACATATAGTAATAAGAGTAACGTTCCTGCCAAATTTCATCATGATATCTTCAATGACTGCCAAATTACAGCTTGCAAAAGTTTTAAATTACCTTCATTTAAAAGTGGGTGGCGCCACGCCCATTGTCCAAAATTTTACTAGTTTTCTCTTTTGTGCCATAGGGTCAACCCATGTACCAAGTTTCATAGTTTTAGCTTTCTTTGGTAATGAATTATCGCACTTTTTCGGTTTTTCGAAATTTTCGATATCGAAAAAGTGGGCGTGGTTATGGTCCGATTTCGTTCATTTTAAATAGCGATCTGAGATGAGTGCTCAGGAACCTACATACCAAATTTCATCAATTTACCTCAAAATTTACTCAAGTTATCGTGTTAACGGGCGGACGGACATGGCTCAATCAAATTTTTTTTCGATCCTGACCAGGGTGATCCAGAACATCATCTGTCGGGTACCGCTAATTTATTTATATATGTAATACCTGCCAAGATTTCAAGGGTTCTTTATTTCGCCCTGCAGAAATTTTTCATTTTCTTCTACTTAATATGGTAGGTGTCACACCCATTTTACCAAGTTTTTTTCTGAAGTTATATTTTGCGTCAATAGACCAATGCAATTACCATGTTTCATCCCTTTTTTCGTATTTGGTATATAATTATGGCAATTTTTTCATTTTTCGTAATTTTCGATATCGAGAAAGTGGGCGTGGTCATAGTCGGATTTCGGCCATTTTTTACACCAATACAAAGTGAGTTCAGATAAGTACGTCAACTGAGTTTAATAAAGATATATCGATTTTTGCTCAAGTTATCCTGTTAACGGCCGAGCGGAAGGACAGACGGTCGACTGTGTATAAAAACTGGGCGTGGATTCAACCGATTTCGCCCTTTTTCACAGAAAACAGTTATCGTCCTAGAATATAAGCCTCTACCAAATTTCACAAGGATTGGTAAATTTTTGTTCGACTTATGGCATTAAAAGTATCCTAGACAAATTAAATGAAAAAGGGCGGAGCCACGCCCATTTTGAAATTTTCTTTTATTTTTGTATTTTGTTGCACCAATTTACTTATATACTGTAAAAATATTAACTTTTCTTTTAAAATTTGAATTAAAAAAAAAAATTTTTTAAAAATTGGGCGTGGTCGTTCTCCGATTTTGCTAATTTTTATTAAACACCCATATAGTAATAAGTGTAACGTTCCTGCCAAATTTCAACATGATATCTTCAACGGCTGATAAATTACAGCTTGCAAAACTTCTAAATTACCTTCCTTTAAAAGTGGGCGGTGCCACGCCCTTTGTACAAAATTTTACTAGTTTTCTATTCTGCGTCATAAGTTCAACTCACCTACCAAGTTTCATCGCTTTATCCGTATTTGGTAAGGAATTATCGCACTTTTTCGATTTTTCGAAATTATCGATATCGAAAAAGTGGGCGTGGTTATTGTCCGATATCGTTCATTTTAAATAGCGATCTGAGATGAGTGCCCAGGAACCTACATACCAAATTTCATCAATATACCTCAAAATTTACTCAAGTTATCGTGTTAACGGACAGACGGACGGACGGACGGACATGGCTCAATCGAATTTTTTTTCGATACTGATGATTTTGATATATGGAATTCTATATCTATCTCGATTTCTTTATACCTGTACAACCAACCATTATCCAATCAAAGTTAATATACTCTGTGAGCTCTGCTCAACTGAGTATAAAAATTGGTGTTCTGAGTAGCTTTTAAAAAGTTCTGGAGTTCCTGAAAAAGAGAAAAAAAGTTTTGCAAATTTACGCCCAATATTCACATTTTTCCAAAAGTCGAAAATTAAAAAAAAAATTCCAAATAAAGAAAAAAACGGTGTTCTGAGTAGATTTTAAAAAGTTCTGGAGTTCCTGAAAAGGAGAAAAAAAGTTCTGCTAATTTACGCCCAATATTCACATTTTTCCAAAAGTCGAAAATTAAAAAAAAAATGTCTAAATAAAAAAAATTGGTGTTCTGGGTAGTTTTTAAAATGTTCTGGAGTTCCTGAAAAGGAGAAAGAAGTTCTGCAAATTTACGCCTAATATTAAAATTTTTCCGAGTCGATTTTTTTTTTAAATTTTCAAAATCAAAAAAAAAAAGGGAGTTCTGATTAGCTTTTAAAAAGTTCCTGAAAAGGAGAAAAAAGTTCTGCAAATTTACGCCAATTATTGATATTTCTCTTATTATTATTTATTAA
Organism: Eurosta solidaginis; assembly: GCF_040869045.1. Lineage (NCBI taxonomy): Eukaryota > Metazoa > Arthropoda > Insecta > Diptera > Tephritidae > Eurosta > Eurosta solidaginis. The sequence goes on along the minus strand of NC_090319.1, from coordinate 285,161,165 downwards.
ATTCGCACAGCCAGCATTTATCCTAGCACATTTAAGATGTAGATCCTGAAAACACACACCGCAGCTGATTTTGTCATCAGCCAAACACTTCGTCTTGCATTTACAGCAGTTAGACATAGCAGCAGTGCTAATACAATTTTAATATATTAAATGAAATTATCTTCGCAGCGCGAGGAAAAACACGTCTGCACCCGACGACGAACAGTTTAGCACTTTAGTATTAGCCCTGCGTTGATGTGAAATATGGATTAGGGCACGTTTCTTCTCTCCCCAGACAAATAGCAACATTTTGCTCACGTTCCTTCTTTAACTTTTTTATTCATTTCCTCTTACTACTTTTAATTATTACAAATGGAAAACTGATTTGCACTACCAATATTTTCGCACAAATTTCGCGTTATCCTACGAATAATCGTTAACTGTTTCTTAAATCGTTCTCTAATCGAATTATAACCAAGTACTCTGCCCTAGTTTTCGATAAGAGATGCACTAAAGAACAACACTACAGTTTATGAGGTGGGTTTTGTCTGGGGTAACGCGCAATCAATCCAGGGTCGAGTAAAGGTTCTACAAACACCTACTGAATAAAAACACGGTATTTATGTGTTACGAACACGCACACGCGGCTGGAGGAGCGAAGGGCAGCAGCTTTCCGTTCCGAGTTGGTGGGGGAGAAAGGAGAGCGGCGACTAACGGTCATCGTAGCAGAGGGGGGATCGGCAGGGCGATTGAACGGTGGTACGGAAACGGACGGATTAGTACGGCGGTATGGAAGCAGCGGCGGGCTCAGCACGGCGGCTTAACGGCGGTGGGATATCGGACGGCCAATGGTCGTCGTAGCAGCGGCGGCATCAGCACGGCGGCTGAAGGGCGGTAGAATAGCGGAAGCCCAACGGTCGGAAGCCCAACGGATTCCGACTGAATCACTCGACACGATGTACACAAAGTGTTCGGTGTCCATGGTTTTCAGCATTTTTAAGCTCAATGCCAAAATACTTGGAGCATAAAGTTTTGATATGATCTGAGAACACTCGTCGTCGCCTTATGATAGTATATTGGCCACACATGAAACAGAACATATCTGGATCGTTATTACACTCAAATTCTCGCGTCCTTTTACTCATTTTATTTTTTTTACTAAATCACGGTTTTGAAATTTGACTTATGATCTGAACTATCTCCGGTGAGCCTTGCAGATGTTATGAAGTTTCAAGGCGCATTAACTCATATTTATACTCGGAACAAGAATAAAATTTAAAAAATCAAATCTTACCTAGACAGAAAGGTTCCTTTTGATACGAAGCCGGGAAAAGAAAATACTACCTGCTTTAGATGTAGGCTTTAAAAATTTTCTGTGTCTTATAATTTTGAAAATCTACCTGCATACTTACCCATAAGTGACGGAAATACATGTTTATAACTACATGCCTACAGCAGCTTTCGAACCCAACCACTCTTCCTTTCTATGCAACCACTCTACCTACTATAAAACAATTCGAGTATTAAAAGTACTATTTGATTTATTTAAAGAAAAAGTATTATCATTGTTATGGTGTTATTCGTTTATCCGGATAATATCCCATTTGCACTTTATACCTTTAATATATGTATGTATACATACATTGAAGTTGCGCAACCTGGGTATTTTTATTTGATCGCTTATAACTTACGTAGTTTTGCATCGATTTTCTTCGATGATAGCTTATCTTTTTTTTAATTAAACAGAGCGTAAAGAAAAAATATCTGGAAAAAAGTTGTGGTTTTGGAATGCTGCCCTCGCAAAAAGTGATTTTTTTCATATTTTTTCATAAAAGAAAAAATGAATCTGAAATGATAAGCTAATATCTCGAAAACTATCTGGTTGAACAAAAAATAATGTATGATGCATTTATAGTAAATTTTATCGTCTTTCTTCTGTAAACTTATTTGCAATTGCTTGACCCGTTCGTGAGATATACGTAATTAAAGGGAGCCATCTTTTTGGTTTTTTCGAATAACGGTAAATTGCAAATATCTCAAAAACGGTACCATAGAATCAAAAATGAACTCGATTTTCGAAATCAGGGGGTGGTTTTACATACGAATTTCATAACGGCGTCTCTGGTAAATTTTGGCCGTCGACCAGTGTCATTAAGGCGTCGTGCGTTTCAACACACTGAATGTGTTGCATTAAAGTCCCGCGCAAGGCAATATCAACAACTAATAAAAATGGTGTTTCAATTAGAAAACAAGTTTTTCTAAGCGGGGACGCCATTTACAGTAGTTTTGCAAACACTCCGAGTATATTTCTGTCGGCATAAAACATATAGGTAACGTTCCTCCGATTTGTAGGAAAAATCAAAAAGAAGCACATCGTAAATTGGAAGCGAAGTTTTGGCTACATCTCCTCGGAGGTAAACGAGCCAATTTTTTTTTTTTTTTGTTAATAGCGGCTCTGATTTCTGAGGGTTTTCAAAACAGTTGGACCAGTGTGACATCCAGCGACACATTTTGTCAAAGTAAAATCATATTTTGGTAAAATATCAGCTCTTTAAAGCCCTGAAAAATTTTCCATAGGCATAACGCCCAATTCGTAAACATATTTTGACTTAATGTATACTGACATCGGTTATTGATGCCTTAACCTAAAATATGTGATAACTTCATTAAATAGAAAATGTAAAAAATTTCGAAACGAAAAATATAATCTCCAACTTGGGAATAAATTGACCACCGCAAAAATTTATAGATTATGGGCATGGGTGACTAAGGCGTTATTCTAGGACTAAGGCGTTATCCTATGACTTCAATAACCAGTTATGTTGTTCTACACGAAATCTTCCAGGGTCTCAAAGTAGTTGTTCCACAATTTTCTCTTTAGGTCATGATCTATTCACACACGAGAGAACTTTACAGTCGTGATCAAACTTTGGTTTCACAATTTAAATCATTCACATACTTACCACTTTCATTGCATACAATCAAAAATATTAAAAATATTTATTTATTCGCAATTATAACGTTTTATTTGTACATAAAAACCATATAAAACAAATATCGTGAGTTCGACTGTTGAGTGGAATGTCACCATATCGCAACTGCTGTTTCGAAAACGACATACATATCTCAAAATGTTTCGAAATTCGGTTTTATGTCGAGTAAGGGTGATATTCCACTCAACAGTGAATTTATAACAATACTCCCTAACATGCATGGGGTTTTAAAAATTTTCTAACGTCTTCATTTGATAAATCCGTAAATAAATCCGGAATTTGGGGGCCATTGGCTTCATAGATTGCCACCGCACAAAGTTTTTTATCCACAAGTGCCCCTGCTCCATTATCTCCATAATGATAACTTCTTGCACTTACAGCACAAATGGTTGTTGATAGATTACCCTGGTTCTTGCATTGATCCGTTTTTATTATACTCACTACAGTAGTACGGAGATAATTACTACCACGATAATGTATGGTATTTCGCACACCCCATCCATTAACTTTCATATCCATGCCCGGTTTTAATGCGGTATGGCAAAGCGGTGCAGGCATTACTAAATTAGGCTGCTTTATAAAATCTTGAACCACTTTAACCACAGCTACCTCCATAAATAGTGATTCTATTTTATAGTCAGGATGAAAAAATACACTGTGCACATTGAGCTGTTGACCCCGTGTTCTTCTTTCTCTACTATTATCGTATACACCAGCTAGAACGGCGAGATCGCTCCATTGTTTCCCGAATACGCAATACCCAACTGTAACCACCGAATTTAAAGAGATTAGGGAACCTGTGCAAATATACTCGGAACACTTTAATACTGATACCGAATGTGGGCTGACTACTCTTGGTATAAATTTCCTTTTAAAAGCGCGAAATTCCGCATTCGTATAGGATAATAAGCAGCGTAGAATGACAAAGAGGATAGTGAAAAGATTACGTGAATTCATTTTTTTAATTTAAGACCTTTTACACCACTTTTTAAATACAAAATACAGCGAGATCAATTTTGTGGCTGCTATTTATACCTAATTCAGCAATGTGAATAAAAACTAAGCAAACACCTTTCAGTCAAATTTCAAGAATTTTAAATAACAACAATAAATCTTAATTAACGTAGGTTATACAATAAAAAATCTTGCTTGTTTAAACTCGGTTCATTATAAATAAAATAAATAAATAAAGGCAATCCGGTTTAACTTCCGGAGAATTTTAGGCCGAGCTTATTTTCCAATTTGCGTCGTGCCTCTTTTATTTTTTCCTACAAATTGGCGGGCAAATCAGATGAGTTTTCACTGAGGAGCTTTTCATGGCAGAAATACATTCGGAGTGTATGTTAAACACTTCCGAGAGGCGACGTCGATTAGAAAAACTTTTTTCTTCATTTTTGATGTTACTCTGCCTGGGAGTTGAACCCAGGCCCTCGGCGAATTTTTTCTGGCAAATACAAAATATTACTAAGCGTTTATAATGATATTTCCATATACATTTTCTATTATAGGAGCCTAATAAGCCTATGGAAAGTTTTAATTAGTTGATCAAACTGAATCATATTGACGCATATAGGTACCAGCGAAATAAAATGAACGTGGCTTTGACAAAGCATTTTGCTATACTTTTTCAAAAGAAAATTTCCAAATAATTGTTTGTTTATATATATGTATGTATGTACGTTTGCAGAGTTGAATTGCGTTATCAAATTGATATGTGTACAATGACTGTATTTTGAATGAAGTTTTATCTGTTTCCAAACTGCTAATAGGGTCTATTGTATAAAAAAAAACCAGAGTTTGGAGAAGTGCAAAAAATTATGAGCAAAAACACGCTCGAATTTAAATGGGCTGACATAATCAATATCTTTCATTAAGTGTTAAGAAGGCGTTAATTTGTTGTAGATTTAAACGTCTGTTCATCTTTCAACTAATTCGTAAAACTAGCTTAAAACCGCACGATATGCCAAGATATGATCGTGAAAAAATAACGAGATCGTCCAGAAAATAATCTTTAAATAGTCCCGAGTTGCGACCCTTACACCATAAACAACTCTTTACGTCGCTTGTCCGGTCACACTTAGAGTATGCAGTCTTTATTTGGCGACCATATGATCAGCTTTCTATCAATAGGATCGAGCGGGTGCAAAAAGTTTTTCTGGAACACGCATTACGTTCCCTTCGGTTCGAGGATCCAGCTCCCTCATATGATGCTCGACGTATGATAATAAATTTGGATTCTTTGGAAAAGCGACGGAAAGTTCTTTCACTTGGGTTCGTGTTTAACGTTATTAATGGCGTAATTGATTGTCCAGTTTTACTTGAGCGTATTAGTTTTAATGTTCCGCGAAGAAATCAATGTTCCCCTTTTATTTAGAAAATTTTAAAACAGAATATGCGAGTATGGCGCCTATTGCTCGGGCATTGCGTGAAATGAATGCTTTATTTTCAATCACAAACCCTGTTGGCTTTGCTTCCTCGAAATCACACTTTGTAAAAACACTTAATGCAATTTGTTAGTAAAAAACTTGTGTTTTTGTATTATTCTATATAATATTTACTTCCCTGTTTGGGATTTATCAAAATATATTGTTATAGTCTGTAAGGTATTTGGTACTGTAGACTTAAATAAATAAATAAATAAATAAATAAATATACCAGCTCACCAAATTTTATCAAGATATCTCAAAAATTTAGGGAATAGTTTGCATACAAACAGACATATACACAGACGGACAGACGGACATGGCTAAATCAACTCAGCTCTTCATCCTGATCATTTCGGTATACTTATTGGTGGGTCTATCTTTTCTCCTTTAAGGACTTATAATTTGGAGATTCGTGACAATCTTAATATACCATTTCATTTTCATGAAAGTCATACAAATCTTAGTAAGCGTTTATAATGACATTCCCATAAAAATCGTACATGGGACAGGGAACCTCATATAATTGTATTCAAATTAAAACAGAGTTTTATTGGCTTGGTTGGTGACGTGCTCCGCTTACTACACCAAAGATCTTGGGTTCAGACCACGGGCAAAAAAAAACATCAATATATTAGAAACAAGTGGTGTCGCCTCTCGGCAGTGTTTGGCAAGCACTAGGAGTATATTTCTCCCATGAAAGCTCTGAGTGAAAACTCATCTGCCTTGCAGATGCCGTTCGGTGTCGAGAAAAAAAAGTAGAAATATTAAAAAAACGAACACGACGCAAATTGGAAGAGAAGCTCGGCTTAAAATATCTTCGGAGGTTATCGCGCCGTACATTTGTTTTTATTTTTATTTTTTATAGTCAACTTAAACACTAATTTACCTTTAAAAAAGTATTTTAATTTTAAAATGACATGAGTGTGATTTAAGCTGTTTAAAATAGGGTTTGGTTTGGCGGTCTGCCGTCAAAAGCCTTAAGAAATTTAACAATTTGCTATTTCAACGCGTTAAACTTTAATGAAGGGAAATAAAAAGAAAATAAATATTTTTTAATCATTTCCTTTATATAAATGGGCAAAATCAGCGAAAAATGTATCCTTATATAAAGGCATATTCTTGATGAACTTTGATTTTAAAATTTTTGACATAGAAATTGTAAAGATATTTTGATATGAGAAATAAAAATATAAAGGTGGAGCGCCATAAACAAATGAGCCAGGATCCCGCATTCCGGCTACGCCGATTCTGTTTTTGCCCTGAAATGTTCTTCAGCAAAAAAGTTATCTGCCTTATTAGATACACATGGAGACCGCCTAAAACATGTAGGATGTACAATTAATGTTCCCATTAGCACACAACATTATGGAAGAAAAGTGGACTCTATCAACAAGTGCTTCTTTAGGCAACTGAAAAGTAAAGTCCCTTCTCGACGAACAAAATTATCACTCTACAAGTCGCTAATCATACCTGTCCTCGGAATCATGGAAGGTGTCGAGAGAAGATGAGATGGATCTTGGAGTATTCGGGCGAGAAGTTCTCCGGAAGATTTATTATCCTTGATGTCGACGGCTAGTATCGAATTAGGTATAATGATGAGCTATATAAGCTGTTCGCAGATATGAAGATAGCGGAGCGAATAAAAACAGAAAGCTTCGCTAGCTAAGTCATATTATGCGGATGAACGAATATGTTCCGGCAGTTTGTAAACAGAGGAAAGAAAAGACCTTCACCGAGTTGGTAGAAACAGTTGGAGGAAGATTTGACCTCGCTTAGTGCTCCCAATTGGCGACCGTTTAGGGCCAAACAGAGTTAACTGACCTCACTGAAACAACGTACTTCATTATATAAAACTTCAAGAAGTGCTGTATGTTAAATTTTGGCAGAATTTACAAACACATTTTACTCCTTCTATTATCATTCCGTACAAAAACTGTGAGTAAAATGTAAAGAAATATGTCTTAAGACACGAACAAAGAATTTACGTCATTTCATCGAATCGTCACTTGTAAACAATGAGCTTTTCATACGTAAACAATGAAAACTTCAACCAAAAGATATTAAGTAGCAATACTATTTAGTTTTCAACTCGACCAAAATAAACCTTTGAGATAAAATATGTAATAGGAGGTAAGAGCGGAGCAAAATAATCCGATTGGAATAAAGTCTGAATACTGCGTCAGCAATGAAACATGTTGTCAAAAGCGCGACGTCACGCCGATAGATTTTATTTCATAGCTAACTATGATTTTTTTGCTCTCATTTTTCAATGCGGGATCTGTTTATTGGTTCATGGCGGAGCGCAATTAATTGATGATATATTGATAAGTTGACTCCTTTTCTGTCAACTTTCCAAACCATGTAATGTGCGCTCCACTTTTATGTTTTTCTTTCCCATAAATATTTTTACAATATCTATGTCAAATTTTTATATATATATTTCTTTATATAGGGATACATTTTTCGCTGATATTGTCCATTTATTTAAAGGAAATGCTTAACATTTTTATACTCAGCGTGCTTTGCACACAGAGTATATTAACTTTGATTGGATAACGGTTGGTTGTACAGGTATAAAGGAATCGTGATAGATATAGACTTCCATATATCAAAATCATCACTATCGAAAAGCCATGTCCGTCTGTACGTTAACACGATAACTTGAGTACATATTAGAGGTTTACGCCGATCATTTTATCGGCGGTGGCGGCATAGGCTCTATTATATACCGGCGGCAGCGGCGTGGACGGCGCGCCGGTGTACGCCGGTATTCTTACTTTAAAAAGCTTGATCTTTCTATTCATAAAATAATATTAGGAAAAGGTTTCGTTTGTATGTATTTAAGGAAATCAAAGTTTTGGCCATTTCGGGGTTTTGCCACAAAATCTTTCAGATCGTTCAAACATTTTCAAGAGTAGCTCTTTGCGGAGCGATTGTCCCTCGTTCACTTACTCCAGATAGGCTTCGAACCTAACCCCGGTCTTTGGAATTGCTGCGTCTGCTGAAAAGAAATAGAGGTACATAAAATGGTTACACTTTTGTCTGTATATCTCGTGCAAGCGTGGTTTCACCTGCGGTTGACTCCTATTAATCGTCGCGAACAAAATTTCTTTAAATCATTTGTGGCTCCTTGGCGGTCATGCACAAAGGCGACTTACGGTTGCTATTAATGGTCTTTAATACTCATGAATCTCGTGGCACAGGGCGTCTCCAGTTTTTTCGGCTATTTTTAAGAGCTACAATTCCTGATGCGCGAACAGTAGCAATCCCGACCACCAGTCGCTACTACGCATCCTGGCCCTCACACCATATGCCAGCACAGAAGCTATAGGACTGCGACTTCGAGCTCATACCTTCGTCGACGTCACTTTTCTGGAAGCTCTAGGTGTGGCTCCGAAGACTTTCTAACGGATGGTTTTGTCGCGCTATGCTGCAGAGCTACACCAGAGAAACACCTTGAAACGTTAGGGAGCGACTATTCGGCCAAGGATGCCGCTCGAAATCATAAGCAGTCTAAGTAGATATCATTGCGTAATTCATGGGTGAAAATCGTATAATCCTTGGTGCATCTACATAATTAAAATTTTACAAGGACCCTGGATCAAATTTTAAAATGTAGACCAAAGTTTGCAGACGTTTGTGTTCACAACATTGATTTCAATAGTCTTCGTTAAATCGAAACGATATTTTAGAATGAAAGTCGACAGATTTTAAGTTGAAAGATGTTAACTGCTGTTTTCCGGCCTTATGATAAAAAGCTCATTACGGATGACTAGTTGTCTCTAACACCCCTCTCATTATGGTCCACCCCTGTTGAAACAGCAAGTTTCCTTGGACTCCCGTTAGAGGATATTGATAACAATTTGTGATCGGTCACACCTATTGGATGGGGCGAAGCACTGCTACAACAACAACAACATGGATGACCAGTTCGACTGTCCACTACGTTAGGGTAGTAGCACACACGGTCATTAATTAGTTCGACCGTCTTGGGAAAGCTTTTGCTACACCACTTTGAGTGTTATTACGAAGGACAAAGCCTCACCTGGTAAAAATATGTAAAAGCAGCCGTAACGTGTAGGTGATATTTAAACTTGGTTGACAGGCTATAATCAATGTGATTCACTCCAAGAGACTAGTTTTGGATAGGGCCGCCAACTTAGGAAATGCCAAACCGGGAGGCTTTGATTTTGAAGGATGAAGTGTGAAAATCAAAATTAACATTTCAGACGCTATTGTATAGTTTCGCAAATAAACAACAAATGTTTGAATGTAAGCTCAAGTGATTTTTCGAACCCTTCACATACGAGGATATATGTTCCTCAACTTAAGTACGAGGTAAGAAACATTTCGAAGGAGTGTTTATTCCCCTAGAACCTAGTTACTAAAGAATTTTGTATCACTGATTTCGGTTATTCTTTCAGCCAATCGCAATATAAAATTCTTTAAAAAATCGGCACCTTTTTTGGGTAATTTATTTTTTTTAACAACTTGAGGACAATGTGAAAACATGTTCGCCTTGGGTCATTTTATTTGAATTCATTATTCATTATTAATTTTTTGAAAAAATATGCAAAGTGAGCTTATAAATTTATTAAACTTTCTTTTTAGTGTTTTGTTTTAATAACTAGGTGAATTGGGTGATGCAAAGTCCGTGTTAATCTAGCATTGAAAGTGCCTGTTTTTATATTCAGAGTGCTTTGCACGGCTAAGCTCCCAAACTTTCAGAGTTGCTTTTATATATAACTTTCTCATTCTCAGTGCTATTTCAACTGTTTTTTCTTTGTAATTTACAAACATATATTTACCATTTCTATATTCTTATACTCGTCTATTTTTATTATCTTTCTATAATAATTACTTGCATTTTCAAAAACTGTCAGGTAAAAAGCGAATCCGAAGGTTTTGTCTTTTGCTGGCTTTGCGATGCGCTCGCCCATGGAAAGTGCGCGGGACTGACGGATCGAGTTGTGGACACTGTCAATGATGGGGAGAAGGGAGTACGTTGGTCATACATTAAATGCAGATCAACTGAAATTGACCTGTTTAAACTGTTTAGACAAACTCGAAATGCATTTTCTGAAATTGCTCAAGAGTTTTCCATAATCACAGAAAAATTCAATCAATACCATAGTTTGTTCAAGTCCTTCAAGTGTTTGGATGAGTTACCGCATTGCTTAAATAGAAATAGAGACAACCGCGATAATAAACAAAAGCGCTCTGACGATTCGCCTAACGCTTTGAATCTTAATCCTGCTCAGAACATTAATCTTCCGCAAGTGGAGTTCATAGACTTAGGTTCCCATAGGAAAAAACCTTAGAGTCTCAAACTGTAACTTCCGAAACTGTAACTCCTCAATCTGTGACTTCTTATTCAGAAGCACCGGCTAAAAAGCTGGTTTTAGTCCCGCTCAAAAAACCGATATTTGTATCGCGCTTTGGCAAAGATACTTTCGTTGAGGATATAAAGTCTTATGTCACTTCGAAAATTAAATTCTCTATAAATCGGTGTGAACCTCTTGTTTTTCCAGAATACGTTTACCATCCTTCTCTTGAGATACATAACTTACGAAGTCATAAGCAACGAAGTCGGCTACAGTAACAAAACACGTGTCTCTACCAGGTGCCTTGATTTTTCCAAAACTAATTTTAACAATTTAAATAAAGAGCTTTCTGAGATAACGTGGCCTCGATATAAAGAGGATGTAGAGAAAAACGTTTTTCATTTTAATAAAACCATTTATTTATACACATGCTCGTACATTGAACCAGTGCAAGCCCTGTTTACTAAAGAGCTAAAAGCTTTAAAAAATAAGAAATCACGTGTATTCAAATTATATAAGAGAACCGGTTTACATTCTGATTATGCACAGTACGCTATTTTCCGTCATAAGTATTTTGAACTTAATAAAAAGTGTTATAAAGTTTACATATGTAAAATCAAAAGAAACATTATTTGCAACCCGAAGTCTTTTTATGATTTCGTAAATTCTAAACGCAGAACTAACGGGTTTCCTTCTGCCATGAAGTTTATAAATAGCATTTCCAGCGACAATCAAGAGATTGCAAACTTCTTCGCTCAATTCTTTCACTCTTAATTATTTTGCTGTGGTTGATTCATCACCTGCAAATTATCCATATGAGCTCCATTCTAGTAACTCAATATATGCTCCACATTTGTTGCCTGAAGATGTTTTATTACATCTAAAGACCCTAAAAGAATGCCTCAAATACGGTCCCGATTTGATCCCAACATGTTTCCTTAAAAAATGTGCGGAATACATTTACCAGCCCCTTACTGAACTGTTTAACCTCTCTTTAAAAATAGCATTTTCCCGACGGCTTGGAAGGAATCTTTTCTTATCCCACTCCATAAAAAAGGAAGTAAGTCGTCTGTTGAAAACTATCGTGGAATAGCAAAGCTCTCCGCTATCCCTAAGCTTTTCGAAGTCATCGTTACTAATCACCTTACATTTTCAATTTCTACATTGATAGATAGTTCTCAGTATGACTTTTGTAGAGCCAAATCAACCACAACCAATTTGCTTGAATTTACAACTCACGTCTTTAATGCGTTTAGAAACAATCATCTTACCGACGTTATATACACTGATTTCAGCAAAGCATTCGACAAAGTACGCCACTCATTACTTGTCTATAAACTCGAATTGTTTGGCTTTCAACCTAGCCTAACTCGCTGGATCTCCTCCTATCTTTTCGGCAGAACGCAAAGAGTAATTTTTAAAAACATTTGTTCGAATGTCATCGATGTTCCCTCCGGTGTGCCTCAGGGCAGTCATCTAGGTCCGATTCTGTTTTTGCTCTTTATAAACGATATTTCCACAACTATAAAGTATTCCAAAATTTTAATGCATGCCGACGACGTAAAACTTGTTAACTCCAGTCGGATTTAAATTGTTTAGTTACTTTGTGTAATGCGAATTTTATGCCGCTCAACATAGAAAAGTGTAAATTCATGTGTTTTTCACGTGGGAACGTACAGCCAGCTTCTTACACAATTAATGGCCAAACTCTGGAAAGCGTTGATGCTTTTGTCGACTTGGGAGTTACAATGAATTGCAAACTTAGAGTCAACCCTCATATTAATGCCACAGTCAATAAAGCAAGAGGAGTTTTAGCATTTGTGAAAAGATGGGCAAAAGAGTTTAGTGATCCTTACGTTACAAAAACCTTTTTACATCATTGGTGAGGCCGATATTAGAATATGGGTCGATAATTTGGAATCCGCGTTATCAAGTTCATGTGGATAGGCTAGAATCAATTCAAAAACAATTTTTACTTTTCGCCTTGAGAAATTTTCAATGGGACTCCTTGTATAATCTTCCTCCTTACACTAATAAATATTTCTACCCTTGCAAGTCGTAGAGAAATGCTAGATGTACTATTTATGGCTAAACTATTAAATGGATCGATTTCAAGTCCATTTCTTTTGAACGAAATAAACTTGAATGTTCCATGCCGAGTTTCAAGGCATTATAAACCTATAATTCTTAAACAATGCATAAACAATTTCCAACTAAACGAACCTTTTCTATGTTTGTGTGAAGATTATAACTCTCACTCGAGAGTAATCGATGTTTCGGACTCGCTCTTTGCCATGAAAAAAACGATTCTATCTTCTCTTAATAATTAAAAAATTATATGTATACTTTTAATCTATTAAAACATAAATAAGAATTAGAAAAAACAGTTATATATGTATTAAAAAAAAAAAAACAGGCCATTTGAGGGCAGTGCGCTGCCACAACGTCCGAGATAAAAAAAAAGATTCATGTTCAAAATTTAATTGCAGATGATATTGAGAGTCATAGTAGAACATGTAAATAAAAATAATATTTGGCGCGCTTTACCTCCGAGGACCCTCGCGAAGGACAGCCATCTTGCCACGATGCGGGCTTAGTCCCTGACCACGGGAGTATGCCACCCGGTAAGATGCAGGTTCGTATGGATCTCCGTGACTGTGGTGGCCTAGTCCTAGGGTAAGCGATGACCAAGATCTTCCCCCATTCAATCCAGGATGTTATACGGCACCGTGCCCATTGGATGTTTGCAGCGGGGTGGTTAATATGGCTGCATTTGCACGGAGCCTCTCTGACACCGGGCCGCCTCAAAGAGTATAAATGGTGTTACCGCGGTAAGGGGCTCTGCCGCGGCGGACGGTACTTCTTCCCTTTTCCAATTTATTGACCCTCGTCTAGCAAGGGGTCCTACGAACAAGATTAACAATAATAAAAATAAATTTCGTCCTCCTCCACAAGGAAAAGGACCGCACTGACGCAAGTGCCAAGGGAACCCATACGCCCTAATGTACTAGGGATGGCTACCGCAGGCAGAGGGAAGCGCGCTTGGTGGGTGTCGGCACCAGTATGGCGGTGAAGGTAGTTGCGCTGGCAACGGCGAACTCTGACGCGCCTGCTGATGTCGGACAACGACCAAGCGCCTTACCGGCAACCATTTTTCCCACGGCTGTGGCAGGAGTCTCGCGACATGGCCCCTTCTGAGCCAAGGGAAAAATGGGCCGCAAAAATTATTTCTACCGGGGGAAAGACTGCGCTTGAAACGACGGGTGGGCTCCCCATGGATGATCCGATCTGATGGGGGCAGGCACCAGTATGGCGGCGAAGATAGTTGCGCTGGCAACGGCGAACACTGACGCGCCTGCTGATGCTGACGCCAGTACAGCAACTGGTTTCCCCACGGCTGTGACAGGGATCCCACAATCTGGTCACACTGAGCCAAAAGAGAAAGGAGCGATAAAGAAGCCATCATCCGGGGGTTTGACCGCGAGGGCAACTACGGGTCGGACCCATTCTGAAGAAGAATCCCACAGGGGATCGTTCCACAGAAACAAAAGAAGGGCTGCAAAAGTCCTGTCAAGGTATGAGGGCGTTCCGCTGGAAACGCTGTCCGAGAACGTCGGGAAGTCGGTGGAAAGGGCGCGAGCTCTGCTGCCAAATTTTCGGGGTTCTCTGGCAACAAACGTAGAAAGCGCAACCCCTTATAAGTGCCAAAGGTCCGACCAGGACATCAAACCCCCACCGAAAAGGCGGTAGCCAAACCCAGCCTTTCCGAGGCAGCAAATGGCCGGATTCTTATAGGAATCCTGGACCGAGGTGCAATCCCTAAGCACCAGTGGCCGTACGTCCGGAACAAAATCGGTAACGGTGTTCTCGACGTTCTGATGGAGTCTCCGGACAGTCCGCGTCTAGGTTCTGACGCAGGATGGTACCAGGGCCAGATCAAGGTCCTCGCTTGCGAAGACACCAGGTCTGTTGCAATGTACAAGGCAGCGACCGCAAAGCTGGGACAGGCCTATCCCGCGGCGACTTTTTAGGTTGTCGACTCGAAGGGCATTACGGCTCGGCCAAGGGCTAGGGCATGGCTTCCAGCAGTTCCGGCAGAAACTGATAAAATTCTCAGAATTTGCAGCTAATGAACCCGGCTCTCCCGACGCACGACTGGGGTGTTATTCAAGTCGATGACGTTGTAGGACCTAGGAGGCAGGTTGTTTTGACCCTGAATGAAGAAGATCTCGAAACCCTTAAACAGATTAAAGGACGACTGTTTTACGCCCTTGGCGAGGTCGTAATTCACGTATACCGTGGCGACGCACAGCGTGCATCCCTTCGGTTGCCTCTTTGAACACGGACATCGAGGCAACCGGAATGGAAACGGAGCTCTCCGATGCAGAAAGCTTCCCGTCACGTCAAATTGCGAAGGGGCTCTGTGCCACTTTTCGATGGAGGATGCTCTGCTGGATAGCGACGAGGAGGATCACGACGTCACTGTGATGGAGGCAGGTGAGTCTGAGCAAGCTCATGCTGACGTTGCTCCAGATAAACCTGCACAAATGTAAGGCAGACTCGGCTGTCCTCATCAGTCGCCTTTCTAAAGGCGACGTCGACGTGGTTTTTATTCAAGAACTCTGGGCGAACAACTTACGGGTTGGAAGCCATTGGGTTTAAGCTCATCCGATCTGCAGGTGAAGGTAAAGTTAGAACCTGTATTTGGGTAAAGTCTGAGCTAGACCCCTTTCTCTTACCTAACTATAGCAATGGCGACGTTACAGCGGCCAGCTTGGAAAACGGAGGCTCGCAATTAACGCTAGCCTCCGTTTATATGCCGTACCATGCAGAGGAACCTCCTCTCCAAAAGACGGTAAAGTATCTGGTGGCCGACCTATGTAAAGGCCATCTGTTCTTCTGGACGGACGCAAACGCCCACCCCGTCCAGTGAGGAAGTTCCGACATAAACACTCGTGATGAGACACTTCGATTACCTTTTAACAACTAACCTGGTGGTTTGCAATGTATGTAATGAACCATCTTTTATTACTAAAAACCGTATTTGACCTCACTATTTGTAGCGAAAGCGTTTATAGGTGGGTCAAAAAACGGCGTGTCCTTGATGAACATTCCTTCTCAGACCACCGGTATATTGAAGTAACGTTAGAGTTTGATCAGACCATTGCGAGACGTTCACCTACATACATTTATTGATACGTACGTACGCAAATGCATTAACGACAACGTAAGTAAGGACGGTACTGTCTTCGGCTGTGCTTTCATGAGTGGGGTTGAACAAATAATCTTATCCCATTCGTAATATCCAAAGATAGAAATATATAGTAAACAGATGTACATACCTAAGCGATTTCCCGTTTTTTGTGGTCTGCATGAAATAGCTATGACCGTATCACATATCCCAACAATATATGACATAAACGTAAACATTTGGTGAAATTTGAAGCCTCTATCTGTTAAAATGGGGCAGATATTGTGCAAAGTTTCTTATCTGAACAATCGGTTGTGGGGGATATATGCTATATATACGGCTGATCTCATCCACAACAATACGTACAATATACGAAAGCATATGGTGAAGTTTGAAGCTTCAATCTAATAAATTGAAGAAGATATGACAAAAATCCTCTTTTCTGAAAAATCGGTTGTATGGGGAATATATGCTATAGTGGTCCGATCCGACCTGTTTCAACATATGTCTAATCGGACACTTATATATACCAGCTCAACAAATTTCATCAAGATATCTCAAAAATAGAGGGACTAGTTTACATACAAACACACATACGGACAGACGGACATGGCTAAATCAACTCAGCTCTTCATCCTGACCATATAATGTTCATGCAAGTCATAAAAAGCGTAGCAAGTGTTATAATGACCTTCCCATTAAAATTTTCTGATATAGGAGCCTAATAAGCCTATTTATTTAATAACTATAATGGAAAGTTTTAATTAGTTAAACAAACGCGGCTTTGACAAAACATTTTGCTATACTTTTTCAAAATAATATTTCCTAATAATTGTTTGTTTGCATATATGTATATTTGCACAGTTGAATTGTGTTATCAAATTGATATTTGTACAATGACTATTTTTAGTGAATGAATACGGAAAAGTACAAAGGGAACACTAAATTAGTTAGGTTGTATGGGGGATATATGCTGTAGTGGTCCAATCCATCCGTTTCCAACAAATTGTCTAATCAGACACCTAAATATACCCGCTCACCAAATTTTATCACGATATCTCAAAAATTGAAGAACTTGTTTGCATACAAACAGACAGACAGACAGACAGACAGACGGACATGGCTAAATCAATTCAGCTCTTCATCGTGATCATTGTGGTATACTTATTGGTGGGTCGTGACAAACTATATACCATTTCATTTTCATAAAAGTTACAAAAAGATTATTAAGCGTTTATAATGACCTTCCCATACAAATTTTCTGATTTAGGAGCCTTATAGGTTAGGCTAGGTTAGGTTAAGAGGGCGTGCGTGAGTGTTACCCACACTTCCACTTGGAGACATTTATGTCCATTGTGAGTGCCCTCAGAAAGTAAAGGGTGGCGGCAAATTCGTTTAGCCCCATTACCTCCTAGTGGTCCTCAACGACCCACTTGCTTTCCCTGATGAACCCAAGGAGAAGCGAGACGTCCACCTTTGCAACCTCTGCCAGGCTGTCAAAGAACCGTGAGCCCAGAAATCCGAGCCTTCTTTGAAGCGCCGGACATCGGCAGAGAAAGTGGTAGATGGACTCCTCTTCCTCCAGTTTAATAGGACCAAATACATTAAATAACTTTTCAATTGAAAAACTTGAAGAAACCTTATATTTTAGGACTCTAAATGGAATTAATCAAGTAACCGGGAAAATAATTACCCCCTTTCCAAGAGAATTTAAATCTTATGGAACAATTTCTTGGAAGGTTGTTGATTTGAAAAATCAAAATTATAATGCTATTATTGGACAAAATATCTTAAGACCTTTTAAAGCAAAGATAGATTTTGAAAACGATTGCATCGAAATTAATAAAAACAAAATATTTTTTCACAAATATCCATTTGATATTGACCATATTTCTACTTTAAATCCAGTTCCTAGCAACGTCATTGAAAAGCTAAACCTGGAACACCAGATAAATTCCCAATTCCTAATATCGACGGGATATTAGACAAATTGGGTAGGGCTATGTATTTTACCACACTGGACCTTGCCAAAGGTTTCCATCAGATCGTGGTGAAACCAAAAGATCGAAAGAAAACTGCATTTTCAACTCCACATGGGCACTTTGAATTTGTGAGGATGCCGTTTGGCCTCAAGAATGCCCCATCCACCTTTCAGAGGCTTATGAACTCTGTTCTTCAAAAACATATCAACAAAATATGTGTCGTTTATTTAGATGACATCTTCGTTTTCAGTACCTCGTTAGAAGAACACCTAACAAATTTAAAACTAATCTTTGAAGCTTTGCGAAAAGCTGGGCTAAAAATACAAATTAATAAATGTCACTTTTTGTCCAAAGAAACGGAATACCTAGGCCATATCCTAACTCCTAAAGGAGTCAAACCAAATTTGAATAAAGTGGATGTGATCCAAAAGTTGAACTGATAAACAAATAAGATCTTTTCTAGGGATGACGGGATACTACCGTAAATTTATAAAGGATTACGCTAAAGTCGCTTATCCTATGATATATTATTTAAAAAAGGATAGAAAAATTAATTCCAATGACCTGAATTTTATAACGGCATTTGAAAAACTCAAATCTTTAATAACTGACCATCCTATTTTGCGATACCCGAATTTTAATAAGAGATTCAAACTTACGACAGACGCAAGCAACTTTGCATTAGGGGCTGTATTGTCTCAAGATGGTCACCCTATATGTTTCGCATCCCGAACATTGAACGATCACGAGAAAAATTATGCTACTGTCGAAAAATAGCTTTTGGCCATTGTTTTGGCAGTTAATTACTTTAGGCCATACTTATACGGCACCGAATTTGATTTACATACTGACCACCAACCCCTTAAGTGGTTGCAGTCTAAATACAATGGTAAGAACATCAATCCTCGTTTGCAACGGTGGCTCGTACAGCTGGGTGAACACGAAGCCAAGATAGATTATATCCAGGGAAAAGATAATACAATTGATGATTTTCTAAGTAGAATCAATTCTTTTACAAACGAAATAAATGTCATGGAAAATCAAGATTGTAATATTTCTACTATGGCAACAATACACTCTCAACAAGAGGATTTAAACGACCATTTTCCTATTTTGGACACAGTCGTTAATCGTTTCAAGTCCCAAATCCTTATTGTAGAGCGAAAACTTGTAGAGAAGGTGTCCTTATTAGGTAATCAGAGAGTATATATCGAAAAGAACGATATTCCTGATAACATATCTGATATTGTTAGAAGACACATTAAGCCTGGTAAGACTGTAATCTATTCAGAAATTGACGAATCACTTTATAATGTAGTGCAAAATATTTTAATAGAAATGTTCCAAAACAGTAATAACATTAAATTTGTAAAATGTTCCTATTTTGCCAAAGATGTGAAAAGCGAAGAAGAAACAATAAAACAAGTTTCAATATTTCATACCAAAGAATCTGGACATTCAGGCATAATACCAAACTCCCAAGATCTCAAAAGAAAAATTTATTACCCTAACCTTAAATATGTAATTAATAAAGTAGTCAATAACTGTGATATTTGTACTGCAGCAAAGTACGATAGAAATCCCATCAAAAATAAATTTCCACTCACAGAAACGCCATCAGATATTAAAGAAATTGTTCATATAGATACTTATATAAATTCAAAGCATTCATTTCTAATTTTCGTTGACAAATTGTCTAAACATGCTGCAGCATTCTTCTTAGAAGATCGAAATAACCAAACATTAAGTGAAAAAATTAGGTTGTATATTTCACTATTCGGCAAAATGCAAAAAATTGTTTGCGACAATGAATTCAACTCTGTAAATGTGAAACAATTTTGTAGGGAAGAAGATATAGACATCCATTTTACAAAACCAAATAGCCATACCGGTAATTCTGATGTAGAGAGATTTAATAGTACATTGACAGAGAGAATAAGACCTCTAAACGTAGAAAATAAGCTTCCAATTAAAGATCAGGTTAGCAAAGCAATAGAAATATATAACAAAACATACCATTCAACTATAAGAACTAGTCCAAATAATGCCCATAACAATAGAGCAGATAAGGCAATAATAAAGAATAGAGCTCAAACAAAGAAGTATAATAAAATATCAAGAGCTAATGCAAACAGAGAGGAATATACAGAAACTAGATCTGAAGGGTTTATCAAAAACTATCTTAATGTTAGGCACAAAGAAAAGCCAAAGTTCAGAAAAGCGAAATTGCAAAATGTTCTTGAATGCAATATTAAACGTCCCTTAAAAATTTACAGATACTAAATAATCGTATAAAATTACTTTAAACCAGCTTTAAAAAAAACTGGATAAACATATTTTGATTTTTATGATGTGCATATTTTGTAGTTATATAATAATATTTATGTAATTAAAAAAAAATAATAAATAAATATAAAATTACAGATAATGAACTATATATATATACAAATATTTTGCAATCATTAGTTTAAATTACACATTAAATTGGTTAATTTTGTTATAAGCTTTTTAATTAAAGCTAAAATATAAAAACATATATTTTGACACATTTTTCCTAAGATTTAAAGTCCAAGAGTATTTTAAAAACAAGGAGTGGAGGAGTTACATACGAATATTCACCACCCACTTAAACCATTTCTCTTTAAAATAATCTCTTTTACATACTCTCTTAATCCTAGCTTTAATGTTAGTAAGTAAGGCTTTATATATGTATATAAACATTATTTTCAATAAAAACCTTCTTCTTGGATGAAACTCAAACGAGTAAGTTCAAACCGCAGTTTTATTAAAAGTTCCAAGTGGATTCAAATCAACTAATGAAAGTCGCGTTATCATCCATATGCACGTACATGCATACATCAGATAGTTGTGTAGCAAAAAAGTACGCGGCTTAGTGCAAATGCACTTGTTCAACTCTCCCCTTTGTTCCAAAAAGCATCTTACTTCGCTAATAAATATCAGAATTAAAAACAAGGTAAAGGGAGGAAGAGACAGAAAGAGCGCTTTTATTATTTTCTGAAGCTACATATATATGTGTTGCTTTGTAAGCAAATGACTGTTTGTAGCAAATCAATAGGGGGACTCATGTAACCGTATAAATGCCTTATAAAGTGTGTAAACGTATAAATTTATCTAGTTTACGCACGAGCTGTCAAATTTTGTATGAAAAATCATTTACACAATTTGTATAAATTTACGCGCACATTTCATTGTGTAAACGCGGTAAACTCAAAGGAATGCAACCTTGCAGACATTACAGACGGCATTTTCATCAAAAATCTCCAACATCAGCAAGTAAAGGCGTTTTAGTTTTGATTTTTCACTTAATCTTGGTATTTTTTAATTTGTATAACAATCAAAAAAATTTTTTTGGAAATAATACAGCTGAAAAACAATCAAGTTTATCAAGAGTATTACTAGGTGCGTTCATATAACCGCGTGTGTAAATGGATATAATTTTACACCTTATAAGTTTATATGCTATCATGAGTCCCCCTAATATCAAAGTAAAACACGTTTTGGTTTTGCATATAATGTCTTTCATATTACAAAACAAAAACAAATCAATGGAAGCGGTATTTGCCAAGAGTTACAAGAGATGATGTACTCTCTTTAGTGCAAATACACTTGCTTCCAGTGTTGCCATTTTGGTGCCTTTGGAGCTAGAGCTAGCCCTTTTTTGCGTTTACTCCAAAAATTCCGGTTTAGCCTCTAGCTCTTTTTTTGGCTCTATTTAAAATCTTTGCCCCTTTTTGGCTCCAAATCTATTTCGACAATACGTATTGTGAAATTTTTAATGTGTTTTATGTATGAAGTTTTATTTTATTTGTTTCGTTATATATGATGTTGCAACTCGGTACTCAACTGATAACAAAAACTTTAATCGATAAACTGTGTCGTGAGGTTGTACATTTGCTTTTCCAGCCTGTTCTACAGTATAGTGTCACTTTCTAAGAGTTCCGACGCTTTAACTTGAGATTATAATAAATTTTTGTCTCCCGTACCTAATTTTCATTATACCTTTGAAGAACATATACGAATTAAAAAAGAAGATAAATGTATAGAGGAATTTATTGAAAGAAAGATACCTAATATGTATATGTCGCGACTTCATAATTAAATTAATAGAGTAATTAAGGCTTTCCGCAAAATATAGAAACGCTTAGCAAAATAGATTTCTTTTCAGTTGAAAACACATTGAGAATTGTGAAACCTCAATTGTTTTCATATTTCACAAATGAAAAAAAAAAACAAGTATAGCACTGTTGAAATAACTATGTTAGAAATGCAAAAATTCCAAAATTGGAAAAATGTGACTTCAACTTTAAGTTTTTGGTTTGAGGTTAAAGAGTTTAAGAACGCGTTAAATGAAAACTCTTTCCAATAGCTTGTCGATTTTGTGCTTACATTTCTTTTGCTGCCAATAAGTAATGCTGAAGTTGAAAGAACGTTTTCAAACATGAGTTTAATTAGAAGCAAACACAGAAACAAAATGAATTTATGTTGAATTTGCTTCTGACAATACGAAGTGGCCTCAAACGGCTGAATAAATGCTGTCATGACTTTGAAATAAACAACGATCTCTTAAAACTAATTAACACAACAAATATTTATGAATGTAGCAATAATAATAATTCATCTTCTCAGGACCAAATTAATATAATGTGTAATTTAAACTAATGATTGCAAAATATTTGTATATATATATAGTTCATTATCTGTAATTTTATATTTATTTATTATTTTTTTTTTAATTACATAAATATTATTATATAACTACAAAATATGCACATCATAAAAATCAAAATATTTTTATCCAGTTTTTTTTAAAGCTGGTTTAAAGTAATTTTATACGATTATTTAGTATCTGTAAATTTTTAAGGGACGTTTAATATTGCATTCAAGAACATTTTGCAATTTCGCTTTTCTGAACTTTGGCTTTTCTTTGTGCCTAACATTAAGATAGTTTTTGATAAACCCTTCAGATCTAGTTTCTGTATATTCCTCTCTGTTTGCATTAGCTCTTGATATTTTATTATACTTCTTTGTTTGACCTCTATTCTTTATTATTGCCTTATCTGCTCTATTGTTATGGGCATTATTTGGACTAGTTCTTATAGTTGAATGGTATGTTTTGTTATATATTTCTATTGCTTTGCTAACCTGATCTTTAATTGGAAGCTTATTTTCTACGTTTAGAGGTCTTATTCTCTCTGTCAATGTACTATTAAATCTCTCTACATCAGAATTACCGGTATGGCTATTTGGTTTTGTAAAATGGATGTCTATATCTTCTTCCCTACAAAATTGTTTCACATTTACAGAGTTGAATTCATTGTCGCAAACAATTTTTTGCATTTTGCCGAATAGTGAAATATACAACCTAATTTTTTCACTTAATGTTTGGTTATTTCGATCTTCTAAAAAGAATGCTGCAGCATGTTTAGAAAATTTGTCAACGAAAATTAGAAATGAATGCTTTGAATTTATATAAGTATCTATATGAACAATTTCTTTAATATCTGATGGCGTTTCTGTGAGTGGGAATTTATTTTTGATGGGATTTCTATCGTACTTTGCTGCAGTACAAATATCACAGTTGTTGACTACTTTATTAATTACATATTTAAGGTTAGGGTAATAAATTTTTCTTTTGAGATCTTGGGAGTTTGGTATTATGCCTGAATGTCCAGATTCTTTGGTATGAAATATTGAAACTTGTTTTATTGTTTCTTCTTCGCTTTTCACATCTTTGGCAAAATAGGAACATTTTACAAATTTAATGTTATTACTGTTTTGGAACATTTCTATTAAAATATTTTGCACTACATTATAAAGTGATTCGTCAATTTCTGAATAGATTACAGTCTTACCAGGCTTAATGTGTCTTCTAACAATATCAGATATGTTATCAGGAATATCGTTCTTTTCGATATATACTCTCTGATTACCTAATAAGGACACCTTCTCTACAAGTTTTCGCTCTACAATAAGGATTTGGGACTTGAAACGATTAACGACTGTGTCCAAAATAGGAAAATGGTCGTTTAAATCCTCTTGTTGAGAGTGTATTGTTGCCATAGTAGAAATATTACAATCTTGATTTTCCATGACATTTATTTCGTTTGTAAAAGAATTGATTCTACTTAGAAAATCAGCAATTGTATTATCTTTCCCTGGATATAATCTATCTTGGCTTCGTGTTCACCCAGCTGTGCGAGCCACCGTTGCAAACGAGGATTGATGTTCTTACCATTGTATTTAGACTGCAACCACTTAAGGGGTTGGTGGTCAGTATGTAAATTAAATTCGGTGCCGTATAAGTATGGCCTAAAGTAATTAACTGCCCAAACAATGGCCAAAAGCTATTTTTCGACAGAAGCATAATTTTTCTCGTGATCGTTCAATGTTCGGGATGCGAAACATATAGGGTGACCATCTTGAGACAATACAGCCCCTAATGCAAAGTTGCTTGCGTCTGTCGTAAGTTTGAATCTCTTATTAAAATTCGGGTATCGCAATATAGGATGGTCAGTTATTAAAGATTTGAGTTTTTCAAATGCCGTTATAAAATTCAGGTCATTGGAATTAATTTTTCTATCCTTTTTTAAATAATATATCATATGATAAGCGACTTTAGCGTAATCCTTTATAAATTTACGGTAGTATCCCGTCATCCCTAGAAAAGATCTTATTTGTTTATCAGTTCAACTTTTGGATCACATCCACTTTATTCAAATTTGGTTTGACTCCTTTAGGAGTTAGGATATGGCCTAGGTATTCCGTTTCTTTGGACAAAAAGTGACATTTATTAATTTGTATTTTTAGCCCAGCTTTTCGCAAAGCTTCAAAGATTAGTTTTAAATTTAATAGGTGTTCTTCTAACGAGGTACTGAAAACGAAGATGTCATCTAAATAAACGACACATATTTTGTTGATATGTTTTTGAAGAACAGAGTTCATAAGCCTCTGAAAGGTGGATGGGGCATTCTTGAGGCCAAACGGCATCCTCACAAATTCAAAGTGCCCATGTGGAGTTGAAAATGCAGTTTTCTTTCGATCTTTTGGTTTCACCACGATCTGATGGAAACCTTTGGCAAGGTCCAGTGTGGTAAAATACATAGCCCTACCCAATTTGTCTAATATCCCGTCGATATTAGGAATTGGGAATTTATCTGGTGTTCCAGGTTTAGCTTTTCAATGACGTTGCTAGGAACTGGATTTAAAGTAGAAATATGGTCAATATCAAATGGATATTTGTGAAAAAATATTTTGTTTTTATTAATTTCGATGCAATCGTTTTCAAAATCTATCTTTGCTTTAAAAGGTCTTAAGATATTTTGTCCAATAATAGCATTATAATTTTGATTTTTCAAATCAACAACCTTCCAAGAAATTGTTCCATAAGATTTAAATTCTCTTGGAAAGGGGGTAATTATTTTCCCGGTTACTTGATTAATTCCATTTAGAGTCCTAAAATATAAGGTTTCTTCAAGTTTTTCAATTGAAAAATTATTTAATGTATTTGGTCCTATTAAACTAGTTGTGGAACCGGTATCAATTAAGCACTTAATTCGCTCATTTTGTATAGTAATAGTTATTACCGGTAATCGTTGGATACCGAGTCCTCGAGAAAATTTACTGACTGTTCAATATTACTAATATCCATAGGCTCCACCATATTATCAGGAAAAACTTGACTATTGTTGGTATAAGTATTCCGCGATTGCGCAGAAGTATTACGCCTTATGTTTAACTGAGTAACGCTATTATTTGGATGATAATTTTTAAAATATCCATTTTGGGGTGTATAAGAGGATATTTTATTATCTACATAATTATTTGGCGTTTCTTTTGTATACTCAGTTGAGCAGAGCTCACAGAGTATATTAACTTTGATTGGATAACGATTGGTTGTACAGTAGGGCGGGTCGATTTAAAAATCGCTCATTGCTCTGTGAAAATCGTATTCTAGGGATCAAAATAAGAAACTATTCCGAAGGAACCATACCTCTAAAACGAATTCTCATGTCCCCCCCTTTGGGTCGAACTTTTGGGTAGGGGCAATATCAATTCTACCTGCTGTGTCTTGTGGTGGCACAACACAAGCAATTTTACGATCTGCAATTGTGTCACAGTGATATCTTCATTTTTTAAAACTGTTGAATAAAAAACCCACACAACTATGTTTACGACATGCAAATGCATCACAGTGATGCCTTGGTTTTAAAAGGGGGTTGTAAAAACGCTAATTTCTAATAATTTTTTTAAATTTCTTTTCTACTACTAAGTTAAATTCATTTTTTCATTCACATATGTTCTGACTAAACAAATTTCTAAAGAGAAAAATTAAGTCCAAAAAGAAAAAACATAGGCATTTCAAAGTGGGATTTTTCAAAATTTGCGCTTACGACCCAAAGGGGGGCACATCAGAATTCGTTTTAGAGGTATGGTTCCTTCGGCAAAGTTTCTTATTTTGATCCCTAGAATATGATTTTCACAGAGCAATGGGCGATTTTTTTGCCTCCCCACAAATCGACCCGGCCTATTGTACAGGTATAAAGGAATCGAGATAGATATAGACTTCCATATATCAAAATCATCAGTATCGAAAAAAATTCGATTGAGCCATGTCCGTCCGTCCGTCCGTCCGTCTGTCCGTTAACACGATAACTTGAGTAAATTTTTAGGTATCTTGATGAAATTTGGTATGTAGGTTCCTGGGCACTCTTTTCAGATCGCTATTTAAAATGAACGATATCGGACTATAACCACGCCACTTTTTCGATATCGAAAATTTCGAAAAATCGAAAAAGTGCGATAATTCATTACCAAATACGGATTAAGCGATAAAACTTGGTAGGTGAGTTGAACTTATGACGCAGAATAGAAGACTAGTAAAATTTTGGACAATGGGCGTGGCACCGCCCACTTTTAAAGGAAGGTAATTTAGAAGTTTTGCAAGCTGTAATTTGGCAGGCGTTGAAGATATCATGATGAAATTTGGCAGGAACGTTACTCTTATTACTATATGTATGCTTAATAAAAATTAACAAAATCGCACGCCCACTTTCTAAAAAAAAATTTCTTAAAGTCAAATTTTAAAAGAAACGTTAATATCTTTACAGTATATAAGTTAATTATATCAACATTCAACTCCAGTTATGATATGGTGCAACAAAATACAAATATAAAAGAAAATTTCAAAATGGGCGTGGCTCCGCCCTTTTTCATTTAATTTGTTTAGGATACTTTTAATGCCATAAGGCGAACAAAAATTAACCAATCCTTGTGAAATTTGGTAGAGGCTTAGATTCTAGGACGATAACTGTTTTCTGTGAAAAAGATTCTAGAGTCACCCCTGGTCCACCTTTATGGCGATATCTCGAAAAGGCGTCCACCTATAGAACTACTCATTAACACCTTTCATTTGATACCCATATCGTACGAACATATTGTAGAGTCACCCCTGGTCCACCTTTATGGCGATATCTCGAAAAGGCGACAACTACCACCACTCACTTTTAAGCCCCTCATTAATACCTTAAATTTGATACCCATATCGTACAAACAAATTCTAGAGTCAACCCTGATCCACCTTTATCGCGATATCCCTAAATGGCGTCCACTTATATAACTATGGCCCACTCCCTCATAAAATACCCCTTAATGCCTTTCATTTGATACACATGTCAAACAAACACATTCCAGGGTTTCCCTCGGTTCATTTTCCTACATGGTTATTTTCCCTTATGTTGTCACCATAGCTCTCAACTGAGTATGTAATGTTCGGGTACACCCGAACTTAACCTTCCATACTTGTTTTTTTTTTTTTTTTTTTTTTTTTTTGTTTTTACACGGCAAGTATATAACTATGCTGTGGCTCTCATTTCCTCAGGGTAAAGCTTTATGTAAAAGTAACACGATCACTGTTTCTCGCATAATTTTTGCATTACCGCTTTTTTTATTGTTGCTTGTTCTTTTGTTTACTAACGTACAAACGTATTTATATATATATAAATAAATAGTATGTCTATACACATTATACGATATTTATAAATTTTTTTGTTGTTTTCTTAATGTTCGGCTAATTATTTTTGCTGTCGTTTTTATGTTTCGCATTTATTTGTTTTTTTTTTTTTACGTATGCTTATAATATATATGGGGTATTCCATCCCATTTCGACCAATTTTGAACCCGACCCCTTTAGAATTGGCTGAAAGTTTTTCTTGTTTTTCTACCTTACGAAAGACGTTTTTCAGAATTTTTTAAAATTTTTTCATCCAACTCAAAAAAAGTTATGAATTTAAAAAAAAACACCGTTTTTGTTTTCAAAGTGCTATAAATTTTTCAAAAATTGACCGTTTGGGATCTTTTATTTTTTTAAAAATTTGTTTTTAAATGTACTTTTCGGAAAAAATACAAAAAAATTTTTAAGGTTTTTTTTTAATTTTTCAGTTTTTCGAGATTTTTCGAATTTCGCCATTTTTTTTTCTCATAAACAACTTCAATCAATTCTGCAATCATCCCCACTAATCCCAGAGTGGGCCGATTTTTTTTTTTTTTTTAATATTTTTTTTATTTAATTGAAAAAAAAAATTTTCAAAAATAAAATTTTTTTTTATCAATTTTATTTATATAACAAAAAAATGTAAGAAAATGATTTTTAAGAAAATAAATTCATAATTTGTTACATTATTTTTAGAAAACTTACATGTTTACAAAAAAATGTAAGAAAATGATTTTTAAGAAAATAAATTCATAATTTGTTACATTATTTTTAGAAAATTTACATGTTTACTATGTCAGTCATTAATCCTGGTTATTTTAATCGTAGATTACCATAATATATAAAGAAAAGAATACTTAAAAATCATTTTCTTATATTTTTTTGTTATATAAATAAAATTGATAAAAAAAATTTTATTTTTGAAAATTTGTTTTTCAATTAAATAAAAAAAATATAAAAAAAATCGGCCCACTCCGGGATTAGTGGGGATGATTGCAGAATTGATTGAAGTTTTTTATGAGAAAAACAAAATGGCGAAATTCGAAAAATCTCGAAAAACTGAAAAATTAAAAAAAAACTTTAAAAATTGTTTGTATTTTTTCCGAAAAGTACATTTAAAAACAAATTAAAAAAAAAAAAAGATCCCAAACGGTCAATTTTTGAAAAAGTTATAGCATTTTGAAAACAAAAACGGTGTTTTTTTTTTTAAATTCATAACTTTTTTTGAGTTGGATGAAAAAATTTGAAAAAATTCTGAAAAACGTCTTTCGTAAGCTAGAAAAAGAAGAAAAACTTTCAGCCAATTCTAAAGGGGTCGGGTTCAAAATTGTCGAAATTGGGATGGAATACCCCATATGTATGTTTGCACAGTTGAATTTCGTTATCAAATTGATATGTGTACAATTACTGTATTTTTAGTAAATAAAAAGAGAAAAGTACAAACGGAACACTTAATTAGTTTTATCTGTTTCCAAACTGCTAATAGGGTCTATTGTATACTGCCAAAAAACCAGAGTTGGGAAAAGTGCACAAAATTATGAGCAACAACACTGTTCGAACTTAAATGGGCTGACATAATTAACATCTTTAGTTAAGTGTTAATAAGGCGTTAATTTGTTGTGGATTTAAATCTTTCAAATATTCTTAAAACTAGCCTAAAAGCGCATCCCAGTCCCACGATATGCCAAGATATAATCGTTCATGTTCAAAATTCGCTTAATCTATATCGATTTAAGAAAACAAGTTTCTTTGAGGGAGCAGCAATTCAAAAATAGTTTCAACATAATCCTACAAATAATCTTAAAGTGATGCCGATAACTATTTTGAATTATTCTTGAAATGATACAAACCGTTTTCCTAAATTTTCCAGAAGAAGTTATAAAATTATCAGGAAATTATTACGAAACTATTCCGAAATGATTACTGATAAAAACTTAAAGACAAACATGAATAGTTCCAAAATAGGCGCAATATAAACAATCCCCAAATAATCCTTAAAACAAGATAGAGAAAGTCTCGAAATGCTTCGTAAAACAATTTCCAAATAGTTCCTATAATAGCCCTAATATGATTCCGAAGTAGGCGGATGATCATCCCTAAAGCAGTTTGGTGATAGCTTCGCAGTAATCCAAAATTATCTCTAAAATGATCTGTAATTATTCCGAATACAATCCAGAAACGATCAAAAATGTGTCCGAAATATACCGAAAATGATACCGTCAAAAATCTCGATGATGTTCGAACAAAGTTCCAAACACAATTCTCAGCTTGTGGTCCCAAATTACTTACTTACTTACTTAATTGGCGCTTAACCGTCTAAACGGTTATGGCCGTCCAACAAGGCGCGCCAGTCGCTCCTTCGCTCCGCCAACCGGCGCCAATTGGTCGCACCAAGGGAGTTTAAATCGTTTTCCACCTGGTCCTTCCAACGGAGTGGGGGCCGCCCTCTACCTCTGCTTCCATAGGCGGGTTCCGATAGAAACACTTTCCTGGCCGGAGCATCATCTTTCATTCGCATAACATGGCCTAGCCAGCGCAGCCGCTGCGTTTTAATTCGCTGGACTATGTTGATGTCTGCGTATAGCTCGTACAGCTCATCATTAAATCTTCTTCGGTACTCGCCATCGCCAACGCGTAGAGGTCCATAAATCTTTCGAAGAACTTTTCTCTCGAACACTCCCAAAGCCGCTTCATCTGCTGTTGTCATGGTCCATGCTTCTGCCCCATATAGCAGGACGGGTACGATAAGTGACTTGTAGAGTATGATTTTCGTTCGCCGAGAGAGGACTTTACTTTTCAATTGCCTACCTAGTCCAAAGTAGCATTTATTGGCAAGATTGATTCTTCGCTGGATTTCATTGCTGATGTTGTTGCTAATGTTGATGCTGGTTCCCAAATAAACGAAGTCTTTTACTATTTCGAAATTATGGCTGCCAACAGTAGCGTGGTTGCCAAGGCGCATATGCGCTGACTCTTTGCTCGATGACAGCAGGTACTTCGTTTTGTCCTCATTCACCATCAAACCCATCTTTACCGCTTCTTTTTCCAGCTTGGAGTAAGCAGAACTAACAGCGCGGGTGTTTAGGCCGATGATATCAATGTCATCAGCATATGCCAGTAATTGCACGCTTTTATAGTATATTGTTCCAGTGCGGTTAAGTTCTGCAGCTAGTATAATTTTCTCCAGCATCAAATTAAAGAAATCGCACGATAGGGGGTCACCCTGTCTGAAACCTCGTTTAGTTTCGAACGGCTCGGAGAGGTCCTTCCCAATTCTGACTGAGCTGATGGTGTTGCTCAACGTCATTTTGCACAGCCGTATAAGTTTTGCGGGGAAACCAAATTCAGACATAGCGGCATATAGGCAGCTCCTTTTCGTGCTGTCGAAGGCGGCTTTAAAATCGACGAAGAGGTGATGTGTGTCGATTCTCTTTTCACGGGTTTTTTCCAAGATTTGGCGCATTGTGAAAATCTGGTCGATGGTAGATTTACCAGGTCTGAAGCCGCACTGATAAGGTCCAATCAGCCGGTTCACGGTGGGCTTCAATCTTTCGCACAATACACTTGAAAGGACCTTATATGCGATATTAAGAAGGCTGATTCCACGATAGTTGGTGCATTTTGCAGTATTCCCCTTCTTGTGGACTGGGCAAAGAACACTTAGATTCCAACCGTCGGGCATGCTTTCGTCCGCCCATATTTTGCTAAGAAGCTGCTGCATGCGCCTTACCAACTCCTCGCCGCCGAACTTGAATAGCTCCGCAGGCAATCCATCAGCGCCCACGGCCTTGTTGTTTTTCAATGTGGTTATTGCTATTCTAACTTCGTCATAATCGGGCGGGGGGACATATATTCCATCATCATCGATTGCGGGATCGGGTTCTTCATCTCTGCGCGGTGAATTGCTGCCTCCATTTAGGAGAGCAGAGAAGTGTTCCCTCCATAATCTAAGCACTCTCTGGACATCAGTTACAAGGTCGCCGTTTTCATTCCTACAGGAGTTTGCCCCGGTCTTAAAACCTTCCGTCTGTCGCCGTATTTTTTGGTAGAATTTTCGGGCGTTATTCCTGGTGGCTAGCAGCTCAAGCTCCTCGCACTCACGCCTTTCTGCTTCTGCTTTTTTCTTCCTGAAAAGGCGTCTCGCTTCCCTTTTCAACTCACGATAGCGTTCACACACTCCTCTTGTCGCGCTCGCTTTTAACGTAGCCCTGTAGGCAGCGTCTTTTCTTTCGGTTGCAACGCGGCATTCTTCATCATACCAGTTGTTTTTTCGTGGCCGCCGGTAACCAATTTTTTCCTCGGCGGCAGTATGAAGTGCTTTGGAGATATGCTCCCACTGCTCCTGTATTCCTTCAGGATGAGTTGTGCCCTCAGAGAGCAGGTGTGAGAGTCGGGTTGCGAAATCATTGGCAGTCTGTTGTGATTGAAGCTTTTCGACGTCTAGCTTTCCTTGTGTTTTTTGTTCCTTGTTTTTAGCCGCGTTGAGGCGGGTGCGTATTTTGGCTGCAACGAGATAATGGTCCGAATCGATGTTAGGTCCTCGGATCGTTCGCACATCTAAGACACTGGAGGCATGCCGTCCGTCTATCACAACGTGATCGATCTGATTGCGAGTATTTCGATCAGGAGACAACCATGTAGCTTGATGTATCTTTTTATGCATGAACCTCGTGCTTGATATGACCATGTTTCGAGCACCGGCAAAGTCAATCAGCCTCAGTCCGTTAGGAGAAGTTTCATTGTGTAGGCTGAACTTTCCGACTGTAGGGCCAAAAACACCTTCTTTGCCCACCCTGGCGTTAAAGTCGCCAAGCACGACTTTTATATCATGACGGGGGCAGCGCTCGTATGTGCGTTCTAATCGTTCATAAAAAGTGTCTTTCACCTCACCGTCTTTCTCCTCTGTCGGCGCATGGGCGCAGATGAATGATATATTAAAAAATTTTGCTTTTATTCGAATAGCGGCGAGACGCTCGTCCACAGGCGTGAACGCCAGCACTTGGCGACAAAGTCTCTCTCCCACCACGAATCCGACGCCGAAACTGCGCTTATTCGCATGGCCACTCCAATATATGTCACAATTTTTGATCTTCTTTCTTCCTTGCTTCGTCCAACGCATTTCTTGGATGGCGGTGATGTCAGATTTTGCTTTGACGAGGACATCAACCAGCCGGGCATCTGCACCAATCCCATTCAGGGAGCGGACGTTCCAGGTGCATGCCCTCAATTCATTGTCCTTCAAACGTTTGCCATGGTCGTCATCAATAGAGAGTGTATTTATCCAAGGCTGGTTGTTATATTTCATTGGAGTATGGTTTTACGTGACGGGTCCCAAGCCCAGCGCACAACCCGCTCAGCGGGGGTGAAAATATTAATTGGCACGTTTATATAGCGAGCCGCTTGCTCCAAGACAGACGCCCGCTTGCAGCCGCACCTAGAGGTGTACAGACGCTGCCGATGAAATCTCCCCCGGCTAGCCCTTAAACCGATTATGTCAGAGTGGCCTAGCCAGGTTGTCGCCTTCTCACATTAGCTCACCGCTAAACGGGTGTTTAGCGGCTACCCAGAGGATACTTGGCCGCAAGCGACCGGCAGTAGTGAGCTGCTTGAACCGCATGCAAAAGAATCGCTCTGGCCATTCCCAGGTGAATGGCGGTCAGAAGCTTTCCCCACTTTCGTGGACTTCTACACACGGCCCCACCCTCCAAATTAGTCCAAATATAAATAATCTCAAATTGATTCATAAAACAATTCTAAAACAGTCCTCACACATTCTGAAAAAGTCCCAATATGTTACCAGAAATATTGCAAAAATAGGCGGAAAATTATTCGAAATAGAATTAGTCTGGAAATAATTATTAACATTATCCGAAATTATATCGATCACAATTCTGGAATGGTCTCTAAATATAAAATCATTTGAAAATGAATATTTATTTAATTATATTTATTAATTTAGAAGTAATTGTTGCCAGAAGGTACGACTGGCTTTAAATAATATTCCACTACCTTCCCCTAACCAATAGTTCGGCAGTTGCAAGTTCATACAAGGCGATTGAACTCGCGTTATAGTCTTTAAAATAAAACTAACAAAATTAAAACCAAAACCTAAGCTTTAGAATTGCAGCTTGTGTTTCTTGCAATCGCAACTCTTTCCAGCAAATGGCATTCGATTGCATGCATCGTCGCAATCGAAAAAATAACCAAACACAAAGCAATTTTGGTGTTTTCTTTGCCTAAGGCCCAGTTTTTCAGTACAAGTTCAAATCAGTTTGTCAGTTAAACTACGCTTAAAATTATTCTGCAGTTTTTCAGTCTACGGTAACTGAAGTTTAAGCCAAACTTCAGCGGCCGATCTGCCAGGTTTAAACTCTAGTTAACCTATCATTTATTTGCGTTCGTACGAAATGGCGTCGAATATACCCAACAAGCATTTAGGCTTGAGTACCATTAGAGCTCATGTTGATAACTAGGCTTACTTCTAAAATCTCAAGAGTTGTTTCGAAACAGTGGCTCAACTCAAGCATCATAGCGTACTCGGCAAAAGAAGGAACTTTTTATATAGCAAAATATGCTATTACTTATGTTGAAAAAATGTAATTAACAACTTGTGGTTCTCTAACTGGACTCAAATGTAAGATTCAATGATGTTGATGTAGGATCTTCGGTGTGGTAGGCGGTGCACGCTACCATCACACCACGGCGGCCGCCTATATAATTTATTCTTGATTAATTGAGGGGATGTGTGGAATAATCGTATAAGTCGAGTTACACCGTTTTTCCATAAATCAACTAAATAAAAAGAGCACGATTACATAAACATACCATATTCATCTTAGAAAATAATAGTGATATTTAAACAAAGATATTAGAAAGTAGAAAAGCAAGTAAGGAAGGCTAAGTTCGGGTGTGACCGAACATTACATACTCAGTTGAGAGCTGTGGAGACAAAGTAAGGGAAAATCACCATGTTGTAAAAAGAACCTAGGGTAACCCTGGGATGTGTTTGTATGACATGTGTATAAAATGGAAGGTATTAAAGAGTATTTTAAGAGGAAGTGGGCCATAGTTCTATAGATGGACGCCATTTAGGGATATCGCCATAAATGTGGACCAGGCCTGACTCTAAAATTTGTTTGTACGATATGGATATCAAATGAAATGTGTTAATGATAATTTTAAAAGGGAGTGGGCCTAAGCTCTATAGGTGGACGCCTTTTCGAAATAAAGGTGGACCAGGGGTGACTCTAGAATTTATTTTGTATGATATGGGTATCAAATGAAAGGTATTAATGAGTATTTTAAAAGGGCGTGGGTCTAAGTTCTATAGATGGACGCCTTTTCGAGATATCGCCATAAAGATGGACGAGGGGTTACTCTAGAATTTGTTTGTACGATATGAGTATCAAATGAAAGGTGTTAATGAGTATTTTAAGAGGGCGTGGGCCTTAGTTCTATATGTGGACGCCTTGTCGAGATATCGCCATAAAGGTGGACCAGGGGTGACTCTAGAATTTGTTTGTACGATATGGGTATCAAATGAAAGGTGTTAATAAGTGTTTTAAAAGGGAGTGGGCCTTAGTTCTATGTGTGGACGCCTTTTCGGGATATCGCCATAAACGTGGACCAGGGGTGACTCTAGAATGCGTTTGTACAATATGGGTATCAAATGAAAGGTGTTAGTGAGTATTTTAAAAGGGCGTGGGCCTTAGTTCTATAGGTGGACGCCTTTTCGGGATATCGCCATAAAGGTGGACCAGAGGTGACTCTAGAATTTGTTTGTACGATATGGGTATCAAATGAAAAGTGTTAATGAGTATTTTAAAAGGGAGTGGGCCTTAGTTCTATAGGTGGGCCCCTTTTTGAGATATCGCCATATAGGTGGACCAGGGGTGACTCTAGAATTTGTTTGTACGATATGTGTATCAAATGAAAGATGTTAATGAGTATTTTAAAAGGAAGTGGGCCTTAGTTCTATAGGTGGACGCCTTTTCGAGATATCGCCATAAAGGTGGACCAGGGGTGACTCTAGAATTTGTTTGTACGATATGGGTATCAAATGAAAGATGTTAATGAGTATTTTAAAAGGGAGTGGGCCTTAGTTCTATAGGTGGATGCCTTTTCGAGATATCGCCATAAAGGTGGGCCAGGGGTGACTCTAGGATTTTTTTTACGATATGGGTATCAAATGAAAGGTGTTAATGAGTATTTTAAAAGGAAGTGGGCCTTAGTTCTATAGGTGGACGCCTTTTCGAGATATCGCCATAAAGGTGGACCAGGGGTGACTCTAGAATTTCTTTGTACGATATGGGTATCAAATGAAAGATGTTAATGAGTATTTTAAAAAGGAGTGGGCCTTAGTTCTATATGTGGACGCCTTTTCGAGATATTGCCATAAACGTGGACCAGGGGTGTCTCTAGAATGTGTTTGTACGATATGGGTATCAAATGAAAGGTATTAATGAGGGTTTTAAAAGGGAGTGGCCCTTAGTTGTATATGTGAAGGCGTTTTCGAGATATCGACCAAAATGTGGACCAGGGTGATCCAGAACATCATCTGTCGGGTACCGCTAATTTATTTATATATGTAATACCACGAGCAGTATTCCTTCCAAGATTCCAAGGGCTTTTGATTTCGCCCTGCAAAACTTTTTCATTTTCTTCTACTTAATATGGTAGGTGTCACACCCATTTTACCAAGTTTTTTTCTAAGTTAAATTTTGCGTCCATAGACCAATACAATTACCATGTTTCATCCCTTTTTTCGTATTTGGTATATAA
This sequence comes from Eurosta solidaginis, assembly GCF_040869045.1. NCBI lineage: Eukaryota > Metazoa > Arthropoda > Insecta > Diptera > Tephritidae > Eurosta > Eurosta solidaginis. The sequence goes on along the minus strand of NC_090319.1, from coordinate 285,124,480 downwards.
TTATGGCATTTTTTCGAAATTTTCGATATCGAAAAAGTGGGCGTGGTCATAGTCGGATTTCGGCCATTTTTTACACCAATACAAAGTGAGTTCAGATAAGTACGTGAACTGAGTTTAGTAAAGATATATCGATTTTTGCTCAAGTTATCGTGTTAACGGCCAAGCGGAAGGACAGATGGTCGAATGTGTATAAAAACTGGGCGTGGCTTCAACCGATTTCGCCCTTTTTCACAGAAAACAGTTATCGTCCTAGAATCTAAGCCTCTACCAAATTTTACACGGATTGGTAAATTTTTGTTCGACTTATGGCATTAAAGGTATCCTAGACAAATTAAATGAAAAAGGGCGGAGCCACACCCATTTTGAAATTTTCTTTTATTTTTGTATTTTGTTGCACCATATCATTACTGGAGTTGAATGTTGATATAATTTACTTATATACTGTAAAGATATTAACTTTTCTTTTAAAATTTGAATTTCAACTCACCTACCAAGTTTCATCGTTCAATCCTTATTTGGTAATGAATTATCGCACTTTTTCGATTTTTCGAAATTTTCGATATCGAAAAAGTGGGCGTGGTTATTGTCCGATATCGTTCATTTTAAATAGCGATCTGAGATGAGTGCCCAGGAACCCACATACCAAATTTCATGAATGACAGTCCAACTAAACCTTACCAACCAACCAACAAATGTACAAGATACTTACGTACTAACAGTCACTCAGTGTCAAAATGCTACGATTTATTTTTTTAAGTGGCTTTTCGCTCAAAAATTCCAGAATGTATCCAAATATTTTTCTTATAAAATCTACGTTAAATGCAACATTTAAAAACCGGCGATCATATTTTTAGAGGCCTATTTCGGGGTCTCAGCAGAATCGCGCTTCCCTTCGAACCTTTTTTCCTGTGAAGGTTCACATATCTCTTGGTGCCACTTCCCATTTCCTCCATTGTTACAATTGGTGTCCTTATATAGCTATGAGTGCCCAACGCGTCTTAACTGTGTGTTTGTGTATCCAGGAATATGTTTGTGTGGTCCTATGGTATCACTTTGTAGTTTTTGCAGGTATTTCTGTCTTCAAAGAGCTGCATAACTGCAGATAACGAACTCCTCGGTTCCAATTCTTATTTTTCAATGGCGATTAAAGAAATTCATCGTCCGGTTTTCTTTCAGTTTTTTAGAAATAAATAGCATTGGTACCCAATACACAATACAAAAATACTAATTTTCGACACTTCTCTGCCATCTTCCTGCGAATGTACTGGCGGTTAACCTATTTACTTAATCTGCTGATTAATAAAGATACAGACAAATGGTACAACAATATTTGAAGACGAATTTACGAAATCAGTATTGAATTTACAAATAAGATTAGGTTTTAATGTATTCAATGTAGTTCGTATCAAATCATAATAGAATGTTTGATGATGTTGGAATGGACGGGACTCCGAGCAGCAAAGTGACGTTTTTTGGAAAGTCCTTATTAAGGCTGTGTGCGAGAAAAAATTTAGAATTTTCTTGAGCATACTTTTCAACCTAAATTGAAATTTCAAACTTGAACAAAAAAATAGAAATTGATTTTTGTTTTTATTTATTTTATGCATGTACCATGGCATGTACGCAATTGTTCAGCGGACGATGGCTGGTGCTTTAGTTGGTGTGGCGACTGGGCTTCCAATATAGTGCCGTGCTGCTGGCGCAGTCTCCAAATGGTTTCTGGTGGATGCTGGATTTAGAAGACTAGAAGGCTAGAAGGATCAAGCGCGCATCACAATCTTCTCACAATGACCAGCCATGTGGACCTAGAGTGTTAGTGAGATATAGTTCACATGCCTAGTGTAAGCAATATCATGGTGGACGTTCCTCTCCACCAGCTGATAAAAATGTGGCCAGCTTTCCCTGAACCGCTGAACCTTCATGTTTTCTATCTATAGGTTATTTACCTGTCATCGGACGTGGTGCTCCCTACTCCGTGCATGCATAAATATTGCAAACGGGAAAAATTTAAAATTTTCTTATCATTTTCCTACCATAAAAAATAATTTAGGTTGTCAATTTAACTTGCACAGTTCTGACAGCTTTTTACCTAAATTACTGCAGTTCTGGAAAGTCCCAGTGGAATATTAATTTAGGTACCTAAAATTTAGGCGAACTCGCACCCAGCCCCCAGCCAGTACAATTTTAAATTCTTGATATGCCTGTTATAGCAAGTATAATTATACACAGATATAAATGATTCTTGGGTATGTTATCGGAATGGGATAACCATCGAACCTATCGAGCAACACAAGATCATAATCGAGTGATCGGGAGGTTGTTGAGATTTGCGGGGTCTGGAAAGCACGTCTTCCATTCCACTTGTATGTTATTCACCCAATTCTTAAATATTGCTGTGCAGTTATTAGTAATGCTGTCGGGATGGACGTGATTTCTAACAGAATTGTAGTTAGAACCCACACATCCTAAAAATTTATTTTAATTATTCAAGGCAATAAGTATACGCTTTTTAATAAAGTAAAGCGGGTCAGAGATGTCACAATGCTTATAAAAACCCTCTCGCGAACAACGGAAATGCTCGTTCATTTTATAATTTGTCACTTATAATTTTACAAATTCTGCAAAAGTTTCTTTATTACGCCAGTTACTGCACCAGCCTGGTTCAAGAATTTTGTAATAACTCTGATGCGAAACTTTTGCTAAAACTTGAATTGGTTTACTTAAATTTACAAAAAAAAGCTATCCCATTTTAGCTGCAGGTGACTGTATGTATGTGTCAAGTTGGAGCATAAACAATGGTCTGCAAGCGAGCCCCTTTCAATTGTTTATTCTTCATTTGAATTTGCTGAAGTTGTAAAGGTTTTATATTGTAAAAGCTTTTAGACTAAAAACCCAAAGACACGATAACAAGCGATAGAGGCAAACAACCAACTTACTTTGGATTTTTTTGTTACAAACGCTGGGCTGTCAGTCGCGTTTTAGCTTTGACTGTAAGCGTAACAAATACGTGAATATTATAGCTACAAAGCTTACATTTTCAACACTTCTTAAGCGCGCGATTTTATGATTCATTGTTTATACTTTTCAACAAATGGTAGGTCTGGTGACTTTGTGTATGATTTTTTTGTTATTCTTGTTTCAAACTGTAAACATAATTGGATTATTGGTCATAATTTGTATTTTGCTCACATATTTTTAATATTAGAATATTGATGTTGAGGCATATCATGTTTTTTTTCTCGAAATTTCTACATGTCGCAGTAAGGTATTCGCGCTTGAAATGTTTACTTTACTCGTGCGAGCAGCTTAGTTTGGGCGTCTTATTCGTAAATTAAATAAGATACAAATTATATACATTTTTAATACTTTAATGGAATCTCCAACGGCACAGAGCACGCGGTCATCGTCACCAATAGCACAGTTTCAAAAATTAAAATTACGTCCCGTGCCGAAAGTGAAAAGGCGCTCCACAGCCGCCCACCACGTTAGCGCTGAAGAAAGTTGTTCTAAAAATAAATTATTAAATATTTTAGTACATAATTTTTTTTTATATATGTAAGTATCTACAAGTACTAAAAGCGCTATTTCTTTCCATCTTTGCAGACTTCATCCACAACCAAGACCACCACTCTAACCACACCTGCCAAGCTTTATGGGAAGGATTTGAGCGAGTATGATGAGGTTGATGTTGATGCTCTGTTGGCGCAATTGTCACCAGAAGAAATCAATATTTTAGCAAAAGAAGTTGATCCCGATGTAAGTAAATTTAAAATTAAGTAAAGCACACATTTGGAGTATTCACCGCACTCGTTATCAATTTAACTGCTTAAACAATTTTTGTCTCCTGGCATAGTTTTGTATTTGTAAACTGTATTAAAAATATAATATAAGCTGATAATCAGGTTCACGGGAATACCCCATTTATATGCTTAAAATTTTGCAAAAGTTTTTGTGAATGTGTAAATCAAATGAAGGTAAACATATGGTGAAGAAAAAAGATTCCGGCTAGGCGACGTTATGCGAATGAAGGCTCCGTCCAAGAAGGCATTCTTATTAAAACCCGCCTATGGAGGCAGAGGAAGAAGGGTTACTAATTGACTTTTGGGATGGTCAAAATAGTTCAGATTGGATTGGATAGTTCGGTTTGATCAGAGATTGCAAACATTATTATTGTTTTATCGGTCTAGTCGGGGTTTTATGATATTAGAGTTGCTGATGAGTTGGGGTTAGCAGCCCTCGAAATGGATTTGTGCAACGAGCTTTGGCAGTTATTAAAATTTTTTTTTTTGTTATAATTAAAAAAAAAAATGTTCCAGTTAAGAAAAAAAATATGCCGTAAAAATAATAATGACAAAAAATTATTGTGTAGGCCTCTATTCGAGCCCATCATAAAAAAGATTGCCAATATAAATAGATGGTCCAGTTAGGATATGCCAAATAGATTTGATGGTCCCATTATCGATCGGAAATAGAATAAGGATGCCCACGAAAAGGCTCTCACAACGTCAATTTGGCTTTGTTTGGTTCCCCACAAAAACAATGTGCTTAAAACTAAGAATGACAGCAACAACCTCATTTTTGACATTGTTCGGATGGGCTTTTTTTATTTATTATTAGTAGGCCTGGAATCACTGCGAACTTTGTGTAGATCTATTGTGCATAACATTTCAGCCTAATTTTGTATGTGGAGGATTTTAATTAACACTAAAATTTTAATTACTTATCTTTTTTCAGGACAATTTCCTGCCACCCGACCAACGTTGCAGCTAAGAATGCGAAAAAAATCCCACCGGTCCATTGGACCGGAAAAAGCTAATTCAGCACATTAACAAACAGGCAATGGAAACGCCTGATGAACCCGAATTCGAACCATATGTAAAGGGTACAGTACAGGGCAAGAAATGGGTACCACCACCAAGAGACGCAAGTGATGTTGCGGCTGAGGAACAGATTGCTATCGATTTGGGTGAAGAATATGAACATGCGCTTAGCGATGCTACACAAGAGGAGATTATCGATTTGGCTGGTATGTAGAAAATTAGAAAATTAGTAAAGTAAAAAGTTATTCATTAAATTTATTAAAGGAAATAATGCTTGAATTTCAATTGATGTTAAAAATCTCTTTTTTCACAGCTATTCTTGGTTTCCATTCGATGATGAATCAGGATCAATATCATGCTTCATTATTGAATAAAGGTCAACCAGTTGGTATGGGTTGGGATGGCATAACAAAATCAACTCAACCAAAATTGTTTCCCGCGGATCCACCAAATAATACCGATGTCGAAGAATCAATTAAACGTGTTAAGGATAACGATACAAAATTGATTGAACTGAATTTCAATAACATAAAGGTAAGGATTTCATGTGCAACATCAGGAACATTTTTTCCAAAAACTAGTTTTCTGCCACTGGTTTGGTTTGAGGATTTTAAAAAAAGCTTACATATCCATTTTATTATAGTGGTGTAGAAGGGTAAATCCATCTAACATTGATTAAAACCAGGCTCCTATTTCGAAAATCGTTTCTCAAAAAAGATAAGCGTATTAAAAAGTAACCGGTTCCAAAAACGATCCGAATGGTCTTAATATCTAGAAAATAAAAATGTATTTTCCGTTAAAGATCGGGCGTCTCGTTTTAAGAGACGAATCAAAAAGTAAATCATTTAAATTCATTTCGTTTTGACTTTAAAGTTGCCAGTTTTAAAAAAGTTTAAAAAAGTAAATGGTTTGAGCAAAGGAACCCTTTCCTTAAAAGTAACCGATTCCAAAGACCTAACCGGTTCCATAAAAGTATCAGGTGCCATAAAAGAAACGGATTCCATAAAACTAATCGGTTTCATAAAAGTAACCGGTTCTATAAAAGTAACCGGTTCTATACAAGTAACCGGTTCTATAAAAGTAGACAGTATCAAAAAAAGAACATGGAACCGGTTCTTTTACCTGTTGCACCTGTTGCAGAAAAGTAAGGGGTTTCAAAAATATAACCGATTCCAAAAAACTTACAGGTTTCATAAAAAGAACCGGTTACAGTTACAAAAGAAAATCGGTTTCAGAAAATTAGCGGTTGGTTTCATTGATTGCTTTATTCCTCTATGGGAGCATTTATTTATCGACAATTTCCAACCGTAACTTCAACCAGATTCCGGATTCGGTCTGCAAATATTTTTCGCTCTCGACAATATATAACTTGCTTAGCGACTCTCTCTCTCTCTTTTTCGCAGAACATTTCCGATGAGAAATACGAACAACTTTTCCAAGCACTGCTCAATAACGAACATTTGGAAGTTCTTTCATTAACAAATGTTGGACTCAACGACAAAACAGCTCTCTTATTGGCTGAAGCAATTGAGAAAAGCAAAACCCTGGTTGAGACAAATTTCATTAGTCCGCCTGTTATTGTGACTCTAGTGAAAGCCCTGCTTAAATGTCGCACAATTGAAGAGTTTAGGGCTTCGAATCAGGTAAGTAACTTTTGTTGGCGCTTTTTTAAATTTATCTATGTAAACGCTTGATTTAATAACTTTGCTCATTCATCACGTAAAACAGCGATCCGAAATGGAAATAACTGAATTAGTTGAGAAGAATCCATCCTTACTCAGATTAGGTCTGCATTTTGAATTTAATGATGCACGTCACAGAGTTGCCGCACATTTGCAACGTAACATCGATAGAAGTGAGTACACGTATTCTTTTTCTTAATTATACATTGAAAATCTTTAGGCGATGAATATAAGAAGAAAAAGATGTGACAAAGAGACGTAATGCTTGTCCTACTGGAAACAACGTTGGCTTTAGTGCATATTCCACTTTCAATTCGCTACAGGTTCGATATCATGCCCTTGACTTTGCTGGTTGAATATACAAGTTTAATTATCATATATATTATTTACTATATAAAAATAGATTAGGTCGCGATGAAACAAAAACAAAAAATTTAAACTGATATATGCATCACATTATTCACATTTTTTCATACACAGCTGAAATGCAATCATCTGCAGCTGCCGCTGAAAGCGCTATCTTGCGCTTACCACCATCATCATCTAAATCACCGGCACCAACGACGCCATTGTCATTGCCGTTGGCACAGTCATCGTCATTATCATCACCATCGTTAGTTTTGTCTGCTTATTTGCAAACTTTGGCACCTCTATTAGCAATAAACGCGCAATCATTTGAGAGTGAAGTCGAGCAGAAAATTGAAAACAAAACAGATATCGATGCTAATACTGTTGCTGCACCTGTTGCAGAGGTAACAGAGGACATACCGCAGATAAATAAATCAGACGCTTCATTAGAAAATATCAATATATTACAAGAAAAGCAGAATTATAGCGAATCAAATTCGAAACCGGAAAAAATTGATTTGAAAGGCGTGGGTGCAGATTTGACGACACCTCAAATAGTAGAAGAAGCAGCAGGCGAATTGCCAGCACCAACCAATGCTGTGGTGGCTACGTTGAATATCATGCAAAATGCGAACGAACGCAAAGATAAGGAAATTTAAAGAACGAAGGGATGAATATATTATATTGGGTCTTATGTCGAATCGGGGAAATAGGTGAAATAGAACATTTTTTTAAATAAAATTTGCACCTAACTTTTCATTCGTAATATATAACGAGTGAAAATATATCACTCTAACCCGACTGCCGTTTTGAAAATGCCATATCTCGCCAAGCTTTTGGAAAACACCCTATATCCGAATTTGTGCAAAGAACGACGTATCTCAATCTGTTTTTTTTTTTTTTGTTTGAAAAAGCTTAGAATTTTATTGAATAGCGTCCTATTTTGGCGTTCGGTTGAAGAATGTCATATCTCAATTTTTTTTTTTTCAAAAACTCCCTGTCTAAGCATGAATTCAATAAATTAAGATCTGAGGAAGAAAATGTTTGAAAACAAATTTTGAGATTGTGCGTACTGCAAACGAATTTTGAGATGCGGGTTTTGAAACAAATTCTTGATGGGGCATTTTCGAAGCCGCCGCTATTTTCAAAATTTTAAGATAATCTTTTCCAATGCACGGAGCTCTAAAATTATAAAAAAAAATACTCAGAGTGTTTTGAAGTCTTATAAATAAAAAAGATCCGAAAATTTTTGTTTCAATCTGTTATATTAGATATCAAAATCGTATTAAAACTTTTTGTGAAAATTGGGAAATTTCGAAAATTTTAAGTTCACAGAAGATTATTTCATTTATCGAGAACGAAAAGTGACACTGATTGTGGCGCAACGCCGAAACCGGTTTGTCTCCAAACAAAATTTGGCAAGGGATAACGGAAGATTTTGCCAATACACATTAATTGTCCACCCTGTGGGAAAATTAACGAAGAATAAAGTTTATTTCATTTAAATAAATAAAAATAAATGTACGGCGCGAATGTGATTTTAGATTTTATTTCATTTAAGTTTCAATATATAATTTTTTTTATGAAAATAAAATTTTGTTAATTAATTTTAAAAGTCCACTGTAACAAGAAATTTTTTCAAATTTGAACTTTTTCTTATTTTTCTCGTTGCTAGCAGTTTTCGAAGATTTCAGGAAGTTGTATTATTTTCATATTTTCAAAAGCAATTTTTTTTTTTAAATTGGAACTAAAAAACTTTTAAACTAAATAAATGTTTATATTTTGTGTTTACATACGATTGTTTCATTCAAAATTAAAGAAATATTTCCAAATCCAAAAATTAATTTAATAACAAAGAAAAAATACGTACGATGTTTTGTTTTTCCGCATTTTATTACTTTTACAAGAGCAATTTTTTTTTTAAATTTGAACTAAAAAACTGTCTTAAATCAAATAAAATTAAATATTTCGTATTTGCAATTATTTCATTTAAAATTATAAAAATATTACCAATTTCAAAAATGTATTTAAAAGTTAAAAAAATGTCCCAAAATATTTCTTCTAAGCCAAAAAATAAATAGTTTGTTCGAAATCGCTTCGTAGTTTTGTTTGAAACCCGGAACGCGTCTGAATTTTTTATACTAACTAAAAATTATTTTATTTATAATAAATTTTTTTTCTAATTGCCAACTTTACCAAAGACTTCGTGAAAAGCACTATCTTTTGTTATATTTGAACTAAAAAGAGATTTATTCAAATTAAATAAATTAGTTAAGGATTGCTTCAGAGAAATATTTTTACAAAAATTTGTTCTCAGTTTCGAAAACGAATGTATTTTTAATTATTTTTTTAAGTCTAAACAACGTATGATACAAAAAAGAAGGTAGTTCCACTCAAATTTCTTTTGACATATTTAGGGATTTTTGACGTTTCATAATGTTTCATGTTTTGCCAGAAGCGTTGCCATACCGTTACTGTTTGAAGCGAAATTGTGGTTTTTCGAGATGGAAATTTCCTTTAGGATGAAAACGCAATGGTCATCTGAGACAATAATAATATGCTTTAGCACGATTTATGTGCACATGCAATTTTATTGAAAAATAGTGGTTAATGACTCATATCTTTATGGCAGCTTGACCCCTAGACATAAAACAAATATACGAAAAATCCTGTTGTTCTAACATGGCCCTATTATCATGCCCCTACAGTGCATGTTGAGAAAAAGTGTACCTCCAAAGTCTGCACATCTATGTCAATGCTAAAAGGGCACAGAATGTGTATAGGCGGTGCTGCCCCAAGGTGATCCCTGGTACAACGGCAGAAACACTCTCATAACTAGTGGCTAACCTGCAGAGCTACAGGGTAATGTCCTCCCAAAAAATGGTTTAACAATTCCCTCCTAAAGCGCAACGCTTGAATTATACAATAAATAAAAAAATAAAAATTGTGGACTTTTAGCCAATTTATCAAGAAATCGCGGTGTCGGTTTATAACGACCTCCTTTGAGCAAGCAATTGGCAAACGTGTATGTTTTGCAAACGTGCGGACACTTAAGAAGGCTATATTCCCTTGCTTTGCATACTTCGATCCATGTTTCTTCCACCAAAACAATTTTCGGGAGCTCGAAAAGGTTATTAAAAACCTTCTTTTCTATGCTGATATTTCGTATTAAAATATTTCCAAGGCATGGGGCTCATTATTATTATTTTTTTTTTTTTAATAACTATGAAAGTAATTTAGTCGTATTCGTTAATATGAAATCCATCAAAATTAGAAAAATTTGTAACATTTTTCAATCTGGTAGCTTGTTTTTGGTGAAATTGTCATTGTCCACGCAAAAGTCAAGTGGTTAACGTCACACTAAATGGAACTACCTCCAGTTTTTGTATCCTGAAACAACGTACAATTTTGTTTTTTTTTTTTTTGCTGCTTCAGTTTTCTAGATATAACTAACACGAACTTATTGTTCTTAACAAATTCATCGAAAGAAAACAAACCCATTTCAGCTACTTATCGATTCGACATTTATAAACAAGTTTAATTTTTGTTGTATTTTTGGCAAAATTTTTGAACAAGTTCACTTAGAAAAATATTTAAAGCATATTATTCTTAAGAAAAGATTTCTTCAAATCCCCACTGTTCTTTAAGCTTCCTTTTTTTAAATAGTGCTGCTCATAAACATTTTTAAAACAAAAGCATCAAATATCAAATAATGCATTTACATTGGCATCAGGTAATATTGATTACCCCATTGTTAACGCACTCCCAAAGCAAGCATCAACTTTGCGTTTAACATCCAACATTCGTTTGCTCAAGTCTCGTGCGAAAATGTGCCATTGTCATAAAACAAAAAAATGTTTCACAGCGTTGTACATCGTGCAATTGTTTTCGTTGAAGTCACATGTTTTGTTAATTCATTGTTGCGTTGAAGTGTTGGTTTCTTGTTGTTTTTGTTAGAAAATATTGTTATTTAGGTATTTAGTAACGTCTTTTAATGATATCGTAAAAAAAAGCTAAAATATAGTGTAATTTTATTAATTAATTATTAGTTGATAGTTTTTAGTGTTTGAAATCGAAGTTTCTCATCGCCATGACTCATTGGGGCTTTTCATTGGAGTTCATTGGAGGCGGTTTTGTCATACAACATTAAGAAATGCCATCGGAGTTACTACACATTCACCTTACGCAAACATTACACCAATTGCATTATGCAGCTCATTCAGTGTGTGAATGGTCCCAAATTAGGACGATACAACTTAACCTATACCCTAAAATCGTAAAGGTTCATATACCATGCTTTGCACGTACTTCTGTTGATCAGAATATCGTTATGATTTCATTCTGTGGACCTAAAAAATTCTTTGTTTTTCTGCTTGGATGTCGGATCCTTATCCGTTGGCTCGTCAATTAAATTATGGTAAATTATGTACAAATTTAGTCTATGCGAGATTTTTATTGATCAACCAATTCAGCATAAATCGTTCTCGAGATGGTCGGGCTTGTACCTTAATTGTGCTTGTTACCAGAACTTACCGGATCTATATCCGGCAAAGGACATCGATAACACTCCACAAAAACTTCGGGGAGTGTTTTTATCGCAACAACAACAACAACCTAACCTGACCGTCAAATTAAAAGCAGTCACAGAGCTTACTCTTTTCAACTTGAGGTGATGTTTGTGTAGCCTCACACAAAGGGCAAGTGAGAGTTCTACGTCTACCATAACCATGCCTGTGAGTTCAGAACTTAGATTCTTAAATTTTTCATTTGTTTCTCTTAAGGAATAGTTGATGTAAATCAGAGGTCGTCACCTAGTGAAATAACTAGTTGCGCTCACTTCTCACATATCATTATTCTTCTTCGTTTAAAGTAGCAACAGGGAAGGAAGCTATTGTTTATTTGCGCATTTCAAAAAACATATATTGCAAACAAATTGTCAATTGTTTAATGTTAGCAATATATTTTTCTAAACTCAAGCCACGTTGCTCGTTAATCAACGACTAAATCACTATAACTACTATGATTTTATCAATCTTGAGCTCTAATGTGACTCAAGTCGAGATATTTATTCGTGTTTTTCTATTTGTCCATAAAAAAGCATAGGTCAGACAACAGTGCCTCCAGTATATCGCTTTAGGTTTCATATATGCCTTCCCATCGCTCTCTAAAAAGAATCAGGATAGTTATTTTCTCGTTCGATATTCAGAACAATGACACAGTTATTCAAAAACGGTATAAGCACATCAGGAGTCAAGGCTAAGACTGGAGCAGAACTGCTTTTCCGTAAATGCTTGTCCTTTTATGGATGTATCGTCGAAATTTGACTGATGTTTGACTCTTGTCTCTCACTAAGCGAAAGGCGGATAAGCGGTAAAAGGAATGGGTGAAAATCAGTATACCTTAATAAAACCCTGTTCACTCCTCGATGTCAAGCCATGTACGTCCATAAGAGTTCGACGCGAGAGAGTGAATATTTGCTTTTTTCGTGATATTATTCCAGAGTGTGTAAATTTTTGATAAGGCTGTGTAGCTCGCCTGTTTCGCTATGAGTGATGTTTTTTATATTTCTAACGTTCTGTAATGAAATTTTAGTGAAGTTCTCTAGCGATGTTTTCGATTCATGAAAGAAAAAAGAGCATCATTAGAATATTATTGAAGAGTAAAATATTTCTAGAATTTTAGAGACTTTGGACCTTAGGGACAGTCGAAATTATGTTATATATAAAGGTGTAAGTAGTTCCTTAGTCCTAATTTGACATCATTCTGTCTCAAAATATATTTCGCATTATCCTACACATCACTTTCTCCCAGTGAGATAATATGTATGTATAATACACAACTCGAATAAGTCGAATCAATTCACCACAAACATTCATCATATTAAATGTGTAACTTTGTGTATAGCACTTACCCCCCTTTCTAAAGTATATCCATTTGTTCATGACTTGTTGTTGTTGAGTTCTTTTTGAATTCGTTATTATTATTTGTATTATAAATAGTAGATAGTATGTTTAGTGTAGTATTTTTAAATAATATTTTTATTTTCTTTATAATTTGAAAAACCTAAAATTCTAAAATTGCATCGTAAACGAAAAATTCGTAAACCAAAACTTGTAATATAAAACAAATGTTTAAAAATGTTAACACATGTATATTGAACGAAACGTAAATTGAAAACCAAACGGCACACATAAATCAATTGACGTCGACAGTTGTTCGTGTACAAAAATTAAAACCGAATTTACCGAAATTAATTTTACCTGGTTTTAAGGAATTGATACGACCATTAAAGTCATTGTCCACGCAACCGCGCATCGAATTCGATCTGGAAGAGTATGACGACGAAGCTGACAATTTGATGCGTGGCGTTGATTTCGATCCTGAAATTGATCCAGATAATATGGTTGTACCGGGTAGTCGTGCTGTAACTCCTAACTCGGAGCTACCATCACCATCGCCGGCGTTTGATCAAAGCGCTGCCAACAGACAGTTATAAAAAACATTTATGTGAGTTCGATGTTCATAATGCAGTTATGACTAAACAAACAGACTTAAATTTTGTTAAGAAATGTTTAAAGACCGACAATTGTTTAATATGTAATATGGAATTTGATTTAATACAAGAATATAGAAAAAGTACAATACAAAGTTTAATTATTTATTATAACAAAATTAAGTACGTTTGTCGTGATGGCCGTTCATCTACCAACTGCCCAGCTGCTCTTCGGCTCACTTCTTAGCTTGCGTCGTGATTTCGCTCTCTCTCATCTTTTTATTCTCCAGGCTTGCCATCTGACTTTGACAGCTCGGCCTTTCCTGATCGATCGTATCTCCGGACGAATCTTCGCTGTCGTACCCATCGATATTATTGCAATTGTTGTGGTGATCGGATTTTTCAATCTCCAAGTCGTCGTCTACTAAACTTTGAGTACACCATGGTTTCATGTTTTCATTTGTGAATACGCCTATATAGGGTTTTCGTCGAGTTAAATTATCTGGGAGATCTTCTACTACGTAGCGGTTGTTAGGTAAAACTTTGGTTACCAAATACGGTCCTTTGTACGACGGATCAAGCTTGTGCGAGGTACCAGTGGGTTGAGGTACATAGCTAACCATGATCAAATCTCCTTCGTTGTATGGTTTTGGCGTTTTGTGGTTCGCATCAAACCGTTGCTTCCATTTGGCCCTTTCAGAATTAATTCGTTCAGCCACTGATTCCATTCGGAAGTCGTCGTGGCGACTTGTATCATCACGTTCATCTTGCACGGCCTGAATCAATCGATTTGTGGTGACGTCACGAAGTTTATATGTAAAAATGAGGCTATTTGGACTCTGCTTGGTCGTTGCATTACTTTGAGAGTTGATGCACCACTGAAGTTGTGGCAGTGCTTCGTCCCAATCCTTGTCGGATTTAGTGCTGCATTTAAGCGATGCCAAAATAGTTTTATTAACACGTTCTGCCTGACCGTTGGCACGAGGTGTGCGTACTGCTACTTTTGTATGACGGATGTCGTATCGTTCGATAAAGTTTTGAAACTCTTTGGAAGTAAATGCCGTTCCTCTGTCCGAAACAATTTGCCTGGGACATCCGTAAACCGTCATAAAATCACGTAATGCCTTTAATACTGGAGTTGTTTTCGTATTCCGTAATGGTCGTATAACTACATATTTCGTGAAAGAACAAACAATTACAAGAATGTACAAATTACCGTGTTTACTGCGTACGAATGGTCCTAAATGATATATATGTACGCAACGGAATGGTATTGGGACAACATCGCTAATATGTAGCTGGGCTTCTTTTTTACCCCCTGTGACTTTATTGATACAACATTCTGTACATGATGCTATGTAAGATTTCACATATTGACGCATACGAGCAAACCAAAAGTCTTTGGATAACCGTTCACAAGTCTTTTCCAAACCGACGTGACCTGCTTCGTCATGGCACGCTCTTGTTAATCGCCATTTCACGCCCTTCGGAACTACCAGTAGTTTATTTCCATTGACTTTACGATATAGACGTTGACCTTGTAGTACGTAGTCATCCTTCAGTTGACGTGCGTTAAATGTTTCCTTACCGTTAAGAACATCGACGATCTCTTTGAGGGTTTCATCCTGTCTCTGCATTGCCGACACCCAATCGTTGTCGATATTGACCAATTGGTATACTGATTCCGCTATCGTTATTGGTTCCGTTGGTGGAAGAGTTGGACTTCGGCTTAAGCCGTCAGCCAGTGTATTCTTTGCACCTGCCCGATGGATACATTGAAAATCAAACTCCTGTAGTTTGAGCCACCATCTAGCCACTCTGGGTAACAATGGGGTAGTTGCTTTTGTCACGGCTATAGCATTACAGTCCGTGATTACGTAAAATTTCTGTCCAATTAAATACATTCTGTATCGTTGCAAAGTTTCAACTATTGTCAGAACCTCTAGCTCATGGCTGGCATAGTTTCGTTCAGCTTCGTTACATTGTCTACTAAAATAAAATACAGGTTTCCATTCAGTGCCGTTGTCGTTTTGTAGTAATACTCCGGATAGTCCTATGGAACTCGCATCCGTATGCACCTCATGTGGCTTAGTTGCATCGTATATTGTTAGTACAGGCTTCGTGATTATCATCGTTTTTAGTTTTTCAAAAGCGTCGCTTTGTTCCTGATTCCAAACAAACTCTGCATTCTTTTTAAGCAACATCGTTAATGGACGAGCCAATATACAATAATTTTTAACAAATTTTCTGAAATAACCTGTCACTCCTAAAAACTGTCGCACCTCTTTGGTTGAAGATGGTTTTGAATATTCTTCGATGACCTTTGTCTTATTTTCGCCGGGGCGTATTCCCTCACTGTTGATATCGTGACCAAGAAACTGAACCTGTTTGGCCATAAACCTACACTTAGATGGTCTAAGCGTGAGACCTGCTACTTCGATAGCTTCCAAAAACTCTTTAAGTACCGTGACACCTTCGTCGACTGTCTTCGTGGCTATAATGACATCATCAACATAGCTTACCACCTGTTCACGATGCTTAAGTGACTTGATTAAGTTTACAACTATTTCCTGAAAAACCATCGGCGCGTTGACTAAACCAAAAGGCATAACGTTATGCTCAAACAAACCCTCGTGAGTTAAAAATGCTGTATACTTTTTTGATTCTTCGTTCATCGGTACCTGGTAATAACCGGACGTCATGTCTAATGTCGTATAATATTTATTACCCGAAAGACGTGAGAGTTGTTCCCCCACTATTGGCATTACGTAGTTTTTCCTTACCGTAACTTCGATAGTCGATACACATTCGATTTTCGCCATTGGATTTTTTTACTAGAAGTACTGAAGCTGCATGTGGTGAACTACTTGGACGTATAATATCGTTGTCCAACAGCTCTGACAAAATTCTCGATAGCTCTGGGCGTTGTGAAAAAGGAACTTGATATCGTTTACCAAGTATAGGACCTGATTTAGTTACCTCTATCGTCATTTGTGCGTTTTTGCATCTACCAATGCGGCTTATATCTTCCGCAAAACAATTTTGATTAGCAATTAAAAGATTACGTACCTTGTTTTTCTCTTCTTCAGATAAGTCGCTGAATATATTAAAATTATTTACCTTAGCTTCGTCTAGATGTAATACATCTCGGTCTATAACCATGTTATACCCATTATTTTGTAACACATCCCGACCCAATAAAATTTCGTAGGGCAGCAGTCTAAAGAGTTATTTCTTGTTGAACGTCATTAATATTTGCGACGACGTTGACTTGCTTTGTCACTTGCACCTTGGACCCGCCGAATCCCGTAAAGCATATGTTAGCCTCCAGTATCTCCATACCATCTGTAGCTGATTCGCGTATCAAGGAACAAACGCTTCCGGTGTCAATAAATGCTTCGAACTGTTTTCCATTTAACTCAACCGCTTTCATGACCGGAGGAGCTTCGTTGCTTTCATTGTGGTTACCAATCTTTGTGACTGTTGGTTTCTTGTTGCAGTTCTTGGCTTCGTGCCCTATTTTCGTACATACAGTACAACGTATCTTTCGTTGAGGTTGTGGACACTTGATTGCGATATGACCGTTCTCATTACAATTGAAGCACTTTATTTGCGTTGATTTCGAATTAGATTTCGTTTCTGACTTCAATGCTTACTGCGTTGGAACTGTGGATGTTGTTGAAATACTACTTGTCATCGTTAAGTTCTTGAGTGCAAGTAATAATTGACTACATGTACCAAAGCTCATTGCTGCTAGTGCTTTTGTTAATGCACCGTCGTTGAGACCACTAATTATATGTGTATTGATGGAAACATCATCCACCAAACCCTGTCTACCTATAGTTAGCATAGAATAATAATATTCTACATAGTCTTCACCATTTTTCCGCTTGCGTCTCATAAGCATTTTATGTGCCTCAGCTGCATTGTGTGTTGAAGGAAAATCGATTTTAAATGCGTTCACGAATTGCGACCATGACTGAAAAACAGGCTGTGCATCCAGCCAACGTTTGGCCATACCCTTCATTTTGTGCCGAACTGCAATCAACACCATTTCTTCTTTCCAACCGTGGCATTTTTGCAACTGCTCAATTCGAATTAAAAACTGCGTTGGTGATGCTGACGTTTTGAGTGGGTCGAATTCGGGCATCACCCCGATCATATCTTGAATAGTTACTCTTGGATACGATACTCTACGTAAATCATCAGCTGACGCCCAAGCTGGTTCATTTACAACTGACTCAGCATCGTCGTTATCGTTAAATACTGGTTCAGGTGCGCTGTTGTTTGGTACCTGTGGTGGATTTAAATTGAATGTCCTAAGTGCTGACGTTAACCCAGCCATTGCTTCCCTCAAGCTGTTGAGTTGTGTTCTTAAATCATTTGTTGACTCGACACTCTCGTCTTCAAGTTCTGCCGGATCTATTTCATCCACGCCTAAAATTTCTTGAAGCTTCGATACTTTGGCTGCCTTAATACCAGTCGTTGGCAAACCATTGGCCCGCAGCAGTGTATTCAACTGAATTACCCTTAGCTATTCAGTTTGATCATTGTGCATGTAAAATAAAATATTTTATTACTATAAAATACAATTCGTTTATATTTTATTTCACCCTCCTTGTAAATTTTAGCATTTGCCGTTCGCTAAATTTATACTACCCGTTCTTATTTCTTTCCCTTCCGCTGTATTTTACTTTGATTTTTCGTCGTTGTATATTCCTATTCGTATTAATTTGCTTTGCTACAAATTATGTTACCGATTTTCTATGCTGTATACACACTAATACCTATGGCTGTGTGTGTTTCGCTCTTCAAATGCGTACGTTGGTTCTTTTCAGCAGTGACAATGAGTTAAAGTCGATTCGCTTCGTAGCTGCGCAGTCGAAAATGTATGCGCAGTGAAGTTAGCGCCTCTGTTGGTTTGCGACGTCAACTGCTCTGTCGTTTATCTGCTGGTCGTTGTTTGTGAACTTAAGCGTAAAAGTTCTACAAAATTTAACGTTTTTCGTATTTGCAATTCGTTGCAAAATTGGTGTATTAAATAATTTTCGTTATACAACGTTGACGATACGTTGTTGCGTTTTATTGCAGTACTAATACCTGACTGCGTCGTTGAGACTTCTCTGTCCAAAAGCTGCTGCCGTTTAGCAACCACTTGCAATTTGCGCTGCTTTTCACGTTGAAAGTTCTCGAAGAATTTTTTTTTGTACGTATGTATATTTGTACAACGTTTCGTTTTGTTGTAGGCGTTTGGATATACAATCCCGCTGTCTGAGTTGTTAAGAAATGTTTAAAGACCGACAATTGTTTAATATGTAATATGGAATTTGATTTAATACAAGAATATAGAAAAAATACAATACAAAGTTTAATTATTTATTATAACAAAATTAAGTACGTTTGTCGTGATGGCCGTTCATCTACCAACTGCCTAGCTGCTCTTCGGCTCACTTCTTAGCTGTCGTCGTGATTTCGCTCTCTCTCATCTTTTTATTCTCCAGGCTTGCCATCTGACTTTGACAATTTATTTGTGAAATACATGCCAGACGTTTACACAACACACGAACAAATTCAATTTCAAACACAGGCTTTGCTTTGTTGTAAAATATTACAGTTTTATGTACTCATCATGTTGCATATTCATGTCTACATCATACAGACATATGTACATACTTATATGGAATTTGTTGTGCTGTTTGATGCAATTGATTGAAATGTAAACTAACTTATATTACCCCTAGTCTGTTTTTAATATTTTGCCCAGGAATATTGCGTTGTTTATAACAAATTGAGTTAGTATATTCTTGTAAATAACCGCTATGATCATTTATTGTAAATTCGGCAAAATCTAGTACCCTGCAAAAATCGTTGGATCATGTGGTCCACTGGAGTACTTACATTTATACTCCACTGTAATGCGGCAATTGACCAACTCATGTTTCTACACGAACATATTGTAAGCCGATCATTGATCGTGTTTAACGATTGTAATCACTACACGATGTTTATTGGACTGTGTTGTCATGCGGGAAAAATTAAATAATTCATTACAAAATTAATATTAATAATCAAATAAAACTGTTAGAAGTTTGATAACTAATAAAAACAGTTATTTTAAATTTGGGTTTTTTACACTCGGACCTTATATATTTAGTACTAAATTCATATGCTTTAAATCGGCGCGTCTCACCAGATACATTATTTTCAGTAAATCTCTAATAACGGCAAATCTGGCATGATGGAAGTGCGCAACTGGTTTTAGGTGTAGAGCATTTATGAAAGTGAAATTGAGTTAGAAGGAATATCATTGTGAAAATTTAAAGATTTAACTATTACATAATCAAAAGTATTAAATATTAGAAACTATTAAATAATAAAAAGAGGTATGGAGTTCAGTGCGCGTCAGAGAAGACGAGTTCTTCAACAAGAAATACAAAACTTTGTTCAAAGGTTGCAAAATGCAAATGCAACTGGGGAATTTGTAACAATTTATGAAGAAGAAAATGTTGAATCGATTGGCTTCGTTAATAATATAATGGCAGAAGAAATGTCCTTGAATCTAGAATTAGATGAAGCAGCAAACTCAAAAACAAAACTTATAAATGGTTTGGAGCAATGGCAGATGAGGAGTAGGACATCTCATGAAAACATGAGAGAGTTATTGATCATTTTAAGAATCAATGGCATAGATGTACCTCTTTCTCCAGCGACGCTTCTGGAAAAAAGTGCTTCAAGTGCGAATGTGGTCTCTGTGCAACTTGGCCAGTATGCACATTTCGGAATAAAGCAAAGTTTATTTTAGAAAATTTTGATGAAATTATTTGTGATGTTAATATTGACGGTTTGCCAATTTTCAAAAGTTCAAAAATTCAGCTTTGGCCGATACTATTTATAGTAATTAATACTGAAAACATAAAAGTATTTCCAGTAGGTATATATGTTGGAAAGCAAAAGCCAAGTGATGTGAATGAGTTTTTAAACCAATTTGTAGAAGAAATTTTAGATTTACAGCAAAATGGTTTCACAGTCAATGGCAAAGAAATGTTATTTAAGATACGGGCGGTAGTATGTGACGCTCCAGCAAAGTCGTTTGTTTGTGGAATCGCTCACCATTCTTCGGCGAATGGTTGTTCGAAATGTACAGAAGTTGCAAAAAAAATAAATAATGTTCTAACTTACAACACAGAAATATCGGAGGTCATAGGGGATGATGATTTTGCCAATAGAAAATTTAAAAATCATCATCAACCACGATTCTTAAACACTCAAACAACTTTTGAAAAAATTTATTTAAAAATGAATAGCCAAGTTCCATTAGATCCCATGCATGTTATTGACTTGGGTGTAACCAGGAAAATGCTTAGCAAACTTTTTAAAAATAAAGTAAATGAAAAAATTTCAATTTCGAGTAAGCTAAATATATCTAGGTCATTGATTACACTAAAAAAGTATTCCCAAAGAAT
The DNA here is from genome assembly GCF_040869045.1 of Eurosta solidaginis. Lineage (NCBI taxonomy): Eukaryota > Metazoa > Arthropoda > Insecta > Diptera > Tephritidae > Eurosta > Eurosta solidaginis. The sequence goes on along the minus strand of NC_090319.1, from coordinate 285,103,674 downwards.
TTAATAGATTACCTCGAGGTTTGGACGAACTTTCTAACTGGAAAGCTATAGAATTTCGACAATTTTTACTGTACACAGGTATTTTAGTTTTAAAGAATAATTTTGGTGATGACTTTTACTATACATTTCTGCTCCCACATTGTGCAATAAGTTTATTATCATGCCCAAAAATTTCGAAGTTGCAGCAAAATTATTAAAGCTTTTCATCCAAAACTTCGGGACAGTATTTGGACCACAAAGTGTTACTTACAATGTTCATTGTTTGCTTCACATATGTGCTTGTGTCAGACAGCAAGGCGTGTTATATAACTTTTCTGCATATGATTTCGAAAACCACTTACAAATGATTAAAAAAGATGTGCACAAGCCCACTAATATTTTACAACAGTTGTATTTAAAAAATGTTCATACAAATATGATAAAGGAACAAAAAGTGTTAGGGCTCAGAGAAAAAATGACATCATTTATAGCTACACATGCAATGACTATTACTTGAATTTGAAAGCCCCAAACAACCTTTGCCTTCTAATGTCCTATGCACCTTTTAAAATTATTGGTTTTAAACGTGATGAAAACAATGAAACTTTAGTAATAGGCCGCCGTTTCAAAAATATCCGGCCATTTTTCGAAGACCCTTTAGATTCAATATCGGCATTACGTATTTCCTCTGCCGATAATTTACTAGAAGAATTAGATGAAATATTTAACGCAAACAACTTTAGCTGCAATCTTCTCTCCTTCCTTATGAAAAGAAAGTTATTTTAATGCCAATTTTACACTGTACATGAAAATAATAGCAAAATAAAATATATACCCACACATAAAATACAAAATATAATAAGAATTAAAGAAGAGAATAGAATGGAGAACGAACCAGGAAAACTGAAAAGATTCAATGCTTGTGTAGGAAATGAACCACTAAATTGTGAGTATCCTCATTTCAATTTACTTCACATTAAACGTTGTGTTTTTCAGACCGTACAACGAAAGCGCCATGTAATTTGTGCATCCAACTCAAAGGTAGTCTACTTAAAATTTAACTAATGGATTAAAACTTCCAATAATACTTTTTTCTATTGTATATTGCAGACATGATCGAAAAACAGCACAAAGTAATTACCGAAAAGATGGCCGAACAAAAAAGTTTAAAAGAAAACTTGTCGAAATTGCAAGGTGAGTTTAGTACTAATGTTTCATATCACACCTTTATTAGTCAAAAGAAATATTTAAAAAAAAAGTAGAACTCTCTACTTTACATTAGAAGTACACAAAGGTTCTTTTTTCATACTGGTGTTTGTGGTTGATTGAAATTATTCTCTTCACGGTTTTTTTTAATTAAGAAAACTAAAGTTTCAAAAAATAAAAATTTGGATCTCTTTATGGTCAATTAAAGGTTCGATATAACTTAAAATATATAAAAATTGTTTTTTTATAATCAAGAATCTAATTTTTACTCAACGTACCCGATATTCCAAACATTCGCAAAACATATTTCTGGCCCGGTTGAAACGTCGATGGGAACTAATATCTCCTTATACATTTTTTCTGATACCTATATTTTACAAATCGTTTCAAAACTATCCTACATTTGTGAAACCGATTAAGGTAACGAAATAGAAACCACTTATATTAAATCATGTATGATTACATATTCACATTCATCATAACAAAGCCCTAGTGAGTGCAAATGAGCACATATGTTTACCCATAATATCATACCAGCATTTCTTAATTAATGGTTTATTGGTTTAGAAGTCAATAGCGGTCACAGAAATAGGCAAAAAGACATTCATAAATATCATTTCTTTGATTTTTTTCAGCAACCACAGAAAATCTGAACACAGTTATAGTAGAAATGATGGCCGATCAAAAGGTGCAGCTACAAGCGTTTAACAAGTCGCCAAAAAGAAACTAAAATTACCACAATCTTTCCACTAAAAACAGAAGAAGATATCCAAAAGATGGAAGCTGATCAAGCTAATGAGGAGAAATACGTAATTTTCAGTACTATTTATAAATTTTTTCACATTTTAAAAAGCGTTTTTCTGTTCACTATCTTCTTTTAGGTATCTGCTGTGGAATATTTGCTCGATGGGAGCACTACTAAAAATTTAGAACGGATATTTTCCCGTGAACTGTGCATGGCATACAACACAGATGAAAACTTCGGCAAAAAAAGTCTAAGGAGTAACAAAAATATACATCCTTCCATTGGATTTGGCTGGTCATCGAGCAGCGGCAACGTCAGCCCTGCGTCTAAAGGAGTTGTCGTGTTGGAACAACAAGACCACAGGACACTCAAGTATACTAAACAAATACAGTTTTCTCCCTCCTAACACGGATCGCTGTGCGACCACAACAGTTGCGGAAACCAACTTTAAGATAAACATACACAGCAGGGATGACTGGACGGAGTCGGATAAGTGCCTTGCTATGAGCAACAGCATTTCCATATACACGGACGGCTCCAAGCAAAACGGTAGAGTTGGAGGTGGAGTATACTCAAGGGACCTTGACCTCCAGCTCTCATTCAGACTACCCGACCACTGCAGTGTATTCCAGGCAGAAGTTGCAGCCATAATGGCAGCCGCAGCTAGGATAGGGACATACAATGTCGGCAAAGAAATTTTTATCTTCAGCGACAGCCAAGCTGCCATAAAATCTCTTGGCTCCCACTCGTTCAATTCTGAACTAGCACTAAACTGTCGCCGATCTCTTCAAGAGATGGCTCAACAGAACCGTGTACACCTCACATGGGTCCCTGGACATAGGGATATCTAGGGAAACTGCATTGCAGATGAACTCGCTAGGCAGGGTACAACCAAGCAGATTCTTCCTGGACAAGAACGCTTAGGTATGCCCCTATCCACATGCAAGCTAATGCTAAAAGAGCACATCTACCGTCAAGCCGACGAAAGATGGCTACAAACACCGGGTTGTCGAACATCGAAAGAAACCTGGCCTAAATGGGATCCTAAAAGATCCCGTCACGTGTACAACCTAAGAAAAGACACAATTTCCACACTTGTGGGGGCACTAACGGGTCATTGCCTCATAGGTAGGCATGCAGAAAGGTTAGGAGCGCCTTATCGTCGTTGCTGTAGGAGTTGTAAAGAGGATGAGGAGGAGGAAACGGTGGTTCACCTCATTTGCAACTGCCCAGCACTAAGCAGAGCACGGCAGCGCTTTCTGGGAGCTCCATTTCTTGATAACCTGAGTCAGGTTGTGGAGCATGACGTCAAGGACCTGGTAGCTTTCATCAGGTCCTCGAAATGGTTCGAAGAGGAAAGGTAACGGTGTTTTTCGTGGTATCACAACGGGCCTAGTACTACTGGCCTAAGTGTGCCCTCGGGCAGCCACCCCAACCTAACAAAAATATATTTAAAGTAGTTTTAGGTACGTATTGCAATTTCATATACTATTTACATTCGGTAAAAGTCTAGTTGAGAGGTCGACTGCTAATACGTTACCAAAAATATCGAGAGAGGTATCAAACGGCCGCGCTTATAAAAAATTACCCTGGGTTGATACCAAAACTATATCCGCACAAAACACTTATGTTCACAATTTCACATGTTCACAAGTTGGCGATTTTCATGTGGTTGTTGTTGTGTTGTACCCCCAAAAAAATTGTGCATCACCGTGGCGGTAGCCACGGTTATACCACACACCCGGACTTGGCATGGCGTAGCCCAGGGTTATTTTTTATAAGCGCGGCCGAAGGCCGCCAACGCAGAAAGGTGTTCTGCGCAAAAATACTATGGATCCCACCCCCGGTTTTGGAGGTACCCGCGGGTCTTTTTTCGGTTTTTCGTTAATATCTTTTGAACGAGTTAAAATTTTTCTTTTCCGCCTTCGGATTATTGTTCTCAAGATTAATACGCGTCTTTTGACACCTCTCTCGATATTTTTTGACGCGTATTAACAGTCGACCCCTCAACTAGACTATTACCAACAAGTAAGGAAGGTTAAGTTCGGGTGTAACCGAACATTACATACTCAGTTGAGAGCTATGGTGACAACATAAGGGAAAATAACCATGTAGGAAAATGAACCGAGGGAAACCCTGGAATGAGTTTGTATGACATGCGTATCAAATGAAAAGCATTAAAGAGTATTTTATGAGGGAGTGGGCCATAGTTCTATAGGTGGACGCCATTTAGGGATATAGCCATAAAGGTGGATCAGGGTTGACTCTAGAATGCGTTTGTACGATATGGGTATCAAATGAAAGGTGTTAATGAGTATTTTAAAAGGGAGTTATTTCCATAGGTGGACGCCGTTTCGAGATATCGCCATAAAGGTGGACCAGGGGTGGACGCCATTTAGGGATGTAGCCATAAAGGTGGATCAGGGTTGACTCTAGAATGCGTTTGTACGATATGGGTATCAAATGAAAGGTATTAATGAGGGTTTTAAAAGGGAGTGGTGGTTGTTGTATAGGTGGTCGCCTTTTCGAGATATCGCCATAAAGGTGGACCAAGGGTGACTCAAGAGTGCGTTTGTACGATATGGGTATCAAATGAAAGGTGTTAATGAGTATTTTAAAAGGGAGTAATCCTTAGTTCCATAGGTGGACGACGTTTCGAGATATCGCCATAAAGGTGGACCAGGGGTTACCCTAGAATTTTTTTGTACAATACGGGTATCAAAAGAAAGGTGTTAATGAGTATTTTAAAAGGGAGTAATCCTTAGTTCCATAGGTAGTCGCCTTTTCGAGATATCGCCATAAAGGTGGACCAAGGGTGACTCCAGAGTGCGTTTGTACGATATGGGTATCAAATGAAAGGTGTTAATGAGTATTTTAAAAGGGAGTAATCCTTAGTTCCATAGGTGGACGCCGTTTCGAGATATCGCCATAAAGGTGGACCAGGGGTTACCCTAGAATTTGTTTGTACAATATGGGTATCAAAAGAAAGGTGTTAATGGGTATTTTAAAAGGGAGTAATCCTTAGTTCCATAGGTGGACGCCGTTTCGAGATATCGCCATAAAGAGGGACCAGGGGTGACCCTAGAATTTGTTTGTACAATATGAACATCAAACGAAAGGTGTTAATGAGTATTTTAAAAGGGAGTGCGCCTTAGTTCTATAGGTGGACGCCGTTTCGAAATATCGCCACAACGATGAACCAGGGGTGACTCTAGAATGTGTTTGTACGATATGGGTATCAAATTAAAGGTATTAATGAGGGTTTTAAAAGGGAGTGGTGGTTGTTGTATAGGTGGTCGCATTTTCGAGATATCGCCATAAAGGTGGACCAGGGGTGACTCTAGAGTGCGTTTGTACGATATGGGTATCAAATGAAAGGTGTTAATGAGTATTTTAAAAGGGAGTAATCCTTAGTTCCATAGGTGGACGCCGTTTCGAGATATCGCCATAAAGGTGGACCAGGGGTTACCCTAGAATTTGTTTGTACAATATGGGTATCAAAAGAAAGGTGTTAATGAGTATTTTAAAAGGGAGTAATCCTTAGTTCCATAGGTGGTCGCCTTTTCGAGATATCGCCATAAAGGTGGACCAGGGGTGACGATATGGGTATCAAATGAAAGGTGTTAATGAGTATTTTTAAAAGGGAGTGGGCTTTCGTTCTATAGGTGTTCGCCTTTTCGAGATATCGCCATAAAGGTGGACCAGGGGTGACTTTAGAATATGTTTGTACGATATGAGTATCAAATGAAAGGTGTTAATGAGTATTTTAAAAGGGCGTGGGGCTTAGTTCTATAGGTGGACGCCTTTTCGAGATATCGCCATAAAGGTGGACAGGGGTGACTCTAGAATGAGTTTGTACGATATGGGTATCAAATTAAAGGCATTAATGAGAGTTTTAAAAGGGAGTGGTGGTAGTTGTATATGTGAAGGCGTTTTCCAGATATCGACCAAAATGTGGACCAGGGTGACCCAGAACATTATCTGTTGGATACCGCTAATTTATTTATATATGTAATACCTGCCAAGATTTTAAGGGTTTTTTATTTCGCCCTGCAGAACTTTTTCATTTTCTTCTACATATATTTCGCGTCAATAAAACAATCCAATTACCTTACCATGTTTCATCCCTTTTTTCGTATTTGGTATAGAATTATAGCATTTTTTTCATTTTTCTAATTTTCGATATCGAAAAAGTGGGCGTGGTCATAGTCGGATTTCGTTCATTTTTCATACCAAGATAAAGTGAGTTCAAGTAAGCACGTGAACTAAGTTCATTAAAGATATGTCGATTTTTGCTCAAGTTATCGTGTTAACGGCCATGCGGAAGGACAGACGGACGACTGTGTATAAAAACTGGGCTAGACATCAACCTATTCCGCCCATTTTCACAGAAAACATTTAACGTCATAAAATCTATGCCCGTACCAAATTTCAAAAGGATTGGTTAATTTTTGTTCGACTTATGGCGTTAAAAGTATCCTAGACAAATTAAATAAAAAAGGGCGGAGCCACGCCCATTTTGAAATTTTCTTTTATTTTTGTATTTTGTTGCACCACATCATTACTGGAGTTTAATGTTGACATAATTTACTTATATACTGTAAAGATATTAAATTTTTTGTTAAAATTTTACTTAAAAAAAAAAAAATTTTTAAATAGTGGGCGTGGTCCTTCTCCGATTTTGCTAATTTTTATTAAGCGTACATATAGTAATAGGAGTAACGTTCCTGCCAAATTTCATCATGATATCTTCAACGACTGCCAAATTACAGCTTGCAAAACTTCTAAATTACCTTCTTTTAAAAGTGGGTGGTGCCACGCCCATTGTCCAAAATTTTACTAATTTTCTATTCTGCGTTATAAGTTCAACTCATATACCAAGTTTCGTCGCTACCGCCACGGTGATGCACAATTTTTTTTGTGGGTACACAACATTACAAAAACCACATGAAAATCGCCAACTTCAAAGGCGGTAGCCACGGATATACACACAGCCGGACTTGGCATGGCGTAGCCCAGGGTAATTTTTATACTCAGTTGAGCAGAGCTCACAGAGTATATTAAGTTTGATTGGATAACGGTTGGTTGTACATATATAAAGGAATCGAGATAGATATAGACTTCCATATATCAAAATAATCAGGATCGAAAAAAAAATTTGATTGAGCCATGTCCGTCCGTCCGTCCGTTAACACGATAACTTGAGTAAATTTTGAGGTATCTTGATGAAATTTGGTATGTAGATTCCTGAGTACTCGTCTTAGATCGCTATTTAAAATGAACGATATCGGACTATAACCACGCCCACTTTTTCGATATCGAAAATTTCGAAAAACCGAAAAAGTGCGATAATGCATTACAAAAGACAGCTAAAGCGACGAAACTTGGTAGATGAGTTGAAATTATGACGCAGAATAGAAAATTAGTAAAATTTTGGACAACGGGCGTGGCACCGCCCACTTTTAAAAGAAGGTAATTTAGAAGTTCTGCAAGCTGTAATTTGGCAGTCGTTGAAGATATCATGATGAAATTTGGCAGGAACGTTACTCCTATTACTAAATGTACGCTTAATAAAAATTAGCAAAATCGGAGAAGGACCACGCCCACTTTTAAAAAAAAATTTTTTTGAAAGTCAAATTTTAGCAAAAAATTTAATATCTTTACAGTATATAAGTAAATTATGTCAAAATTCAATTCCAGTAATGATATGGTGCAACAAAATACAAAAATAAAAGAAATTTTCAAAATGGGCGTGGCTCCGCCCTTTTTCATTTAATTTGTCTAGGATACTTTTAACGCCATAAGTCGAACAAAAATTAACCAATCCTTTTGAAATTTGGTAGGGGCATAGATTTTATGACGATAACTGTTTTCTGTGAAAATGGGCGAAATCTGTTGATGCCACACCCAGGTTTTATACACAGTCGTCCGTCTGTCCTTCCGCATGGCCGTTAACACGATAACTTGAGCAAAAATCGACACATCTTTAATGAACTTAGTTCACGTGCTTACTTGAACTCACTTTATTTTGGTATGAAAAACGAACGAAATCCGACTATGACCACGCCCACTTTTTCGATATCGAAAATTACGAAAAATGAAAAAAATGCCATAATTCTATAACAAATACGAAAAAAGGGATGAAACATGGTAAGGTAATTGGATTGTTTTATTGACGCGAAATATAACTTTAGAAAAAACTTTATAAAATGGTTGTAACACCTACCATATTAAGTAGAAGAAAATGAAAAAGTTCTGCAGGGCGAAATAAAAAACCCTTAAAATCTTGGCAGGTATTACATATATAAATAAATTAGCGGTATTCAACAGATGATGTTCTGGGTCACCCTGGTCCACATTTTGGTCGATTTCTGGAAAACGCCTTCACACCACTCCCTTTTAAAACTCTCATTAATACCTTTAATTTGATACCCATATCGTACAAACTCATTCTAGAGTCACCCCTGGTCCACCTTTATGGCGATATCTCGAAAAGGCGGCCACCTATAGAACTTAGCCCCACGCCCTTTTAAAATACTCATTAACACCTTTCATTTGATACCCATATCGTACAAACATATTCTAAAGTCACCCCTGGTCCACCTTTATGGCGCTATCTCGAAAAGGAGAACACCTATAGAACGAAGGCCCACTCCCTTTTAAAAATACTCATTAACACCTTTATTTTGATACTCATATTGTACAAACAAATTCTAGGGCCACCCCTGCTCCAGCTTTATGGCGATATCTCGAAACGGCGTCCACCTATGTAACTAAGGATTACTCCCTTTTAAAATACTTATTAACACCTTTCTTTTGATACCCATATTATACAAACAAATTCTAGGGTCACCCCTGGTCCACCTTTATGGCGATATCTCGAAAATGCGACCACCTATACAACAACCACCACTCCCTTTTAAAACCCTCATTAATACCTTTAATTTGATACCCATATCGTACAAACACATTCTAGAGTCACCCCTGGTCCACCTTTATGGCGATATTTCGAAACGGCGTCCACCTATTGAACTAAGGCCCACTCTCTTTTAAAATACTCATTAACACCTTTCGTTTGATGCCCATATTGTACAAAGAAATTCTAGGGTCACCCTGGTCCACCTTTATGGCGATATCTCGAAACGGCGTCCACCTATGGAACTAAGGATTACTCCCTTTTAAAATACCCATTAACACCTTTCATTTGATACCCATATCGTACAAACGCATTCTAGAGTCACCCCTGGCCCACCTTTATGGCAATATCTCGAAAAGGCGACAACGTATACAACAACCACCACTCCCTTTTAAAACCCTCATTTATACCTTTAATTTGATACCCATATCGTACAAACACATTCTAGAGTCACCACTGGTCCACCTTTATGGCGATATTTCGAAACGGCATCCACCTATAGAACTAAGGCCCACTCCCTTTTAAAATACTCATTAACACCATTCGTTTGATGCCCATATTGTACAAACAAATTCTAGGGTCACCCCTGGTCCACCTTTGTGGCGATATCTCGAAACGACGTCCACCTATGGAACTAAGGATTACTCCCTTTTAAAATACTCATTAACACCTTTCATTTGATACCCATAACGTACAAACGCATTCTAGAGTCAACCCTGATCCACCTTTATGGCTATATTCCTAAATGGCGTCCACCTATAGAACTATGGCCCACTCCCTCATAAAATACTCTTTAATGCCTTTCATTTGTTACACATGTCGTACAAACACATTCCAGGGTTTTCCTCGGTTCATTTTCCTACATGGTTATTTTCCCTTATGTTGTCACCATAGCTCTCAACTGAGTATGTAATGTTCGGTTACACCCGAACTTACCTTCCTTACTTGTTGGTAATAGTCTAGTTGAGGGGTCGACTGTTAATACGTGTCAAAAGACGCGTATTAATCTTGAGAACAATAATCCGAAGGCGGAAAAGAAAAATTTTAACTCTTTCAAAAGATATTAACGAAAAACCGAAAAAAGACCCGCGGGTACCTCCGAAACCGGGGGTGGGATCCACCGCCACGGTGATGCAAAATTTTTTTGGGGGTACAAACACAACAACAACCACATGAAAATCGCCAACTTCAACTACAATTATCTCCGGACATAGATAAAATTTTTCTTTTCCGCCACCGGATTATTGTTCTCGAGATTAATACGCGTCTTTTGACACCTCTCTCGATATTTTTGGTAGCGTATTAGCAGTCGACCCCTCAACTAGACTATTACCTAATTTTTTATAAGCGCTGCCGAAGGCCGCCAACTCAGCAAAGTGTTCTGCGCAAAAATACTATGGATCCCACCCCCGGTTTCGGAGGTACCCGCGGGTCTTTTTTCGGTTTTTCGGTAATATCTTTTGAAAGAGTTAATATTTTTATTTTCCGCCTTCGGATTATTAATACTGATGTGAAGACGCGTCGTTTGACACCTCTCGATATTTTTGGTAGCGTATTAGCAGTCGACCCCTCAACTAGACTATTACCCAGTCGTGTTGCAAACTGATGGTTAACCATTCACTGTATCACTTTAACATTTTGCTCTTCTTTTTATATTAAATGTACGATAGCTTATCGGTTATAAATAACTTCCTTAGAATTAGTTTGTCTGGCTTTGACAGAATAATGTGACAGATTAGAAATGACAAGTCAAGATGACCGATTAACCTAATTGTTCGATAGAAATATCGCGGTTCGCTGTTGCCATATCGTGGGGGTAAAAATATACGCGATTCATTCGAGATCATGTTGGATGGTTCAATTTGAAATTTGTGTTTGTATGAAAGCCGTAAATATTGGAAAATGAATTTTTTGTAATAATTTAAATGAAATACTTCGCTTTGAGGTTTTGGGATCTTCGAGCTAATAGGAAAAAATTTAATGAAAGCGTAGATAGGGAAATAGGAATTTGTATGGGGGAATGGGTGATTTGCGTTTGTTCACATGACTCATTTGGTTCAAGGTAAATGTTCTATAAGTGAGAGTGGTACTACAACGGAGGTTTTTAAGCCAAGTAAAATACGATTTCATCTTGGAATTGTTCGATACATAATTGTAGGTCTAACGACAATAGCGAAATTGAACTTCAAATGTGACTTCGAATTACGTCCAGTATAAACCTACCTTAAATACTTAAATAAACAATTTATGTTTTTTTCGCAGCTGTAAGCATTAATGAACTTAAAAGCATAAAAAATTTTGTTTTCCGTATAAGTATTTAAAAACTTGTATGATTATGAATAAAAAAAGTAAAGTTTTTAATATAAATTTTAGTTTTTATTTGTTCCTTTTCCTTAAGCGACTTGCACTAAACAGCAAAAAGTATTTTGGTATCTACTCCTCTGCATATGCTCCATGGAGTAGCATTTTGGAGTGGTTTCAAAACTAATCTACCGAAGTTAGTCCATGGTGTAATCCATTGGAGTAGTTTTATAACTAGTCTCCCGTAGATACTCCATGCTGTAGTCCATTGGAGTAGTATTAAAACTAATCTCACGTAGGTACTCCATGGTGTAATCCATTGGAGTACTTTGAAAACTAGTTTCCCAAAGTTACTCCATGAAATAATCCAGGTGGGTACTCGATGGATTACTCTGATGTTATGCTGAGCTGGAGTATATGGTCCGGTCCTAGGACATCGCAATGTTAATTGGACCATATTTTTTGTATGAATTGTGGTTAATTTTGGAGCACTCGGGTGGTCCATAGCGAGTACTCCATACATGCATGCATGGAGTACTCGCGATTTTTGCAGGGTAATAGCATCTAAAGCGCCAATACCATATTCGAATTAAGCCGTTGAGCTGTTAAAATAGTCTAAGTCGAATTCATGCTAAGAAGCTTTTTTCTATATTTTGTTGTCTCTTTATCGAAGTAATTAGGGTTCAACTGATTAACTAAATGTGGGACTGCAGGAAAAAAACCTTGAAGGGGATGAAATACTCTGCAGCCAGTTTGGATAAAACCTCCTTGAGAACATGTATTCTTTAATCGATAAAAGATAGCCAATAGAATACAACCATCTACTTGCTATATTTTTTTTAAATGGGGGCACACCCTACGGAAACAGTAACATTTTATTTTTTAATCCCTTAAGTTCTAAGCATATTGACCTTGATCAGTGATATTAAGTACACCATCATTTATCATTGGCAGTTTTCGTCAATCTGTATCTCTTCAATACATTTAGGTCTTAATACGATCACATTGAACCTTCTAGGCCATGCCGCCTCCTAGTTCCATGAGAAACTTGGTGTCGCCAGAGCCTCGGCTGCTAAAGGAACGGTATTCGTCGCGGGTGGGTGAGGTTGACAATTGGGTTGGAGAAGCTATAAATTGCCCTGGCAACCCCTTGAATCATTTGGGTATTTAAGTCGCCTCATAACTGCCGCGAGCATATTCTAAGCCCCCTTACCCGCTGGAGGGTCCCAATTCTCCGTAAGTGGTATAAATAAAACAAGTAAGGAAGGCTAAGTTCGGGTGTAACCGAAGATCACATACTCAGTTGAGAGCTATGGAGACAAAATAAGGGAAATCACTATGTAGGAAAATGAACCTAGGGTAACCCTGGAATGTGTTTGTATGACATGTGTATCAAATGGAAGGTATTAAAGAGTATTTTAAGAGGGAGTGGGGCATAGTTCTATAGGTGGACGCCGTTTAAGGATATCGCCATAAAGGTGGACCAGGGCTGACTCTAGAATTTGTTTGTACGATATGGGCATCAAATGAAAGGTGTTAATGAGTATTTTAAAAGGCAGTGGGCCTTAGTTCTATAGGTGGATGCCTTTTCGAGATATCGCCATAAAGGTGGACCAGGGGTGACTAGAATGCGTTTGTACAATATGGGTATCAAACGAAAGGTGTTAATGAGTATTTTAAAAGGGAGTGGCCCTTAGTTCTATAGGTGGACGCCTTTTCGAGATATCGCCATAAAGGTGGAGCAGGGGTGACTAGAATGCGTTTGTACAATATGGGTATCAAACGAAAGGTGTTAATGAGTATTTTAAAAGGGAGTGGGCCTTAGTTCTATAGGTGGACGCCTTTTCGAGATATCGCCATAAAGGTGGACCAGGGGTGACTCTAGAATGCGTTTGTACAATATGGGTATCAAACGAAAGGTGTTAATGAGTATTTTAAAAGGGAATGGACCTTAGTTCTAAAAGTGGACGCCTTTTCGAGATATCGCCATAAAGGTGGACCAGGGGTGACTTTAGAATTTGTTTGTACAATATGGGCATCTAATGAAAGGTGTTAATGAGTATTTTAAAAGAGAGTGGGCCTTAGTTCTATAGGTGGACGCCTTTTCGAGATATCGCCATAAAGGTGGACCAGGGGTGACTCTAGAACGCGTTTGTACAATATGGGTATCAAACGAAAGGTGTTAATGAGTATTTTAAAAGGGAATGGACCTTAGTTCTAAAGGTGGACGTCTTTTCGAGATATCGCCATAAAGGTGGACCAGGGGTGACTCTAGAATTTGTTTGTACAATATGGGCATCTAACGAAAGGTATTAATGATTATTTTAAAAGGGAGTGGGCCTTAGTTCTATAGGTGGACGCCTTTTCGAGATATTGCCATAAAGGTGGACCAGGGGTGACTCTATTATGTGGTTGTGCGATATGGGTCTCAAATTAAAGGTATTAATGAGGGTTTTAAAAGGGAGTGGTGGTAGTTGTATATGTGAAGGCGTTTTCGAGATATCGACCAAAATGTGGACCAGGGTGACCCAGAACATCATCTGTCGGGTACCGCGAATTTATTTATATATGTAATACCACGAACAGTATTACTGCCAAGATTCCAAGGGCTTTTGATTTCGCCCTGCAAAACTTTTTCATTTTCTTCTACTAAATATGTTAAGTGTCACACCCATTTTACAAAGTTTTTTTCTAAAGTTATATTTTGCGTCAACAAACCAATCCAATTACCACGTTTCATCCCTTTTTTCGTGTTTGGTATAGAATTATGGCATTTTTTTCATTTTTCGATATTTTCGATATCGAAAAAGTGGGCGTGGTCATAGTCGGATTTCGGCCATTTTTTATACCAATACAAAATGAGTTCAGATAATTACGTGAACTGAGTTTAGTAAAGACATATCGATTTTTCCTCATGTTATCGTGTTAAAGGCCGAGCGGAAGGACAGACGGTTGACTGTGTATAAAAACTGGGCGTGCTTCAACCGATTTCGCCCTGTTTCACAGAAAACAGTTATCGTCCTAGAATCTAAGCCCCTACCAAATTTCACAAGGATTGGTAAATTTTTGTTCGACCTATGGCATTAAAAGTATCCTAGACAAATTAAATGAAAAAGGGCGGAGCCACGCCCATTTTGAAATTTTCTTTTAATTTTGTATTTTGTTGAACCATATCATTACTGGAGTTGAATGTTGACATAATTTACTTATATACTGTAAAGATATTAACTTTTTTTTTTAAATTTGACTTTAAAAAAAATTTTTTTTAAAAGTGGGCGTGGTCGTTTTCCAAGTTTGCTAATTTTTATTAAGCATACATATAATAGGAGTAACGTTCCTGCCAAATTTCATCATGACATCTTCAACGACTGCCAAATTACAGCTTGCAAAATTTCTCAATTACCTTCTTTTAAAAGTGGGTGGTGCCACGCCCATTGTCCAAAATTTTACTAATTTTCTATTCTGCGTCATAAGTTTAACTCACTTACCAAGTTTCATCGCTTTATCCGTCTTTGGTGATGAATTATCGCACTTTTTCGATTTTTCGAAATTTTCGATATCGAAAAAGTGGGCGTGGTTATAGTTTGATATCGTTCATTTTAAATAGCGATCTGAGATGAGTGCGCAGGAACCTACATACCAAATTTCATCAAGATACCTCAAAATTTACTCAAGTCATCGGGTTAACGGACGGACGGACGGACATGGCTCAACCAAATTTTTTTTCGACACTGATGATTTTGATATATGGAAGTCTATATCTATCTCGATTCCTTTATACTTGTACAACCAACCGTTATCCAATCAAAGTTAATATACTCTGTGAGCTCTGCTCAACTGAGTATAAAAAATAAGGCGCCATAACCTCCGAATAGCTTTTAGATCGATCTTCTCTTCCAATTTGCGGCATGCTCCTTTTAATTTTTCCTACAAATTGTCGGGACCGGACCTAGTTGTTTTATACCAACTCCGAACGGCATTTGCAAGGTAGATGAATTTTCACTGAGAAGCTTTTCATGGCAGAAACTTTTTTCTAATGAAAAAGTTTTTTCTGGGGCTTGAACCCAGGATCTTCGGTGTGGTAGGTTGAGCACGCTGCCACCACACCACGGCGGCCTCCAAACAAGTGAGCTTGTGTAAAAAGCAAAAATTATTTATTTCATTAAACGAAATTCTTATCTTGGCGATAGGACTCAAGCAGTATGTATAGATGGTGAAAAGTCTGACTTCCTACATGTCTTAAGAGGCGTCCCTCAAGGCTCTATCCAGGGTCCTCTGTTATTTGTTCTGTATATCAATGACTTACCCGATGTCCTTAAGTATTGTAATGTTCATATCTACGCTGATGATGTGCAATTGTTTACGTGTTGTCCTCGTGATCAAACTAGCTTGTGCATAAGTAACTTAAACCACGATTTGAATCAAATATTTTCATGGGCTAATATGAATGGCTTATGTATAAACCCGAATAAGTCAAAAAGTATTGTTATTCATAGAAGGTCTTTTCGCACTAATGATTTAGAGAATGTAGTGTTCGACAATTCCGTTATAGAATACGTAGATACGGCGAAAAACTTAGGTGTAATTTTTAACAAAACATTGACATGGAAAGACCATATTTTTAGTGTTTTTAGGTTGGAAAAGTGTATGGAATGCTATATATATACACTATGGTTAACACAGTCTTTCACGCCTTTGCACATAAGACTACTTCTGGCTAAGGCGTACTTAATACCTACGCTACTCCATGGTTGTGTGATTTACTCAAAATGTGACTATCTGTGCAAGAACAAACTAAATGTTGTTTACAACAACATTGCTAGACATGTTTATGGGTTGAAAAGACTTGGCCACGTATCACAACATGCTGAAAGGTTGCTAAACATTTATTTCGAAAATCTTTTAAAAGTCAAAACACTGTCCTTCCTCCATAAATTGATACACACGAAGGAACCTGACTATCTATATCGTAAGCTTATTTTTCTGCAATCATCAAGATCGGTGCTTCTTCTTAAGCACATTAGATACCGCATGCTAACCTCTCAGCGCCAATTCTTTATTACTGCAATACGTATTTGGAACTCCCTACCTACAAGTCTTCGGCTCTAAAGTAATGCTCTGCACTTCAAAAAAGAGCTAACATCATTTTTTAACGACTCTTAAACTGGATCTCAAATTGTTGTTGTTAAAATGTTCATTTCTAAGTCCTTTCCTTTCTCTGTGTCTTCTTCCTTTATTTGTTAAATACTATTCGATCTATAACCAGCCAAAGGTTATCATCACTACTGCTGTCTTTTAATATTTATTAATTACTTTTTTTTAGTTTTAAGATTTACATTTACATACATAAATACTTCACTATTATCTGTTATATTTAATTTAATTTGATTAATCTAATTTATTATTATTATAAATGTTCAATTTTTATAGCTCATGCTATTGATGACTAGCACTGTTAAATAATTTGCCAAAATTGTTGTGCTAGGAACAAATTTTCAAATAAATACATACATACATACAAATTGTGACTCCATTAAGTTTCTGTGTGAAATTGGTATAATGGAGTAAAATATCTTGGTTTTGGGACTTTATTGTCAATGTAACAATTGATAATCAGAAATAAATTAATTTGATAATTTATAAAAAACAGCAAAACACCAAAAACTTATTTCCTTCATAAAAAAAATGTGACCAAGCTTTTAAATGAAGTTGGCATTAAGACCATATTTAATTTATATTTTCAAGTAACACTGTTGAAAGGGACAACGGGGGGATTATAATGATAGCACATTACGTTAAATGCCGTTAGTATAAATTTGACTAAGTGTCAAAATTACCAAGGAGGCTGCCTCGGGAGCAATTTTATTTATGGTTAGTGTGTGATTGAGTGATATGAGAAAAGAGAGTGAAGGGAAAGGAGACTGAATTGCCCCCTCTGTGTGACGTGAACTTATTAGGAGCCGGTTTTTCAGTGCAAGTTTAAACTCCAATTACAGTCGACCATATACAGTTTAGCAGTAACTTAGTAAAAAAAATAAAGTAAAATCTTACATATTATGGAGTGGCAAAGTTTACAAAGTTGACCAAAAATATTATTTCATTTGTAAATTACATATTGCTAAATAAAGCTTGAAGCTAAATTTTGCATTCCAAACACTAAAATTTGTTTCGAATGTCATGTCTAAGCATTTCTCACTTGTGAACAAAATACTAGACTTTGTAAACTAAACATAATGGCATGAAAGAGCTTTGAAAATACATATTTTTTGTTGTTGATTTCTCCCATACTTGAATGCTGCTTACAAGCAAATTACTTTATTCATTACAATCTTAAAACATTGTCTATGTCAATTTCTGTTTCGAAACTCAACACTCAACTCAGATGAATTTCGAAAATCACTGTTTTCATACACCAATACACTTTACTTATGCATTGAACAAGCTAGACTATGCCGAAAAAAATTGAAAAAGTCGCCCCTAAATTTTTGAAGGGTTTTGGAAATTTGTGTGATCCTTGCAAATATAACATGATCTTCTGTTTTTGACTGTTTTTGTTGGGATCAAAAAAGTATCCGCTACCCTCTTAGCATAAGCTTTAAATTAAGGGGCGGTTTTTTGCAACTATTTTATTTCGTACCAGTCCAGTGTATTATCTCCCATTTAGTTGTCTTTCGCACAAAATCTTTTATCTTACCCTTTGCCTTCTTATACACACAGTATGTATCGAATGAATTATCACACATCCACCTTCTTCTGCTGTGCTGGAATATCTTTAAATGGTCTCTATCAAAACACTCTTCGCTAAGCTTGTACAAGGTTTTTTTTTCTTTTCGAAAGTTTATCGATTGCAATCACTGGTTTGTTTTTTGTTCGTTGCAGTTTTCTCAGTCCAATTCTCTTCTATTCCTTTCATTTTTTCGTCACTATGCACTGTGGTCCAGTTATTCCCTTTTACCAAACAAATAACCAATTTGATGCACATGCAAAAGTGTATGTGCTTTTATTCAAATTTTTATTTACTCTTACTACATACCCGTACAAACATTCATAATTTCCTTTTCATTTGCAAATATCTAACAACTTTTTTGTATTTTTGTTTGTTTCTTTCTATGTTTTTTGTCTTTGTGTGTTTGCAGTAAGGAAAGATCTTGAGTTACGTCTGCAGTTCAGATTTTTTAATAAGAATTCAATAAACAAAATATGAATTACTTTAAAAAGATATATATATATATATATATATACAATATATAAAACATATACATATGTATAATGAATGATGATGCAAAAGAAAATGAATAAATGAATAAATAACAAGTAAAAACGGCACTGTCTTCGGCTGTGCCGAAGACTTCATACCTTTCATGAATGGGGCTGAACAATAATCTTATCCCGCTCGTAATCTCCGAATAATCGGATGTATAAGATAAGAAATATATAGTGAACAGATCTACATACCTTAACGATTTTTAAGATAAATATAAAATAAAAAACAGGTAGGCACTTTGTGTGAGGATGCAAAGTTTCAGGTTTTTTGTGGTCTGCGTGTAAAAACTATGACTACGAATCACGTATTTCAAAAATATATGACGTAAACGTAACTATTTGATGAAATTTGATGAATTTTGAAGCTTCTAGCCGTAAAAATGGGGCAAAAATTAGAGTTTATATGGGGTATATAATATATATACCACCGATCTCTATGATTTTTTCAGACAACAATATATGCTATATACGTAAGCATTCGTTGAAATTTGAAGCCTCTAGCTCTTAAAATAGGGCAGTAATTACGAAAAGTTCCTTATCTGAACAATCGGTTGTGGGGGATATACACTATATATACGACCGATCTCATCAATTTTTTCAGGCAACAATACGTGCAATATACGAAAGTATATGGTGAAGTTTGAAGCTTCAATCTGTTAAATTGGGTAAGATATTACAAAAATCCTCTTTTTCTGAAAAATCGGTTGTATGGAGGATATATGCTATAGTGGTCCGATCCGGTCGGTTCCGACAAATGTCTAATCGGACACCCAAATACACCCGCTCACCAAATTTTATCAAGATATCTCAAAAATTGAGGGACTAGTTTGCATACAAACAGACAGACGGACAGACAGACATGGCTAAATCAACTCAGCTCTTCAACCTGATTATTTCGGTATACTTAATGGTGGGTCTATCTATTTTCCTTTAAGGACTTACAATTTTCGGTTTCGTGACGAAATTAATGTACCATTTCATTTTCATGAAAGGTATAAAAACATAAAAACACTATTTACTAAATATTTAACGCACTCGTAAGTTAAGACACAAAATAAGCAGAAGAAATTTTGGAAATAAAAATAAAAATATTTGGCATAACTAGAAATAAAAAAAAAAATAAATAAGTCGCACGAATATCGAAAATGAGTTGCTAGAACGCAAAGAAAGGCCCTGGCTTGATCTGACTTAAAGCAATATTGCAAAAATTCGAAAATACGAAATAAGCAGCTCGCGAAATGCCTCTAGCGCCAAAGAAAATCACAACAATTTTGATTTTGATTTGACATTTTTGAATTGCGGTGTTGACACTTTATGCAAACGTGATTTTTGGAAAGATAATTAAATAATTCATTAAATACAGTCGGAAAAATAAACACAAATACCCCATGAAAATGTATCGAAGACATTTATAAACATCTCGCCCAAAAAAAAAGTAGCAACTACCTCACAGTTTACATCGAGTAAATGCCTAAAACATAACGAGTGACGGCTCTTATTATATCTATCCTCTTTGCTTTTATAACCAAATCCAGTTAGAGGTACCTTTAGTAAGCTTATAATAATTTTTCGTTTTTTTATAGTTTTATAGAAACGCTGCCATAATATTTTTTGATCGCTGCATGCATGATTTTGTTATATATTATTTTCTCTTATCACATTTGTTAAAAATTTTTTGCTTACTTACTAGAAGCATGTGCACATATATAACTTATTATCATAAATATTTACTGAATACACAAATAATAAAGTCGTGACAGAGAAGTTAATCACTTAAAAAAAATCTGGTAAAATCAGTCGAATTACAGGTTAATTCAACCGAGATTTCTGTAAACTTTTAATTCGACGAAAATGGCTGTGAAATCAATTTCGCAAAAATTGTTGATTCTGATTTAACCTTTTTAATCGCCTAATCAAATATTCTATAGCTCTATTAATTTAACAATTATTACGCCACCTAAGTATACCAATGAAAACTGTTAAAACAACCGATTTTTTTTACACTAGAATAACAGTGAAAGCTGTTTATATGACAGAGATTTCTGCGGCACTATGGTCATAAGCACTAACTTGAAAGCACAGTGAACGTAAGCTTTTCTAAAAAATTAGCAGATGTATTTGCATATTATTGGCAGTCATTCACTGTTGAAAGGACCAATTGCATAAGTTGTTTTAACTGAAAAATCAGTTAGACTGATTGAGAATCTGTCATTTATACACTTGAGACCACTTGATAAATTTTACCGAATGATTATTAATTGAAGAACAAAAAATCCGCTAAATTGATTTTAGTGGCGTAAATCAACTCCAAACAGTCATAATAAATTAAATTATACACTACGGTGTTGTTTGAAAAAAACTATTTTTTTTCTTTGAACTTAATTTTTCGCTATTTGAAAAATCTAATAATAGTAAAAATTTAAAAAATGGAGTATTCAAATACTATACTATACTTAAAAATCTCATCTTGCTATGAAAACCCCCGATTTGGGACTACAAACCTATTTCTTTAGAATATTTCGTTAACCTTTTGAGAATTGCAAGTATACTAAATTACTGAAGAAATAAACGAAAGACAAAATGTTCATAGTTTATACCATTTAAAAG
This sequence comes from Eurosta solidaginis, assembly GCF_040869045.1. Classification (NCBI taxonomy): domain Eukaryota; kingdom Metazoa; phylum Arthropoda; class Insecta; order Diptera; family Tephritidae; genus Eurosta; species Eurosta solidaginis. The sequence continues at coordinate 285,082,657 of NC_090319.1, read as the reverse complement.
AGAAATTTTAAAAACGTGCTTTTAACAGATCTAGATTATATTCGCAAATTAATTCCACATGTTTAAAATCCACAAAAAATGCCTTAAACGGGAAACAAAGGGACTTTCGGGTCTCCTAGTTCGACTAACTCGTTTATCTAGCTATACTTCAATGGCGATCCAACTCGGTCCCGACAATATAATTTTTTGTTCGTATATCAGAATAGATTTGCTAAGATATTTTCAATCCAATTACAACCGAGTTCAGCAGTGATTCCTACGGGTCAGCTCGGTGTTTTAAGTCACGAAATTCTGGCTCTTTATTTGCGAGCCGAATTTTTTAAAGTGCTCATTAAAGAATGGAAAGACTTCAGTGCAAAAATGTCTGCTTTCTCTACCGAACGCTCTTTTGATAATACAGTTTTTCTATTGACTAAATAAAGAAGGACACACAAGAAAAACTATAACTAAAAGCCTTGCGCGAGAAATCAAGCCGCATCCTAGCCGCTAAAATAAGTGTGACTTGATAAACTTTTGCTATGAGAACTGATGGCTCATTTTTATACTATCGTTCCAGTGTCCTTCAAAAAGAAAGAACTTAATATAATAATGTAGTGGTGCAATAAACAAAAAATTATTAATTCAATTTTGATGGGCCAATACTTAAGGCGACAAAAAAAAAAAACAAGTTTTCCTTTTCCCCTACACGTTTTGGTGCTATTCGCACCTTCCTCAGGGAGTCTTCGTTATGTGAAAGTGAATAAAATCTGCTGTTAACTTTTGGGTAGTAAAGGAGTAGGCGTAGAAAGCAGATTGTTTACACATTTGGCTTAGAAATTTGTCATCTTAACGACTTGATTATTTTCTAACGGTGTAGCACTTCTTTAAGCGATTGTTAACATTAAACACATAACTAATATTATACTATGCCACATAACTTAATACAACATAAGCAAGCAAAAAAAATATATATGTATATTACAAATACTACAAAAATATTTTGTTTAATTTCTTATTCAGGAAGAAAACTGCGATTTAAATTATTAAGTGAAATATTAACGATACTCAAAAAATATATAAAGAAAAACTTCAGATGAAATAGCCAACCCACAAAATTAACACAGCCACAACAGATATAATAAAACTATCACTCACTGCAGTCAAACATTAAAAAATTTAAACAACGCAAAATTCGAATCAAATATATATAAACATAATTTTATTATTTTACAAATAATTTTATAAAACAGTAAAATCATATATTAGTACATAACAAGCTATACAATACTTCAACAAAGTAGCAATGGAAAGTAATAAAAAGAAAAATATTATAAAAAATCTATAAAATTAAAATGAATATAAACCTTCGTGAAAAACAGGTGTGAAATTAAAGTACAGATCCCTACCCCAAAGCAAATCTGACTGCTAAAATGTACACACTTATACACTTTGCATTCTTGATCGACGCGGATGTGGAGAGTCAATTAAAAGTTCGTAATATATTTTTAAATGTTTGATGTTGCATTTGCGTTTGTGCTTTAATTTTGTAACACTATTCGACTAAAATCTTTCAAATTGATGTTTGAGAATCTATTAATGCTTAAGTTTCATTTAACATTTTTATATTTTAAGATTTTTATTTAATTCAATTTATTTTAATTCAAATTCTATTGTATTGTATTTGTATATTAACATCTGTCTTAAGCATTTCAATTTTCGAAGTTAAATTCGGAAGTCAACACTGAGTTCATGAAGTTCCTCTTTTTTAATCAACGTTGGACTTAAGTCATTATTCGTTAGCTGAAATGAAAAAAATGCTACAGAATGCGCCGAAATTTAACAAAAACGCCATTGCAATTATACCCTACAATCCGATCTTGCCTTTAGAAAATTAAACAAATCCTTAAAAATTAATAACAAATATGAAACCCTGCTGATGCTCTGTTATTACTAAATACAAAAATAAACCCAAAAACCGCCTGCAATTTATTGTCGTTAGTTGTTGTTTAACTAAAATTTGCTTACCTTTTTAAACCATATGTTATTTGTCTGTATGTTTGACTAATCAATGTTTTTGTTTTCTTGTTTTTTTCTCTTTCTCTCTTCCACGTGTTTTTATCTACTTTCAGTACGTGTAAATCGCCTGAATCAACGTAAATAAATTGTGTGAACCAATACACCAAGAACACACCAACAAAACAAACCAACCAATTGTTGTTCGCTTTATTTTAAAAACCAAACCGAAAATCCGCTACAGTACATGCTAATAATATTATTGTGTTTTTTATATTCAAAAAAAAAAAAAAAAAAAACAAAGAAAATTGTAAACCTTAATAATAATGTTTGAATTGTTGTACGAATGCTTGTAAATCATGTTAAAGCAAAAATATATGTATAAGTATATATCGAACAATAACACACACCTCGCTCTACTACTTAATATATATCAACTTTAATATCACCGCCTACTACCTACAACAACACTACTGATCGCAGTCGAAAAAATTGCAAGTGCGTTTGAAATCAAGCAAAGAAAAGTCCCATTGAATGTTATTGTTTAGAAAAGTACGTATTTAAAAAATTCGAAGTTATTTATACATTTGTTTTAAGATTTTCAGTTTAGTTTCAATTTTAACATTATAGATTAAAATATAAATATCTTTGTATGCGTTTTTGGAAAGTACAAAACAACTATTTAAGTTAACCAAAAAAATGTCCAATGTAGGTATATCTATTTAAAGCTCCAACACTTTTTGTTTATGAGGTTGATTAAATAGTGTATTGTCTTTATGTGCTTTCGAAGTAAATCTCTTGATAATCGAATAATCGATTGGTCGATTAGAAAAAGTTATTTAGTAAAATAATCGATTATCATCATCATGACTAGTTGTTTGAATTCGAATAGTGACTATTCAAGACCAGACGACTAGTTGAGAAATTGATTCTGAACAAGAGGTATATATATTGCTTATCTAATGTGTATATGTACGTACGTACAATTAAATCATACTCATAGCGACATACATATATTTTAGCCTAAGTTAATCACCCTTCATTTCGAATCTGGAATACATCGTTACGTTACCATTAAGTTGCAATATTTAATATGCTCAACCTCCCATTTTCAACAATAATTTATGTAAGAACACTATACATCAATTCAATAATTTTTTTTATTTTTTTTTTTGGGTTTTGGATCAAACGAATTTTTTTTAAATTTAATATTTTAGCTACCTCTTAAGTGCTAACTTATACGAACAATCTTTAAACAAAAGGAAAAAAATACGGTTTTGTGAGATATTTTAAAATATTCTACAAATTTAAGTTTTATCATTATACCCCAACTGGGTATTACAGGTATTTTATTTGTTTATTTCTAAAAACACTTAAACAAATTGCAAAGCTTAAATTACCTTAGCATATAGCAATTTGACCAATGTAAATGGAAAACGATTTCAAGATTTTACTTAAAGGATGAAGGGCTTTCATTCTAAATTGTAATTATTGCTTCCCAAAAATGCTTTTGTACAGTGTTATTTAGTAAGCACGTGTTATAAGTGCAAGGAAATTTATAAAGTATTTTATAAAGTATTTGCAATAATACATTAACTCATACGTAGTGCGTATTCATCAATAAACCTATATATGTATTTCTTTTGAATATGTGTATGAAACGCATGTACAGTGGTGCTCAGCCGAAGAGCTCAATTTGGCTTTTTTTTAGTATTATTCAGCCCTATTCTGCATTTCGACTTGGATTGGAATTTTTTCGATTTGGCAATTTTGGTATTCTGTGTTCCAATCTCTTTCAATCCAACTTCGAATCGTTCGATTTTTTGTATTCTGCATTTCGATCGTAGTTCCGTTTTTCTAAGTTGCAAATTAGTTGGCGGCAAAATATTTTCTTTTTATTTTTTTTATTAATTTATAACAGAATTTTAACAAAAATGTATGTAAAACTTGTTAAGAAACGTAGAAGGCTTGATGATGATTGTTTTTTATATGTTTCCAGGTCAAAAACAACATGTCGATGTCGAAGTCCTTGGACGTATTTGCCCCGCAAAAGTATCTAACACATACTTGAAAGCATCCTAGTTAAGTCGAAAGTTTTTTTTGAACCTAGATAAGAAAATATGTCATTAAACTTTACCACTTTTAAGTTCAATTTCTTACAATTCGTCACTCATCTCAAATAGATTACACAAATCTCGCAGTATTTGCCTTTCCATTCTCGCCTGGGCATTTTGGTATGCGTTGCTTTCCAACTCCACAAATAACGCCGCGGCTATTGATTCCAATATAATAGACAGCTATAATTTGTGTCTGTTGTTGTTGTTGTAGCGATTAGGTTACTCCCCGAAGGCTTTGGGGAGTGTTATCGATGTGATGGCCTTTTGTCGGATACAGATCCGATACGCTCCGGTAACACAGCACCATTAAGGTGCTGGCCCGACCATCTCGGGAACGATTTATTTGTGTCTGTTCGTTGGGTCCAGTTATATGCTAAAGCAAGCTGCCGGCGTAGAGGAAGGTGAAGCGAAAACGTAAACAATCCTTGCGGAAAGAATAAATAAACCTTTATAAAGTAATTTAGGCCAGTGCAATGAAATTAGCATCCTTAATATTCAGAAAATGTCAACTATATTCGTGCAGGAATCCGTTTTAACAAAACTCGGTTGCCACGGCAGGGAATTGGTCAAAAGAACGACAAAAACACACTTACAATTATGAAAGCACTTCACTCAAAAAAATATAACACTGCGGCAATATATTCTATTGCTTTTTTTTTGTACAAAATGGCGTGGACAATAAAATATAAACGTTTTTCAGTGTTTTTTTACAAATTTTCTTTAATTTATTTTGTTCCAATGTTCACACATTCCGTACCAATAGCTGATTTCGAAAAATCATTTGCTCTTCCTCTTCTCTTTACGATTCCGTCGTAATGCAGAATACCAAACTTCGATTAAAGCGGAGCGTAGAACGGGAACGTAATCGAAATGCAGAATAGGGGTGATTAACTGTTTGTTCACCACTTTTTTCTTGAATTTGAATTAAAATATATACAATACCATAAGACCCACTAGCAGAACGATAAGTTAACTTTTAAACTCAGAGTTTACCTGACATGGGGGGTTAAACTCATACATTTTTTACATTTACTCTGAGCTAAAAACATAATTTTCCTTTCATAGTGTACTATACTAAGTGTGTCAACTAAGCGATAAACGTCAAATTTAGCCTCGCTCACCTGATGCAAATCTCAGGTCTAGAGTTGCATTTGTGTTACGTAAGACTATTTTAAGCTGAGTTGCATTTGATAGTCTGAAAAAAATTTAGTAGTACTTAAAAATTAAAAAGTTTAATAAATTACCGCGGAAATATAAATAATGGAAGATATGTGAAATGATGGCTTCAAAGCACAAAAAATTGCAGGAAGTTCCATTGATATGTTATGGGCCTGCCAAAGCGTCAGATCGAAGCAACACCACCAAAGCGTATCTGTAAATCAGCCTTAACTTATGGCACTGTGAAAGGCCCCCGCAAAAAAAACGGTGCTGCGAGTGTAGAAATAAACCAAATTATGAAATACGCTTCTGCAATAATATAGTTGTTTTTTTTATTTAAAAATGCTGTTACCACATTCTTGTATTAAACAAATTTAATAGAGTCGGGTATAGAAAATATAGAAAACCTAGAAAATAGCTTACCCATATCATTTGTTGTTGCGTTTAAAAAGTTTTTTAACAACTACTTGAAAAACTCTACGTTTTCTATGCTTTTAAGACTTAGAGAAGTAACCTCAGGTAATAAATTAAATTTTGATGAAAATCTCTAGTTCTGAACTGGAAAGTTTTCACCATGATATAAAATTAAAATGTTGCGGAACACGGCAACGCTTTTGTGACTACATAAACCCTGTTTCAATCTTTCCCTGCCCCTACACAGAACCCCAATCGACTGTTTTCAACCGAAGATTTTCCCGTTATGACAACTTAGTCGAGTGCCTTTCTGACAGTCAACACACTTGTACTTAACCACAATGTTGCCGTTCTGCAAGGGGTCTAACATGCCAACCTAATATAAACGCACACAAGTCATTTTCTGTTAAAAATGTCTCATGCACATACAACTTGTATGAGAGCAACCGAAATTGAATTTGCTGCGTGAAAACCATTTCCAGTTTTTGTTCAGTGTAACATTTCGGTTTGACGTTTGCATACATGTTTTACATTATCGCAACGCATAACTATTTCGGTTGGGGCAAAAAAAGGCGTTGCATGTAAGAATGTAAGTTCAGTGCTTAATAAAAAAAATTCACAGAAATCTAAAAAAATAAAAAATGAATCTTCAAGTCTTATAACTATTTAAAAAACCTTTTCTCAGTACTCAACTTTTTATAGCCCATTCAGTGGAGTTTGAAATTTGCCTTTCTTCTGTTAAACGAATAAACAATAACTATTTTCATATGGAAGAAAATTAACTAAAGTGTGCTATTATGGTGAACACCACTGTATATAGTATGTATGTAAGTTTAAATTTTCAAGTATGATATAAAAAGATATACCTTATCTATAATAGAATTTTATTTTTAATTTCAATGAAGATTGAAAACTTTTTAATTGGACAGCAGACGAGTATAAATAGCCTATTAAATGTTTATTGAAGTATATCTTATTGAACTTGTCTATCAGATATTATTATTTTTTTGTGTCCATGTACGTCACAGTTACTTATTTACTATTTTATTTATTATTTGTAATTGTTTAAAATATCTTATTATAAATTGTATAAAAATGCCCACTAACTTTATATTGCACTTTTCTCAGGTGGACGTAAACGACGTGTGGGCCACTACATAGACAATTATACAGTTGGTGCTTGGCAGTAAATCGGTTATACATACTTACAAATATGAAAGTGTACGTTTGAGCGAAATAAATCGAGCAAATTGAAAAGGCGGAAAAGAAATGCAGCAGGCCGAAGCACTTCCATATCACCACTTCAATACATACATATATGCATATACAAACTGATAATAGGAATTATAATGAAACTGCATATATGTACCTAGTTATATAAATACAAACAAATTCATTATAAAGTTTTTAATAAAACTGTGATTTTTGCCGGCTCAAGGTCCAATGTAATAAAACACTTTTTTAAATACTTCCCAATATATTTCAATCTCCTTCGGAGATCGTCTTCGGGGGCTATAACAATAACAAACAAATATTCACATATAAAACTGAATACAATTGGGATACAATTTTTCCATACATACATACATTAATTATCTTGTCCGATACACGGCGCTTGTTAATTCGCCATGCAGTTCAGAACTAATAACAAATAAAGAAATAAATAACAAATTCAGACAAACATAATGTAATATATAAGATTACATGTGCGGGAAATGAAAATAATAACTGTGAAAAAGAATATGTGGGTACAACAAAGAACAAATTAAAAACAAGAATAGCAGGACACAGATCGGATATTAAATGTAGATCATCTGGCAACATTCATAAAACAGCACTTGCGGCCCACTGTACAGAGAACGGACACCAACCAGATTTTAAAGCGGTGAGCATACTAGAGCAGGAGACAAATTATAGCAAAAGGTTTACGTTAGAAATGCTACACATAGCAAATACATCACCAAGCAAACACATGTATTCGTTTTTAGTTATAAATGTTATCATATTAAAATTTTGTTTGCAATTATTATTATAATATGCATTAAGTAAGCCTGTTCACCTACATACATACATGTTGGTATTGTATACGAATGACGAAAGAGAAGTATATTGCAGTTCAAAGAAAATCACATACATATAGAGCCCCGCAATTATAAATCCAATCATAGAGTCTCTTTTCTGGTTAAAGAATGATACCCTATTAAAACTCCATTTTGTAATCATATTTTAGTCTTCTTCGACTCGTATTTATAATCAATTTGTGATTGCTATATATTTTGTTATTGTATCTTCAATACATCGCTTCGAAAGTACACGAGGTAGTCACTGGAAGTAACTTAATCGCGAAGTGATTAATCACTCTTTAGCAATCAAAAGGGGTCGAAAACGATTTAATAAGGCATTGTTTGTTAAAAATAATCCTCCATGTGCTTATTTGCGCTCAACTCTACGCAACTCAGTACATACGCAACTCTACGTAACTTAGTACAACTAAGAAAATTTTTTTTTGTTTTTCTTCGATAGTGTCTTGAATGTCAGACATATGAAGCTTTCCCGGTTTTGTTGTTGTTGTTGGTGCGATCACTCACATATTGTCCTCAATATCCTCTAACGGAAGTCTAAGAAAAATTGTAGTTTCAACAGGGTTGGACCAAAGACATATGAGCATAAGGGTGTTGATTCCACATTGCAATTCAAAAGATGGGTGATGTCATGTGGGGGCACGTTACAAGCGGGATATACATTGTGAAGGTGTGGGTGATTCTGGATAAGTGAGAGTTTAACCTATTAGCAGTATCCATATCGAAGTTTTGCCAGAGTGACGCACATACCCTTGGGGAGAGTGCTTTTCACTACTTCGAGTTTCGGGCATTTGCCATTGAGAACGGGATTCTCCGGGCAGTTATTGGCATAGTAATTTGCAAAATCTTTGTGCATGTCTCTGCGGGCCTTTTTATGCTTTGTTTTTGTTTTTTTTTTTTTTTGAACGGCAGAGTTCTTTTAGTTTAGAAATCACTAATTTAATGCCCAACCGTTGTATTATCACGTTTGTCAGTTGCACAGTCCAAAAAACTTCACTCCCTGAACGATTAAGGCGTGTTGCGAATGTGGGCTCCGGAGCTAGCACAACTGCTTAAGAAAGGATTTTCTCAACCTTCCGGTTATGTGGATTTTAGACATCATTTACTTCTGATATGCCTACTGTGGAAAATATTCCAATCCCATTAACCTGTTTGAGTCCCATTAACCGTAATCGTACATAGATGATCAAATTTTCATTACATTGTATGTCGATTCTTCAAACATTTAGTAAATGAGCTATTCGGTTTAAATCCATAAGTAGTCCTTTTTCGTTGTTTGCTTATAAGCATCAAAGGAAACATTCGGAGCCATAAAAGAGTCGGAAAGGAGTCCTCAGTGGGAAACGCTTACACCTTTTATAAGCGGAAGACTCATAATTCCAATTATCGGAGTCATAATAGACTCATATATGATCATATTTATGAGTCTCATATTTCTGACTTGTTTTGAAATCATTGCGCTACTAGAATGTTTGAATGGATGATCCTTTCGTCGTATGTATGTATTTAGCCAGGAATATTTACAAATTAAGCTTAGTTTAATGTTCAAGTTGTTTTATTTGTTCAAACAAGTTAATTGTTGTAATTGTAAATTGTTTTTAATTCATATTTCTTAATATTTGTTTTGTTGCATTTTGTGTTCTTAAAACGGCCAACAAAACATGTTTGTAAAACATTAAATTAAATTTATGAAAATTTTTTGTTGTAATTATACTTTAAGTAAACATGAAAGAAAACCTCTTCATATACCCAAGCACCTCCGAAGGGAATGTCAAACTTTACGTTATACGCAAAACGTTCTTTTTGTTGTTGATTTTTTTATGAAAGTATATGTAGTTGAAAGCCGATAAAACGAAAATTGAACAAAATGGGTAATTTTGTGTTCAAATGAACAAATGTGGTAACACTAACTTATACTTTAAAAGAAAAAATTGCGCATTGTGCATAGGGTAAAATGTAGCTTTTTACTCGATTACACAATTTACAAATCTGTACTGCGGTCCTTAGCAAAAAGGTAGTCAACTTCATTTATTTCCTTTTAGGAATTTCGAAGCCAATGCATTTTAGTTAAAAATAAATAGATTAAAAATCTAAAATTTTCGAAAGAGCTTCAAATGTTTTAGCGAACACAAGCGAGAGTTTCGAAACTATGAATTGAGCGCAAATAATTATTATACTAGCTGACGACCTCTGGTCTAAACTTATCTAGCTTACTAGAGCTACACTAGAAATGCCCTCAAGAGCTTCGTAGAGCGTCGAAATTTCTTTCGGCTTTCACCTACATGTCGTGCTAGCGCAGCGACTTTTTTCAGTAGAGCAAGATGTGAATCAGCTTTCGCTTGAACTTCTGGCATAAATGGTATGCTCAAAATTTGTTCAACATTCTCTTGTGCACACACACACACTACTACAAAAAATCGTGTGTTTGTATTCAAAGCTCTGTTGGCTTCACACATCACTGATTTAAATCATTAGATAATATTTCTATGCCATTGGCGGTGAAAATGGTCTCGCTTTATATTAATTTGCAACTAGTTCTCAGCTAGTGCTATAGCGAACAGGTGTAAGGTACCAACAGCTGGTTGTAGACGAACTATCATAGTTAGCCGATGCTTTGAAGTAAGTACGAAAAATGACGCTGAAGATGACACTACACCGAAAACCAAACCAGATTGGACAAGGTATGATGGAAAATTGTTCCATTGTATGTACATCATTTTTAAGTGTCTACTAAACGCAAAAAGACATATGTTCGAAGAGTGGTATATATGTAAATGTGAAAAGGTGCAACAAATCAATAAATTTGCAGCTTTAAAAAGTAGAAGGCAAAAAATCCAAAAATCTGAATTTTGTGCAGAGAAGTAAAACTATAGAGAATCGCCAACGACGGACAGCAATAGCAATTGTCAAACTGAAGATTTGCAAAAAACGCGGTGTTTTCGTTAACGTTTCACAAAAATGTGACTGAAAACGTAAAAAAATAGTTAAATTGTTATTATATAAAAATACAATTTTTCTAGCGTTGGAATTGATGAATTTCATGCCACATTTGCCCAATGTTAATTACCTACCCGCGATTTGATGGTTTACTGTTTCCCACTATTCGTTCTGTTGGTGGTTCTCTATTGTCATATGTTCTCTGATTTTGGAATGCTTTATAGAAATATTTTTTTTATTAATTGGCTGTACATGGAGGATTTAATTTTCAATAACATGGCACCCAAATGCATGCTTATCTATGGCTTTAATGTATATTAGCACATACTGCAATAAGGGTAATCACAATTTCGTGTTATGCAGGGTTTTACCCCGTCTGTTAATTTTAACCCACTCAAACCCTGTCAACTGCCTATGTTTGCAAATTCCTCACGAGTTGACAAACACGATCTACATAGCGGTATTAGTTCTTACGCGTTAAGCTGGTGTAATACCTGGCCAATGATGCCAGATATTAATTTTGTCACCCAACTGTGATTACCCCAAGTATAAATAATTAGAAAAGAAAAAGACATTTATGCAAATCATAGATACATTTTGGCTATGTATCTTTAAATGTCTACGGATTTCAAATTAAAAAAAAACATATATGTTTTGGATAAATTCTTCAGAGATTCAAATAAACCGAATATTCATCAACATAGCTTTTATATGGCGTTACACGTATTTAAGATTGCGCAACAAAACTTGAACCACAGAAAGACAAACGCACGCTTTCCAGCTCACACATATATATTTATGCATATATCCGATTACACAAACAGCACAGAATATTTTGTAATTTGCTTGCAAATAATTACATGCTTATATACATATAGCTCACAATTAATATTCACCATTTTACATACAAACATACGAAAACAAATTTTGCTTATCAATCGATTTACTTAGATAACGCGAATAAGCAAAGAAAGAAAAAAAAAAAAAAAATTAAACAATTTAAACATAATGCTTAATACGTTTATCAAAAAAGGCAAACACAAACATTTTTTTTACAATGGATCGTTTCAAATTGCATATTAAATAAATTATATTAAATTTGAATTATGTTTGAATTTATGATTTTACTATTTTATGCAAGTTTGTAAAGTACTATAATAATAGAAACTTTATATATAAATACATATATATATATGTATATTTAATAATGAATGCTTATAAATTAATGAAGAATGTAAAATTCAAAAAAAAAAAAAATATTGAATAAAAAAGTTAAAAAAGTAAAAGTATATGAAGATTTGGTTTTGATTTCCGTGTGGTGCAATTAATATAAAAAAAATGTATAAAAAAGGTTTAGAGCGCCAAATCCGAATTGGAATACAAACCGATACTCACGTACATTAGACTGGGTGGAAAGTCCAAATTCCGCCCCTAAATTTTAAACTTCTACCGATTTCACACAGAAACTTAATCGAATCACAATTTTGTTTAATGAAATAATTAAGTTTTTCTTTTCCCACAGGGCCACTTGCTTCCTACAGAGAACATCTGTCACATGTTGTTATTGTTGTTGTTGTTGTAGCGATAAGGACACTCCCCGAAGGCCTTGGGGAGTTGTGTCGATGTTTATGTCCTTCGCCGGACGCAGATCCGGTACGTTCCGGTACCAAGCCCGACCATCTCGGGAACGATTTGTTATGACCATGGTGCAATTATATGGTTGGCTCATATCTACAGCAATAACATATCTTTGCACAGATTGTCAAAATATGCGTGTTGGTTTGAGGCGAATGAAATGGAGAGGAAACATACAAATTTGCAATTCTTCCTGTGTTGTGGAAAAATAATGCATTAAATTATGTGAGTTTACTAAAAAAATAACTTGAAGTGATTTGAAACTATGTTTTTTATAAAAAAATTTAGCACCACGGCAGTAAATAATTGTCAATGTGTTGATTACATTTTGCGTTTGCTGACGAGATGAGCCAACCATGTAATTGAGCCATGATCTGTCAGCAGCCCTAGAAATTTATTACGCTTTTAGAAAAATATGTGCCTATTTTTCAAAAAGCCATTTTATCTTTTACTTAAAATGCAGCAAAAATAAAATGTTTGTTTAATGGTGTGTTCAATTTATACTTATTATTTAAGAATTCATGAGCTTAACACCGGCTTATAATAATTGAATATTCAATTATTATGTTTTTCTAAGAGAAACTGAACAAAAAGAAAGAAACATTTACTGGCATATTGTGATGGTACCATTTCGAAAACCGCCACGTAATCATCATCAGGCAATCACCCCTATTCTGCATTTCGATTACATTCCCGTTCTACGCTCCGCTTAAATCGAAGTTGGGTATTTTGTATTACGACGGAATCGTAATGAGAAGAGGAAGAGCAAATGATTTTTCATTTGTACGGAATGTGTGAACATTGGAACAAAATAAATTAAAGAAAATTTGTAAAAAACACTGAAAAACGTTTATATTTTATTATCCAAGCCATTTTGTACAAAAAAAGGAATAGAATATATTGCCGCAGTGTTACATTTCTTTTAGTGAAGTGCTTTCATAATTGTAAGTGTGTTTTTGTCGTTCTTTTGGCAAATTCCCTGCCGTGGACACCAAGTTTTGTTAGAACGGATTCCTGTACGAATATAGTTGACATTTTCTGAATTTTATGGATGCTAATTTCATTGCAGTGGCCTAAAATACTTTATGAATATTTATTTATTCTTTCCGCAATGATTGTTTACGTTTTCGCTTCAACTTCTTCTACTCCGGCAGCTTGCTTTGGCATATAACTAGACCCAACGAACAGACACAAATTATAGCTGTCTATTATAATGGAATCAATAGCCGCGGCATTATTTGTGGAGTTGGAAAGCAACGCATACGAAAATGGCCAGGCGGGAATGGAAAGGCAAATATTGCGAGATTTGTGTAATCCATTTGAGATGAGTGGCGAATTGTAAGAAATTTAACTTAGAAGTGGTAAAGTTTAATGACTTATTTTCTTATTTAGGTTAAAAAAATTTTCGACTTAATAAGGATGCTTTCAAGTATGTGTTAGATACTTTTGCGGGGCAAATACTTCCAAGGACTTTGACATCGACATGTTGTTTTTGACCTGGAAACATATAAAAAAACAACCATCATCAAGCCTTTTACGTTTCTTAACAAGTTTTACTTACATTTTTGTTAAGGTTCTGTAATAAGTTAGTAAAAAAATAAAAAGAAAATATTTTTCCGCCAACAAATTTGCAACTTAGAAAAACGTAACTACAATCGAAATGCAGAATACACAAAATCGAACGATTCGAAGTTGGATCGAAAGAGATTGGAACACATAATACCAAAATTGCCAAATCGAAAAAATTCCAATCCAAGTCGAAATGCAGAATAGGGCTGTAAGTTTTTCTTTTCCCACAGGGCCACTTGCTTCCTACAGAGAACATCTGTCAAATGTTGTTGTTGTTGTTGTTGTAGCGATAAGGGCACTCCCCGAAGGCCTTGGCGAGTGTTATCGATGTTGATGGTCCTTCGCCGGATGCAGTTCCGGTACGTTCCGATACCAAGCCCGACCATCTCGGGAACGATTTGTTATGATCATGGTGCAACTATATGGTTGGATCATATCTACAGAAATAACATATCTTTGCACATATTGTTAAAATCTGCGTGTTGGTATGAGGCGAATGAAATGGAGAGAAAACATAAAACTTTGCAATTATTCTTGTGTTGTGGAAAAATAATGCAATAAATTATATGAGTTTACTAAAAAAATAACTTAGAGTTATTTGAAACTATTTTTTTTATAAAAAATTGAGCACCACGCCAGTAAATAATTGCGTTTGCCATCTCCTTTTGACAATCCCTATCCCAGGGGAATGAAAAAAAAAAAAAAAACTCAACTGATGAGATGAGCCAACCATGTAATTGAGCTATGATCTGTCAACAGCCCCAAAAAATATTACGCTTTTAGAAAAATATGTGCCTATTTTTGAAAAAGCCATTTTATCTTTTACTACAAATGCAACAAAAAATAAATAAATTTTTTAAATTTTTTGGAGTTTTTCTATTTTTCGTAAATTGTTGAAAATAATTTATTTTTGATTGCCATTTGTTACATTGACAATAAAATCGAACCCATCAAGCAAAACGTACTAAATTTTTGACTCCATTATGCATTCAATCAAGCAATAATGAGATAATTAGGAGTTTGTATTTTATATGGAAGATTGAGTTCAATAAGGGCTTTAATGTAGAAAAATTTACTAATTATTTCATTATCCCTCTGTGTGAAATCGGTATTATGTTGACAAGGTCTAGAAAAAATTGTTTGATCCTTGCAAATACAGCCAAAATGTGTTTTGTGTTTTAACTTGGTTATTTAACATCTGATTTCTAAAATTGATGTCATAATTTTTGTCATACCTGCCACGGGTATATTCGAAGTCCACTACCCCGCTGGGGGTTTGTCTACTAAACCAGTTGTAGGTCCTCAAAGTATGATTTTCGTTTCACCAAACTATGACGAAACGAGATGTGAAAACGACTGCAGAGCTCGAAAGGACTTATAGAGCTATCTAAGACAGAATTTATTACATATAAAATTTAAAAGTCAGATGTCAAACAACCAAGTTACAACGGAAAAACAGATTCGGCTGTATTTGTTAGGATCAAGCAAAAAATAAAATGAAAAATCAAACCAAGGTCCTTTCAACATAAACCCCAAACTTAAGCGCGCTATCCAGATTACAAAAAACGCTCAAGAAATTTTGTATATTCCTCTTGTAAGCCAAACTCTTTATTTGGAAATTTATATTTTCCTTTTTCTTTATCATATTTTTGTGAGATCTGTGCTGCCCCCTCAAATTTAAGCCTGAAAGCATTTGTTGAGCCGTTCTTGGACCCTTAAAGAAAAACTCAAGAATGATCAAGAAATCATGCTTCAATTGTGAAAGCAAAATGCATATCGAAAGCAGTTTTACAAAGAAAATTAATTATAAAGGAGGAAAATAGATATTTTCAAATAAAAGAACTTTAAATTTGGCTTACAAAGGGATAAGAAAAAAATTTCTTGAACATTTTCTTATGACCTGGATATCGCGTTTTCTGGGCGAATTTTTGATTTTTTTTGTTTCATATGGGTACCAGCCCAATCTAATGTACATTAAGCCGTATCATGGAGAAACGGAATGTTGTATATGTTTACTTCAACATGCCGTCGCCGTGGTATGGTAGTATCATGCTAGCTCGCCCCAGCGAAAGCCCTGGGTTCAAGGCCCTGGAAAAGAAACATTAAGATAATTCAGAAACAGTTTTTATAAGCGTTGTCGCCACTCGGCAATGGTTTGGCAAGACACTCCTTGCATAATACTGCCATCAAAAACGTTCTCAACAACAATTCGTCTGCTGCCTTGCAGCTGCTGTTCGTAGCTGATATACAACATGGAGACCTACATCCCGCCGATTTATAGGCCAAATTAAAATAGAGCACGACGTAAAATGGAAATCGTCCTAAATCTCCTCGGAGGTATATCGCGTTTTGTATTTACGTACACGATTGTTGAAGGAAAAAATATATATATAAAATCTAGTTTTTTAATTAACGATTAGTGGATAAATACAAAATCCCTTTATATATAAATTTGGCCTAAGTTTTCGTCTTCGATAGTCGGTAATTTTGAAATCGATAATTTTTTTCCTTTCATCTGTAGTAAAGACGAAATAAAGAAGTAACGACGTTAAAAAGCGTAAAAAAGATGACTAGCTGCAAGGTTTGACTGCTTATAAACTTGATTCTACGGACAGGACACACGTGAAAATGAAGATTAGCTTTTATGAGTTTATTATTGAGTGCGATTAATTAACTAGTCGACTAACTGGCTAGCAAAGAATGGAATAGTTAGGGACACGATATCGATACAGTACTCACAAGAAGTATCGCTCTACAATCGGGTACCCGACACGATCTGTGAACTTTTCGCTTCGTTTTACGTTCCAAAAAAGTTGTGTAGCAATACCGCACCTAAAAATTCATCTGGCAAAGCGAAGCGCTGAAGCGTTCTATGTAAATCCGACACAGGAATGATCCATAGCAACCTTGATTGTGAAGATAGTTGTCTGCTTTTTCTGAATAAAATGACTAAACATTTTTCAGCGAAAAATTTGTTCCAATTCGCAAAACAAATTAGACTGTGACAAAATAACAGACATTTTGTCAGCGCATAATTTGTTCCGATTCGTGAAACAAATTAGAAAGAGGCAAACATACATGACTGTTTATTTGATCGATTACCTCTTACCATGCACGTATTTCGCCATCTTTTACTTGAAATTCTTTACGATACTGCGGTAAAAGTACTCGATGCCAAAAAGTATCGAGTATAAAGTAACGGCATCGAATGTCAAAAGTATCGATATTGTGAAGTACGTATCGAAATTCGTGTCCCTAAAAATATTCTTAAGCTAATCTAAACTTCCTATTGATTTTTTTTACTTCAAAATCTTCATTTAGTATCGAACGGCGCCAAGTGCAATAGATAGAGAAGTATCTATTCATCGACCATGAAATGGCGGTAAATAAATTGAGAAGGTAAGAGCTAAAATTGAATTAATTATTCAGCAAATATTTATTCAATCACAATAACAAAATGAGATTTGATCGACACATTCACAGTCTTTGACTGTTTATCTATAAAGTAGTAGTAGTACTGTACTTATTTGTAGAAAGTAAAAATTTTTGGTATATACAATAATTTTTGTATTTGTTTAATTCATAGATTTTGTATTTAGTGCAAAGAGGCTAATGCAGGGAGCGTATACGCGGGTTAATTTTGTGGTTTCTAAAACCCGCCTTTCGTTTTAACTATATGCCCTCAGTTGATGCTCAGACATCAACCGATTTCCTATGGAGACAGGGTCTAGAGATCTTATACACATTTTTTTGTTAGGAAATTCCCAATTCACCTATTCGCCGTATATGCTATGCTTTAATCTAATTTTTTATTGGAAACGATGGAAACAACTCAACTATTAAAATTTTACATGAATATGACATTCTTGTGAATTGTCCATGTAATTTTCAAAACACCTTTAAAGGGATGTTTAGTCGATAATACGTACGTACTTTGAACATAGTTCACAACCCCATGACGCTTGAATCCAAATATTTAGGTAACAAGTACTAAAATTTTGGATTTTTTTTAAATTAATTCTTTATTTTCAGAGCTGCTCAACCCCTATACACTTATAGCACTTTTGTTTTTGTTCTGCCCTGAAGAATAAGAACAGATACATATTCACACTTAAAATATAAAAAAAATTTTTCATAGAACCCCATATGCCCTCACATATATATGTGCCTTAATATTCAGAAAATGTCAACTATATTCGTGCAGGAATCCGTTTTAACAAAACTCGGTTGCCACGGCAGGGAATTGGTCAAAAGAACGACAAAAACACACTTACAATTATGAAAGCACTTCACTCAAAAAAATATAACACTGCGGCAATATATTCTATTGCTTTTTTTTTGTACAAAATGGCGTGGACAATAAAATATAAACGTTTTTCAGTGTTTTTTTACAAATTTTCTTTAATTTATTTTGTTCCAATGTTCACACATTCCGTACCAACAGCTGATTTCGAAAAATCATTTGCTCTTCCTCTTCTCTTTACGATTCCGTCGTAATGCAGAATACCAAACTTCGATTAAAGCGGAGCGTAGAACGGGAACGTAATCGAAATGCAGAATAGGGGTGATTAACTGTTTGTTCACCACTTTTTTCTTGAATTTGAATTAAAATATATACAATACCATAAGACCCACTAGCAGAACGATAAGTTAACTTTTAAACTCAGAGTTTACCTGACATGGGGGGTTAAACTCATACATTTTTTACATTTACTCTGAGCTAAAAACATAATTTTCCTTTCATAGTGTACTATACTAAGTGTGTCAACTAAGCGATAAACGTCAAATTTAGCCTCGCTCACCTGATGCAAATCTCAGGTCTAGAGTTGCATTTGTGTTACGTAAGACTATTTTAAGCTGAGTTGCATTTGATAGTCTGAAAAAAATTTAGTAGTACTTAAAAATTAAAAAGTTTAATAAATTACCGCGGAAATATAAATAATGGAAGATATGTGCAAATGATGGCTTCAAAGCACAAAAAATTGCAGGAAGTTCCATTGATATGTTATGGGCCTGCCAAAGCGTCAGATCGAAGCAACACCACCAAAGCGTATCTGTAAATCAGCCTTAACTTATGGCACTGTGAACGGCCCCCGCAAAAAAAACGGTGCTGCGAGTGTAGAAATAAACCAAATTATGAAATACGCTTCTGCAATAATATAGTTGTTTTTTTTATTTAAAAATGCTGTTACCACATTCTTGTATTAAACAAATTTAATAGAGTCGGGTATAGAAAATATAGAAAACCTAGAAAATAGCTTACCCATATCATTTGTTGTTGCGTTTAAAAAGTTTTTTAACAACTACTTGAAAAACTCTACGTTTTCTATGCTTTTAAGACTTAGAGAAGTAACCTCAGGTAATAAATTAAATTTTGATGAAAATCTCTAGTTCTGAACTGGAAAGTTTTCACCATGATATAAAATTAAAATGTTGCGGAACACGGCAACGCTTTTGTGACTACATAAACCCTGTTTCAATCTTTCCCTGCCCCTACACAGAACCCCAATCGACTGTTTTCAACCGAAGATTTTCCCGTTATGACAACTTAGTCGAGTGCCTTTCTGACAGTCAACACACTTGTACTTAACCACAATGTTGCCGTTCTGCAAGGGGTCTAACATGCCAACCTAATATAAACGCACACAAGTCA
This sequence comes from Eurosta solidaginis, assembly GCF_040869045.1. NCBI lineage: Eukaryota > Metazoa > Arthropoda > Insecta > Diptera > Tephritidae > Eurosta > Eurosta solidaginis. The sequence continues at coordinate 285,063,101 of NC_090319.1, read as the reverse complement.
TTTTCTGTTAAAAATGTCTCATGCACATACAACTTGTATGAGAGCAACCGAAATTGAATTTGCTGCGTGAAAACCATTTCCAGTTTTTGTTCAGTGTGACATTTCGGTTTGACGTTTGCATACATGTTTTACATTATCGCAACGCATAACTATTTCGGTTGGGGCAAAAAAAGGCGTTGCATGTAAGAATGTAAGTTCAGTGCTTAATAAAAAAAATTCACAGAAATCTAAAAAAATAAAAAATTAATCTTCAAGTCTTATAACTATTTAAAAAACCTTTTCTCAGTACTCAACTTTTTATAGCCCATTCAGTGGAGTTTGAAATTTGCCTTTCTTCTGTTAAACGAATAAACAATAACTATTTTCATATGGAAGAAAATTAACTAAAGTGTGCTATTATGGTGAACACCACTGTATATAGTATGTATGTAAGTTTAAATTTTCAAGTATGATATAAAAAGATATACCTTATCTATAATAGAATTTTATTTTTAATTTCAATGAAGATTGAAAACTTTTTAATTGGACAGCAGACGAGTATAAATAGCCTATTAAATGTTTATTGAAGTATATCTTATTGAACTTGTCTATCAGATATTATTATTTTTTTGTGTCCATGTACGTCACAGTTACTTATTTACTATTTTATTTATTATTTGTAATTGTTTAAAATATCTTATTATAAATTGTATAAAAATGCCCACTAACTTTATATTGCACTTTTCTCAGGTGGACGTAAACGACGTGTGGGCCACTACATAGACAATTATACAGTTGGTGCTTGGCAGTAAATCGGTTATACATACTTACAAATATGAAAGTGTACGTTTGAGCGAAATAAATCGAGCAAATTGAAAAGGCGGAAAAGAAATGCAGCAGGCCGAAGCACTTCCATATCACCACTTCAATACATACATATATGCATATACAAACTGATAATAGGAATTATAATGAAACTGCATATATGTACCTAGTTATATAAATACAAACAAATTCATTATAAAGTTTTTAATAAAACTGTGATTTTTGCCGGCTCAAGGTCCAATGTAATAAAACACTTTTTTAAATACTTCCCAATATATTTCAATCGCCTTCGGAGATCGTCTTCGGGGGCTATAACAATAACAAACAAATATTCACATATAAAACTGAATACAATTGGGATACAATTTTTCCATACATACATACATTAATTATCTTGTCCGATACACGGCGCTTGTTAATTCGCCATGCAGTTCAGAACTAATAACAAATAAAGAAATAAATAACAAATTCAGACAAACATAATGTAATATATAAGATTACATGTGCGGGAAATGAAAATAATAACTGTGAAAAAGAATATGTGGGTACAACAAAGAACAAATTAAAAACAAGAATAGCAGGACACAGATCGGATATTAAATGTAGATCATCTGGCAACATTCATAAAACAGCACTTGCGGCCCACTGTACAGAGAACGGACACCAACCAGATTTTAAAGCGGTGAGCATACTAGAGCAGGAGACAAATTATAGCAAAAGGTTTACGATAGAAATGCTACACATAGCAAATACATCACCAAGCAAACACATGTATTCGTTTTTAGTTATAAATGTTATCATATTAAAATTTTGTTTGCAATTATTATTATAATATGCATTAAGTAAGCCTGTTCACCTACATACATACATGTTGGTATTGTATACGAATGACGAAAGAGAAGTATATTGCAGTTCAAAGAAAATCACATACATATAGAGCCCCGCAATTATAAATCCAATCATAGAGTCTCTTTTCTGGTTAAAGAATGATACCCTATTAAAACTCCATTTTGTAATCATATTTTAGTCTTCTTCGACTCGTATTTATAATCAATTTGTGATTGCTATATATTTTGTTATTGTATCTTCAATACATCGCTTCGAAAGTACACGAGGTAGTCACTGGAAGTAACTTAATCGCGAAGTGATTAATCACTCTTTAGCAATCAAAAGGGGTCGAAAACGATTTAATAAGGCATTGTTTGTTAAAAATAATCCTCCATGTGCTTATTTGCGCTCAACTCTACGCAACTCAGTACATACGCAACTCTACGTAACTTAGTACAACTAAGAAAATTTTTTTTTTTTTTTCTTCGATAGTGTCTTGAATGTCAGACATATGAAGCTTTCCCGGTTTTGTTGTTGTTGTTGGTGCGATCACTCACATATTGTCCTCAATATCCTCTAACGGAAGTCTAAGAAAAATTGTAGTTTCAACAGGGTTGGACCAAAGACATATGAGCATAAGGGTGTTGATTCCACATTGCAATTCAAAAGATGGGTGATGTCATGTGGGGGCACGTTACAAGCGGGATATACATTGTGAAGGTGTGGGTGATTCTGGATAAGTGAGAGTTTAACCTATTAGCAGTATCCATATCGAAGTTTTGCCAGAGTGACGCACATACCCTTGGGGAGAGTGCTTTTCACTACTTCGAGTTTCGGGCATTTGCCATTGAGAACGGGATTCTCCGGGCAGTTATTGGCATAGTAATTTGCAAAATCTTTGTGCATGTCTCTGCGGGCCTTTTTATGCTTTGTTTTTGTTTTTTTTTTTTTTGAACGGCAGAGTTCTTTTAGTTTAGAAATCACTAATTTAATGCCCAACCGTTGTATTATCACGTTTGTCAGTTGCACAGTCCAAAAAACTTCACTCCCTGAACGATTAAGGCGTGTTGCGAATGTGGGCTCCGGAGCTAGCACAACTGCTTAAGAAAGGATTTTCTCAACCTTCCGGTTATGTGGATTTTAGACATCATTTACTTCTGATATGCCTACTGTGGAAAATATTCCAATCCCATTAACCTGTTTGAGTCCCATTAACCGTAATCGTACATAGATGATCAAATTTTCATTACATTGTATGTCGATTCTTCAAACATTTAGTAAATGAGCTATTCGGTTTAAATCCATAAGTAGTCCTTTTTCGTTGTTTGCTTATAAGCATCAAAGGAAACATTCGGAGCCATAAAAGAGTCGGAAAGGAGTCCTCAGTGGGAAACGCTTACACCTTTTATAAGCGGAAGACTCATAATTCCAATTATCGGAGTCATAATAGACTCATATATGATCATATTTATGAGTCTCATATTTCTGACTTGTTTTGAAATCATTGCGCTACTAGAATGTTTGAATGGATGATCCTTTCGTCGTATGTATGTATTTAGCCAGGAATATTTACAAATTAAGCTTAGTTTAATGTTCAAGTTGTTTTATTTGTTCAAACAAGTTAATTGTTGTAATTGTAAATTGTTTTTAATTCATATTTCTTAATATTTGTTTTGTTGCATTTTGTGTTCTTAAAACGGCCAACAAAACATGTTTGTAAAACATTAAATTAAATTTATGAAAATTTTTTGTTGTAATTATACTTTAAGTAAACATGAAAGAAAACCTCTTCATATACCCAAGCACCTCCGAAGGGAATGTCAAACTTTACGTTATACGCAAAACGTTCTTTTTGTTGTTGATTTTTTTATGAAAGTATATGTAGTTGAAAGCCGATAAAACGAAAATTGAACAAAATGGGTAATTTTGTGTTCAAATGAACAAATGTGGTAACACTAACTTATACTTTAAAAGAAAAAATTGCGCATTGTGCATAGGGTAAAATGTAGCTTTTTACTCGATTACACAATTTACAAATCTGTACTGCGGTCCTTAGCAAAAAGGTAGTCAACTTCATTTATTTCCTTTTAGGAATTTCGAAGCCAATGCATTTTAGTTAAAAATAAATAGATTAAAAATCTAAAATTTTCGAAAGAGCTTCAAATGTTTTAGCGAACACAAGCGAGAGTTTCGAAACTATGAATTGAGCGCAAATAATTATTATACTAGCTGACGACCTCTGGTCTAAACTTATCTAGCTTACTAGAGCTACACTAGAAATGCCCTCAAGAGCTTCGTAGAGCGTCGAAATTTCTTTCGGCTTTCACCTACATGTCGTGCTAGCGCAGCGACTTTTTTCAGTAGAGCAAGATGTGAATCAGCTTTCGCTTGAACTTCTGGCATAAATGGTATGCTCAAAATTTGTTCAACATTCTCTTGTGCACACACACACACTACTACAAAAAATCGTGTGTTTGTATTCAAAGCTCTGTTGGCTTCACACATCACTGATTTAAATCATTAGATAATATTTCTATGCCATTGGCGGTGAAAATGGTCTCGCTTTATATTAATTTGCAACTAGTTCTCAGCTAGTGCTATAGCGAACAGGTGTAAGGTACCAACAGCTGGTTGTAGACGAACTATCATAGTTAGCCGATGCTTTGAAGTAAGTACGAAAAATGACGCTGAAGATGACACTACACCGAAAACCAAACCAGATTGGACAAGGTATGATGGAAAATTGTTCCATTGTATGTACATCATTTTTAAGTGTCTACTAAACGCAAAAAGACATATGTTCGAAGAGTGGTATATATGTAAATGTGAAAAGGTGCAACAAATCAATAAATTTGCAGCTTTAAAAAGTAGAAGGCAAAAAATCCAAAAATCTGAATTTTGTGCAGAGAAGTAAAACTATAGAGAATCGCCAACGACGGACAGCAATAGCAATTGCCAAACTGAAGATTTGCAAAAAACGCGGTGTTTTCGTTAACGTTTCACAAAAATGTGACTGAAAACGTAAAAAAATAGTTAAATTGTTATTATATAAAAATACAATTTTTCTAGCGTTGGAATTGATGAATTTCATGCCACATTTGCCCAATGTTAATTACCTACCCGCGATTTGATGGTTTACTGTTTCCCACTATTCGTTCTGTTGGTGGTTCTCTATTGTCATATGTTCTCTGATTTTGGAATGCTTTATAGAAATATTTTTTTTATTAATTGGCTGTACATGGAGGATTTAATTTTCAATAACATGGCACCCAAATGCATGCTTATCTATGGCTTTAATGTATATTAGCACATACTGCAATAAGGGTAATCACAATTTCGTGTTATGCAGGGTTTTACCCCGTCTGTTAATTTTAACCCACTCAAAACCCTGTCAACTGCCTATGTTTGCAAATTCCTCACGAGTTGACAAACACGATCTACATAGCGGTATTAGTTCTTACGCGTTAAGCTGGTGTAATACCTGGCCAATGATGCCAGATATTAATTTTGTCACCCAACTGTGATTACCCCAAGTATAAATAATTAGAAAAGAAAAAGACATTTATGCAAATCATAGATACATTTTGGCTATGTATCTTTAAATGTCTACGGATTTCAAATTAAAAAAAAACATATATGTTTTGGATAAATTCTTCAGAGATTCAAATAAACCGAATATTCATCAACATAGCTTTTATATGGCGTTACACGTATTTAAGATTGCGCAACAAAACTTGAACCACAGAAAGACAAACGCACGCTTTCCAGCTCACACATATATATTTATGCATATATCCGATTACACAAACAGCACAGAATATTTTGTAATTTGCTTGCAAATAATTACATGCTTATATACATATAGCTCACAATTAATATTCACCATTTTACATACAAACATACGAAAACAAATTTTGCTTATCAATCGATTTACTTAGATAACGCGAATAAGCAAAGAAAGAAAAAAAAAAAAAAATTAAACAATTTAAACATAATGCTTAATACGTTTATCAAAAAAGGCAAACACAAACATTTTTTTTACAATGGATCGTTTCAAATTGCATATTAAATAAATTATATTAAATTTGAATTATGTTTGAATTTATGATTTTACTATTTTATGCAAGTTTGTAAAGTACTATAATAATAGAAACTTTATATATAAATACATATATATATATGTATATTTAATAATGAATGCTTATAAATTAATGAAGAATGTAAAATTCAAAAAAAAAAAAAATATTGAATAAAAAAGTTAAAAAAGTAAAAGTATATGAAGATTTGGTTTTGATTTCCGTGTGGTGCAATTAATATAAAAAAAATGTATAAAAAAGGTTTAGAGCGCCAAATCCGAATTGGAATACAAACCGATACTCACGTACATTAGACTGGGTGGAAAGTCCAAATTCCGCCCCTAAATTTTAAACTTCTACCGATTTCACACAGAAACTTAATCGAATCACAATTTTGTTTAATGAAATAATTAAGTTTTTCTTTTCCCACAGGGCCAGTTGCTTCCTACAGAGAACATCTGTCACATGTTGTTATTGTTGTTGTTGTTGTAGCGATAAGGACACTCCCCGAAGGCCTTGGGGAGTTGTGTCGATGTTTATGTCCTTCGCCGGACGCAGATCCGGTACGTTCCGGTACCAAGCCCGACCATCTCGGGAACGATTTGTTATGACCATGGTGCAATTATATGGTTGGCTCATATCTACAGCAATAACATATCTTTGCACAGATTGTCAAAATATGCGTGTTGGTTTGAGGCGAATGAAATGGAGAGGAAACATACAAATTTGCAATTCTTCCTGTGTTGTGGAAAAATAATGCATTAAATTATGTGAGTTTACTAAAAAAATAACTTGAAGTGATTTGAAACTATGTTTTTTATAAAAAAATTTAGCACCACGGCAGTAAATAATTGTCAATGTGTTGATTACATTTTGCGTTTGCCATCTCCCTATTTCAGGGAAATGAAAAAAATAAAATAAAATCAGCTGACGAGATGAGCCAACCATGTAATTGAGCCATGATCTGTCAGCAGCCCTAGAAATTTATTACGCTTTTAGAAAAATATGTGCCTATTTTTCAAAAAGCCATTTTATCTTTTACTTAAAATGCAGCAAAAATAAAATGTTTGTTTAATGGTGTGTTCAATTTATACTTATTATTTAAGAATTCATGAGCTTAACACCGGCTTATAATAATTGAATATTCAATTATTATGTTTTTCTAAGAGAAACTGAACAAAAAGAAAGAAACATTTACTGGCATATTGTGATGGTACCATTTCGAAAACCGCCACGTAATCATCATCAGGCAATCACCCCTATTCTGCATTTCGATTACATTCCCGTTCTACGCTCCGCTTAAATCGAAGTTGGGTATTTTGTATTACGACGGAATCGTAATGAGAAGAGGAAGAGCAAATGATTTTTCATTTGTACGGAATGTGTGAACATTGGAACAAAATAAATTAAAGAAAATTTGTAAAAAACACTGAAAAACGTTTATATTTTATTATCCAAGCCATTTTGTACAAAAAAAGGAATAGAATATATTGCCGCAGTGTTACATTTCTTTTAGTGAAGTGCTTTCATAATTGTAAGTGTGTTTTTGTCGTTCTTTTGGCAAATTCCCTGCCGTGGACACCAAGTTTTGTTAGAACGGATTCCTGTACGAATATAGTTGACATTTTCTGAATTTTATGGATGCTAATTTCATTGCAGTGGCCTAAAATACTTTATGAATATTTATTTATTCTTTCCGCAATGATTGTTTACGTTTTCGCTTCAACTTCTTCTACTCCGGCAGCTTGCTTTGGCATATAACTAGACCCAACGAACAGACACAAATTATAGCTGTCTATTATAATGGAATCAATAGCCGCGGCATTATTTGTGGAGTTGGAAAGCAACGCATACGAAAATGGCCAGGCGGGAATGGAAAGGCAAATATTGCGAGATTTGTGTAATCCATTTGAGATGAGTGGCGAATTGTAAGAAATTTAACTTAGAAGTGGTAAAGTTTAATGACTTATTTTCTTATTTAGGTTAAACAAATTTTCGACTTAATAAGGATGCTTTCAAGTATGTGTTAGATACTTTTGCGGGGCAAATACTTCCAAGGACTTTGACATCGACATGTTGTTTTTGACCTGGAAACATAAAAAAAACAACCATCATCAAGCCTTTTACGTTTCTTAACAAGTTTTACTTACATTTTTGTTAAGGTTCTGTAATAAGTTAGTAAAAAAATAAAAAGAAAATATTTTTCCGCCAACAAATTTGCAACTTAGAAAAACGTAACTACAATCGAAATGCAGAATACACAAAATCGAACGATTCGAAGTTGGATCGAAAGAGATTGGAACACATAATACCAAAATTGCCAAATCGAAAAAATTCCAATCCAAGTCGAAATGCAGAATAGGGCTGTAAGTTTTTCTTTTCCCACAGGGCCACTTGCTTCCTACAGAGAACATCTGTCAAATGTTGTTGTTGTTGTTGTTGTAGCGATAAGGGCACTCCCCGAAGGCCTTGGCGAGTGTTATCGATGTTGATGGTCCTTCGCCGGATGCAGTTCCGGTACGTTCCGATACCAAGCCCGACCATCTCGGGAACGATTTGTTATGATCATGGTGCAACTATATGGTTGGATCATATCTACAGAAATAACATATCTTTGCACATATTGTTAAAATCTGCGTGTTGGTATGAGGCGAATGAAATGGAGAGAAAACATAAAACTTTGCAATTATTCTTGTGTTGTGGAAAAATAATGCAATAAATTATATGAGTTTACTAAAAAAATAACTTAGAGTTATTTGAAACTATTTTTTTTATAAAAAATTGAGCACCACGCCAGTAAATAATTGCGTTTGCCATCTCCTTTTGACAATCCCTATCCCAGGGGAATGAAAAAAAAAAAAAAACTCAACTGATGAGATGAGCCAACCATGTAATTGAGCTATGATCTGTCAACAGCCCCAAAAAATATTACGCTTTTAGAAAAATATGTGCCTATTTTTGAAAAAGCCATTTTATCTTTTACTACAAATGCAACAAAAAATAAATAAATTTTTTAAATTTTTTGGAGTTTTTCTATTTTTCGTAAATTGTTGAAAATAATTTATTTTTGATTGCCATTTGTTACATTGACAATAAAATCGAACCCATCAAGCAAAACGTACTAAATTTTTGACTCCATTATGCATTCAATCAAGCAATAATGAGATAATTAGGAGTTTGTATTTTATATGGAAGATTGAGTTCAATAAGGGCTTTAATGTAGAAAAATTTACTAATTATTTCATTATCCCTCTGTGTGAAATCGGTATTATGTTGACAAGGTCTAGAAAAAATTGTTTGATCCTTGCAAATACAGCCAAAATGTGTTTTGTGTTTTAACTTGGTTATTTAACATCTGATTTCTAAAATTGATGTCATAATTTTTGTCATACCTGCCACGGGTATATTCGAAGTCCACTACCCCGCTGGGGGTTTGTCTACTAAACCAGTTGTAGGTCCTCAAAGTATGATTTTCGTTTCACCAAACTATGACGAAACGAGATGTGAAAACGACTGCAGAGCTCGAAAGGACTTATAGAGCTATCTAAGACAGAATTTATTACATATAAAATTTAAAAGTCAGATGTCAAACAACCAAGTTACAACGGAAAAACAGATTCGGCTGTATTTGTTAGGATCAAGCAAAAAATAAAATGAAAAATCAAACCAAGGTCCTTTCAACATAAACCCCAAACTTAAGCGCGCTATCCAGATTACAAAAAACGCTCAAGAAATTTTTTATATTCCTCTTGTAAGCCAAACTCTTTATTTGGAAATTTATATTTTCCTTTTTCTTTATCATATTTTTGTGAGATCTGTGCTGCCCCCTCAAATTTAAGCCTGAAAGCATTTGTTGAGCCGTTCTTGGACCCTTAAAGAAAAACTCAAGAATGATCAAGAAATCATGCTTCAATTGTGAAAGCAAAATGCATATCGAAAGCAGTTTTACAAAGAAAATTAATTATAAAGGAGGAAAATAGATATTTTCAAATAAAAGAACTTTAAATTTGGCTTACAAAGGGATAAGAAAAAAATTTCTTGAACATTTTCTTATGACCTGGATATCGCGTTTTCTGGGCGAATTTTTGCAATTTTTTGTTTCATATGGGTACCAGCCCAATCTAATGTACATTAAGCCGTATCATGGAGAAACGGAATGTTGTATATGTTTACTTCAACATGCCGTCGCCGTGGTATGGTAGTATCATGCTAGCTCGCCCCAGCGAAAGCCCTGGGTTCAAGGCCCTGGAAAAGAAACATTAAGATAATTCAGAAACAGTTTTTATAAGCGTTGTCGCCACTCGGCAATGGTTTGGCAAGACACTCCTTGCATAATACTGCCATCAAAAACGTTCTCAACAACAATTCGTCTGCTGCCTTGCAGCTGCTGTTCGTAGCTGATATACAACATGGAGACCTACATCCCGCCGATTTATAGGCCAAATTAAAATAGAGCACGACGTAAAATGGAAATCGTCCTAAATCTCCTCGGAGGTATATCGCGTTTTGTATTTACGTACACGATTGTTGAAGGAAAAAATATATATATAAAATCTAGTTTTTTAATTAACGATTAGTGGATAAATACAAAATCCCTTTATATATAAATTTGGCCTAAGTTTTCGTCTTCGATAGTCGGTAATTTTGAAATCGATAATTTTTTTCCTTTCATCTGTAGGAAAGACGAAATAAAGAAGTAACGGCGTTAAAAAGCGTAAAAAAGATGACTAGCTGCAAGGTTTGACTGCTTATAAACTTGATTCTACGAACAGGACACACGTGAAAATGAAGATTAGCTTTTATGAGTTTATTATTGAGTGCGATTAATTAACTAGTCGACTAACTGGCTAGCAAAGAATGGAATAGTTAGGGACACGATATCGATACAGTACTCACAAGAAGTATCGCTCTACAATCGGGTACCCGACACGATCTGTGAACTTTTCGCTTCGTTTTACGTTCCAAAAAAGTTGTGTAGCAATACCGCACCTAAAAATTCATATGGCAAAGCGAAGCGCTGAAGCGTTCTATGTAAATCCGACACAGGAATGATCCATAGCAACCTTGATTGTGAAGATAGTTGTCTGCTTTTTCTGAATAAAATGACTAAACATTTTTCAGCGAAAAATTTGTTCCAATTCGCAAAACAAATTAGACTGTGACAAAATAACAGACATTTTGTCAGCGCATAATTTGTTCCGATTCGTGAAACAAATTAGAAAGAGGCAAACATACATGACTGTTTATTTGATCGATTACCTCTTACCATGCACGTATTTCGCCATCTTTTACTTGAAATTCTTTACGATACTGCGGTAAAAGTACTCGATGCCAAAAAGTATCGAGTATAAAGTAACGGCATCGAATGTCAAAAGTATCGATATTGTGAAGTACGTATCGAAATTCGTGTCCCTAAAAATATTCTTAAGCTAATCTAAACTTCCTATTGATTTTTTTTACTTCAAAATCTTCATTTAGTATCGAACGGCGCCAAGTGCAATAGATAGAGAAGTATCTATTCATCGACCATGAAATGGCGGTAAATAAATTGAGAAGGTAAGAGCTAAAATTGAATTAATTATTCAGCAAATATTTATTCAATCACAATAACAAAATGAGATTTGATCGACACATTCACAGTCTTTGACTGTTTATCTATAAAGTAGTAGTAGTACTGTACTTATTTGTAGAAAGTAAAAATTTTTGGTATATACAATAATTTTTGTATTTGTTTAATTCATAGATTTTGTATTTAGTGCAAAGAGGCTAATGCAGGGAGCGTATACGCGGGTTAATTTTGTGGTTTCTAAAACCCGCCTTTCGTTTTAACTATATGCCCTCAGTTGATGCTCAGACATCAACCGATTTCCTATGGAGACAGGGTCTAGAGATCTTATACACATTTTTTTGTTAGGAAATTCCCAATTCACCTATTCGCCGTATATGCTATGCTTTAATCTAATTTTTTATTGGAAACGATGGAAACAACTCAACTATTAAAATTTTACATGAACATGACATTCTTGTGAATTGTCCATGTAATTTTCAAAACACCTTTAAAGGGATGTTTAGTCGATAATACGTACGTACTTTGAACATAGTTCACAACCCCATGACGCTTGAATCCAAATATTTAGGTAGCAAGTACTAAAATTTTGGATTTTTTTTAAATTAATTCTTTATTTTCAGAGCTGCTCAACCCCTATACACTTATAGCACTTTTGTTTTTGTTCTGCCCTGAAGAATAAGAACAGATACATATTCACACTTAAAATATAAAAAAAATTTTTCATAGAACCCCATATGCCCTCACATATATATGTGCCTGAATTTCATATGAAAGTGCAAAGAAAAAGCACTTCCATATGAAGCCAAGGCACTTCGTTATGATATTCAAATTTACACTAATAAATTGAAAGCAGTAAATTTTTCAAAAATATTGTAGCACTGAAAAAAATTTTAATTGAAAATTTATTCATTAAAGGGACGATCAAAATTCTTTAAACATTAACATTTTTTTTTCAATATAAAAATTTTGAACGGCCCTGTTTACTTTGAACGAAAAGAAATAATTTCCTACAAATAGCCACTTTAATTTAAAATTTCGGAAATTAAGGGGCTGCCATGTAATTTATAGATTCTCCAACCCAATTGTAAACCTCACTTTCACGTGCGAGTCTTGTTTCTTTAGCAGGTGAGGCTTTGGAGACCCCAGCTTCCTCGTGGAACTAGGGGGTGGGGAGAAACTATGGCCTAGAAGGTTCAATGTAAACACATATCGTCCCCGAGATGGTGGGGCTAGTACCTTTATAGTGCTTGTTAGCGGAACGTACCAGGTCTATATCTGGCAAAGGATCATCAACATCGATATCACTCGCCAAAACCTTTACCCGTAAAACAACACCAACAATTTTAAAATTCGTGCTGATTTGTTAAAAATTCTGTATTCGCCTATCAGACCCTCCGCCATACAAAACTATTTTGTACGACCCTAGCAAATTGAGATGTCAACATTTAATAAAAAAATTGCTTATTGCGTTTGGAAAGTTTTTGGCTATGATTTGATTGAGATTTATACGAATTTAAAGCTATTAAAATTTCAACTCAAAAGCCATGGTTATTGCATTTACGATATTTATGCACTCAATTCAAAAGAGTATGTTATAAAATTTACTTTTTGATTAAAATGTTTCTACAATCTCCAACTAATCATTTGGTAAATTATTATAACTGATCAGTAAGCATATTTGTTCAATCTCAATGTGTGAAGTGTTGGTGAACTAACATTTTTCGTAAATATTGAACTTTTGTGCATCGCAATAAGCCGGGCATCGCAAATAGTATTTTCAATACTATTGGGCAATTTTTAATATGAGATTTTTGGTAATTCTTAAATTTAGAAATTTCATGCCGAAGGGGATCTAATTTTTTATTTATTTTTTTTAAATAATTCTTAACTCCTACTTAAAAGTTGAAAGAGTTTAAAAAAAATTTTTTTTTTTCAGATCAGGTTGCATTTGAATTATAGAAACTTTGCTTCAGTACCGGGAAAACTAGTTCAAAGACGCTGGCCAAATTTGAAAATTTGAAGCAAAATGAAACTTACACTTTGTGTTCATTATTTATTTACGTTACGGATACGTTTTTTCTGAAATAGAAATCGAAAACGTGCAAGTAGGATTGACTAGGGCAGATTGAGTGCAACAAAGAAAAGTAAAAGAAATATCACATGACAACGGCAGAAGAGTGATAGATAGACATTTATTGAAGTTCTTTTAAAATAATTCAGAAAAATCGACCCATCCTAATAGAAAGGTGGTAACTTAAAAGTATTGGTAACACGGACGTACCTCAGACAACTGTTAATAAGGCCGTATCTCAGCGAAGTCGTTAATAAGGTCATCTCTCAGGAGACCTTTTAAAAATATTGTAACTAAAAAAAAAATTTTTTTGACAGAAGAGATATGATTAAATTTAGTTTAACAACTTTTGAAAATTCGTAAACGACTTAAAGCGATTAATTATTCTATAAAAGACGTATGAATCTATATTCTGCTTTACCAATTTAAGTCCCTTGAAAATTTTGAAAAGTAATTTTTTCAAAGTTCGATTCGAGCTCAAGGCCAGAACAATAATTTTTTATACTCAGTTGAGCAGAGCTCACAGAGTATATTAACTTTGATTGGATAACGGTTGGTTGTACAGGTATAAAGGATCGAGATAGATATAGACTTCCATATATCAAAATCATCAGTATCGAAAAAAAATTTGATTGAGCCATGTCCGTCCGTCCGTCCGTCCGTCTGTCCGTTAACACGATAACTTGAGTAAATTTTGAGGTATCTTGATGAAATTTGGTATGTAGATTCCTGGGCACTCATCTCAGATCGCTATTTAAAATGAACGATATCGGACTATAACCACGCCCACTTTTTCGATATCGAAAATTTCGAAAAACCGAAAAAATGCGATAATTCATTGCCAAAGGCGGTTAAAGCGATGAAACTTGGTAGATGGGTTAACGTTATGACGCAGAATAGAAAATTAGTAAGATTTTGGACAATGGGCGTGGCACCGCCCACTTTTACAAGAAGGTAATTTAAAAGTTTTGCAAGCTGTAATTTGGCAGTCGTTGAAGATATCATGATGAAATTTGGCAGGAACGTTACTACTATTACTATATATGTGCTAAATAAAAATTAGCAAAATTGGATGAAGAACACGCCCACTTTTTAAAAAAAATTTTTTTTTAATTCAAATTTTAACAAAAGATTTAATATCTTTACTGTATATAAGTAAATTAAGTCAAAATTCAACTCCAGTAATGATATGATGCAACAAAATACAAAAATAAAAGAAAATTTGAAAATGGCAGTGGCTCCGCCCATTTTCATTTAGTTTGTCTAGAATACTTTTAATGCCATAAGTCGAACAAAAATTTACCAATCCTTCTCAAATTTGGTAGGGGCATAGACTCTATGGCGGTAACTGTTCTCTGTGAAAACGGGGAAATCGGTGGAAGCCACGTCCAGTTTTTGTACACAGTCCACCGTCTGTCCTTCCGCTCGGCCGTTAACACAATAACTTGAACAAAAACCGATATATCTTTACTAAACTTAGCCCACGTACTTATCTGAACTCACTTTATCTTGTTATAAAAAATGGCCGAAATGTGACCATAACCACGCCCACTTTATCGATATCTAAAATTACGAAAAATGAAAAAAATGCCATAATTCTATACCAAATACGAAGAAAGGGATGAAACATGGTAACTGGATTGGTTTATTGACGCAAAATATAACTTTGGAAAAAACTTTGTAAAATGGGTGTGACACCTACCATATTAAGTAGAAGAAAATGAAAAAGTTCTACAAGGCGAAATCAACAGCCCTTGGAATCCTGGGAGGAATACTGTTAGTGGTATTACATATATAAATAAATTAGCAGTAACCGACAGATGATTTTCTGGATCACCTGGTCCACATTTTGGTCGATATCGCGAGAACGCCTTCACATGTACATCTAAGGGCCACTCGCTTTTAAAACCCTCATTAATACCTTTAATTTGATATCCATATCGTACAAACACATTCTAGAGTCACCCCTGGCCCACCCTAATGGCGATATCTCGAAAAGGCGTCCACCTATAGACCTAATGCCCACTCCCTCTTAAAATGCTCAGTAACACCTTTCGTTTGATACCCATATCGTACAAACATGCTAGAGTCACCCCTGGCCCACCCTAATGGCGATATCTCGAAAAGGCGTCCACCTATAGACCTAATGTCCACTCCCTCTTAAAATGCTCAGTAACACCTTTCGTTTGATACCCATATCGTACAAACATCCCAGAGTCACCCCTGGCCCACCCTAATGGCGATATCTCGAAAAGGCGTCGACCTATAGACATAATGCCCACTCCCTCTTAAAATGCTCAGTAACACCTTTCGTTTGATACCCATATCGTACAAACATTCTAGAGTCACCCCTGGCCCACCCTAATGGCGATATCTCGAAAAGGCGTCCACCTATAGACCTAATGCCCACTCCCTCTTAAAATGCTCAGTAACACCTTTCGTTTGATACCCATATCGTACAAACACATTCTAGAGTCACCCCTGACCCACCCTAATGACGATATCTCGAAAAGGTGTCCACCTATGCACCTCATGCCCACTCCCTCTTAAAATGCTCAGTAACACCTTTCGTTTGATACCCATATCGTACAAACATTCTAGAGTCACCCTTGCTCCACCTTTATGGCGATATCTCGAAAAGGCGTCCACCTATAGAACTAAGGATTACTCCCTTTTAAAATACTCATTACCATCTTTCATTTGATACCCATATCATACAAACACATTCTAGAGTCACCCCTGGCCCACCCTAATGGCGACATTTCGAAAAGGCGTCCACCTATAGACCTAATGCCCACTCCCTCTTAAAATGCTCAGTAACACTTTTCGTTTGATACCCATATCGTACAAACATTCTAGAGTCACCCCTGGCCCACCCTAATGGCGATATCTCGAAAAGGCGTCCACCTATAGACCTAGTGCCCGTTCCCTCTTAAAATGCTCAGTAACTCCATTCATTTGATTCCCATATCGTACAAACACATTCTAGAGACACCCCTGGTCCACCTTTATGGCGATATCTCGAAACGGCGTCCACCTATGGAACTAAGGATCACTCCTTTTCAAAATACTCATTAACAGCTTTCATTTGATACCCATATCGTACAAACATATTCTAGAGTCACCCCTGGTCCACCTTTATGGCGATTTCTCGAAAAGGCGTTCACCTATAGAACTAAAGCCCATTCCCTTTTAAAATACTCATTACCACCTTTCATTTGATACCGATATCGTACAAACACATTCTAGAGTCACCCCTGGTCCACCTTAATGGCGATATCTCGAAAAGGCGTCCACCGATAGACCTAAGGTCCACTCCCTCTTAAAATGCTCAGTAACACCTTTCATTTGATACCCATATCGTACAAACAAATTCTAGAGTCAGCCCTGGTCCACCTTTATGGCGATATCCCTAAATGGCGTCCATCCATAGAACTATGGCCTACTCTCTCTTAAAATACTCTTTAATACCTTCCATTTGATACACATGTCATACAACCACATTCCAGGGTTACCCTAGGTTCATTTTCCTACATGGTGATTTTCCTTATTTTGTCTCCATAGCTCTCAACTGAGTATGTAATGTTCGGTTCCACCCGAACTTAGCCTTCCTTACTTGTTTCTAATTATAATTATTCACCCCTATTCTGCATTTCGATTACGTTCCCGTTCTACGCTCCGCTTCAATCGAAGTTTGGTATTCTGCATTACGACGGAATCGTAAAGAGAAGAGGAAGAGCAAATGATTTTTCGAAATCAGCTGTTGGTAGGGAATGTGTGAACATTGGAACAAAATAAATTAAAGAAAAGTTGTAAAAAACACTGAAAAACGTTTATATTTTATTATCCACGCCATTTTGTACAAAAAAAAGCAATAGAATATATTGCCGCAGTGTTATATTTTTTTGAGTGATGTGCTTTCATAATTGTAAGTGTGTTTTGTCGTTCTTTTGGCCAATTCCCTGCCGTGGCCACCAAGTATTGTTAAAACGGATTCCTGCACGAATATAGTTGACATTTTCTGAATTTTAAGGATGCTAATTTCATTGCACTGGCCTAAAATACTTTATAAAGGTTTATTTATTCATTCCGCAAGGATTGTTTACGTTTTCGCTTCACCTTCCTCTACGCCGGCAGCTTGCTTTCGCATATAACTGGACCCAACGAACAGACACAAATTATAGCTGTCTATTATAATGGAATCAATAGCCGCGGCATTATTTATGGAGTTGGAAAGCAACGCATACGAAAATTGCCAGGCGAGAATGGAAAAGCAAATATTGCGAGATTTGTGTAATACATTTGAGATGAGTGACGAATTGTAAGAAATTGAACTTAAAATTGGTAAAGTTTAATGACTTATTTTCTTATTTAGGTTCAAAAAAAAAACGTTCGACTTAACAAGGATGCTTTAAAGTATGTGTTAGATACTTTTGCGGGGCAAATACGTCCAAGGACTTCGACATCGACATGTTGTTTTTGACCTGGAAACATATAAAAAACAATCATCATCAAGCCTTCTACGTTTCTTAACAAGTTTTACTTACATTTTTGTTAAAATTCTGTTATAAATTAATAAAAAAATAAAAAGAAAATATTTTTCCGCCAACAAATTTGCAACTTAGAAAAACGGAACTACGATCGAAATGCAGAATACAAAAAATCGAACGATTCGAAGTTGGATCGAAAGAGATTGGAACACAGAATACCAAAATTGCCAAATCGAAAAAATTCCAATCCAAGTCGAAATGCAGAATCGGGCTGATTATTTTTAAATTTTTCTAAATTTGAAAAATTGTATTTTTGTTTTTGGAATTGTAAGTAGAAAATTTTATTTTTTTTTTTCAGACAACCTGCCATAGCTGCGCAGATAGATCCATAGATCCATTTCGAAGGCTGCTAAGCCTTCATCATCAGTACGCTTTAGGCACCCTGCGCTAACCATTTAGCTATACAGCGTTGGTGTGTTTGACTGGAAAATTGCTACTTCTACTCCTTTTTACCAACTATATTTATTCAGTGTTGCGCCATCTGTTGCAAATCACTGATAATGCTGGATTTGTTTATTGTCAATTACTTTGTTTGACATTCCCAAGTGCTCATGGTTTAATAACAATTGTTTTTGTTTTTATCGGCCTATTGATAGTTAGGTAGGTAGGTGAAAGGCTGCGACCCTGGTCGCCCAAGTAGCTATTTAAAGCCGTTTTGATGCCATGTAACTCGTCTAAAAACCTACGAAATGTTATGGTCAATGTATTACAACCAGCCAGAGTTGTTGATAAAATTAAGAACATTCAGGATTGCTATCACAGATAACCCTCTGAGGTCTTCTAGAAACGGGGTTCCAAGGAACCTGAGCGTGCGTACCTACTGCCCAATGACCGGTGCAGACTGCTATCAGTTTGCGTGTGTTAGCCCTTGATTTGTTCAGAAGACTTCTCGTCCCCTTTCCATCATAGTTTGGTCAAATGGATTTTGATATTGCACAGTTGGTGATGTTATTCCACTTTGTTTGTGCTTTCTTCAAGTAGAAGCTTTGGATATTCCCCTTGGCTACTGCTAAGGGTATGCCTATTTCGACACTGGTTATTTCCTCGTTCATCTCCGATGAGCCCCTGCGTGCTAGCTCGTCGGCCTTCTCGTTACCCTCAATCCCCCTATGACCCGGGACCCAGATAACGCGTAGTTCTAGATTGGTGGATAACTGGGATATGAGTCGCTTACAAGCCCACACTAATTTTGAGTTAACGTGTGGCGAGGAAAGCGCTTTTATCGCTGCTTCGCTATCCGACAGGATGCAAACTTTACCAGCTACATTCAAGCCCTCCAGTGATTTGCAGGCTTGCCAAATCGCGAGGATCTCTGCTTGAAACACGCTGCAGTGCGATGGGAATCTGAATGATGCAGACAAATTTAGGTACTTAGAGAAGACTCCGGCCCCCACTCCCGATTCCATCTTGGAGCCGTCAGTGTAGATTTGGATGTCGTCCTTATGCCCGGGTTTCTCTTCCACTCGTTTCTGCTTGGAATGGCGGTATTACAACCGTACTCAAACTTCAGTTTGTGAGGGTGGTAATCTGTTTCGGTACTACATGTACCATCCGGAAGTTTATTTAGGATACTACTACGCCCTTGCTGAGTATCCTCCCAACACCCAGACTCCCTGAGTCTCAGTGCGGTTTGTGACGATGTACACAGTATATGCAAGTCGATCGGAAGCAGGTGCAAAATGGGGTCTAAAGCAGGTGTGGGGCAAGTGCGTCCGGCCACTATGGCACCAACACACGCGGTGCGCTGGACTTTTTGCAGGCTGGTGAGATTGTAGCTCTTACTTAGAGCTTCCAACCAGACTATGGAACCATAGGTAAGCACCGGTCGCACCACCGCCTCGTACATCCAAAGTACCATGCTTGGCTTGGGTCCCCATTTCTTACCACGTCGTCGGCATACGCCACGATCTTAACCCCCCCTGCGTTAAGTTTTCCTAGGATTTCATTTATGGTGATCAACCAGAGCAGAGATGAAAGCACCCCACCCTGTGGTGTGCCTCTGCATACCTGCTAGCTCCGCCTAGCTCTGCTGTTATTTCGCTGTTGCGAAGCAGGGTTGAAATCCAAATCCGTAGTGGTTCTTCTTCTTCCCCTACCGAGGGCAGCCTCAATCGCTTCAGCGCTTATATTGTTAAACGCGCCTTCCACATCAACAAACGCAGCCAGAGTGAACTGCTTGTGATGAAGGGACTTTTCCACCGTTCGAACTACTTCATGTAGCGCGGTTTCTGTCGATTTCCCTCTCAGGTACGCGTGCTGTACCGTGGAAAGTGGAGCCTCGCCTAGAAGCTCCCGTATATGTATATCTAGTAGCCTTTCCAACTTTCTCAGAACAAAGGACGTGAGACTTATTGGCTGAAAGTCTTTGGCTACTTCATGCCCCCTTCTGCCGGCCTTAGGCATGAAAACCACCCTTGTTTTCGTCCACGAGACCGGAATGTGGTTGAGACGAATGCGTGCCTCAAAGATCTCCTTTAGTTCCTTAAGCAAAGATTTCTGAGTCTTCTGCAGCATAATAGGTAGAATACCATCCACTCCCGGTGATTTATATGGAGAGAAGCTATGCATTGCCCAGGCAATTTTCTTCTCCGCTAAAAGGTTGTTTATGAGGCCAACAGGTAGTTCCTGATATGCCGTCTTTGTATCGCGTACTCCCTCCCCCGATCCATCCGGGAAGTGAGCATCTACAAGGATGTTTAGAGTTTCAGCCGCCGATCCTGCCCATGTTCCTTCGGCGCGCTTTACAAATGTCTTGTTTGAATGACTCTTGGCAAGAATCTTTCCCAGCCTGGCTGAGTCCTTCGTGGACTCAACCGACTCGCAGTGTTCTCGCCAGGAGCTTGATTTTGCTGTCCATACGGCTTTCTTATACTCCCTCAGAGCCGTCCTGTATTCCTGGAAATCGTTCCTGAATTGACAGTCGTTGAAGACCCTCCTCAGCTTTGACCTCAGGTCGCTGAGATTTTTGTCCCACCACGGTGGGAAGGTCTTTTCGCTCCTCGAAATTGGACAGGCAACTTTAAAGGCCACCTGAAAACTTTTCTCCAGAGACCGAACTCGGTCGTCAAGACTGTTTGTAGATTGTATAGGCGTCCTACTTCTATGGAGTCTATCGCTAACTATCTTGTCAAATAGGCTCCAGAACGTCCGTTTAGGGTTTCTGTGCGGCTGACTTATTTCTTTTTCCCAGTCTATGTTGAAAAGGATCAACCGGTGATCCGACAGGGAAAGTTTTTTCGACACCTCCCAGTTTCTTGCCGTAAGCTCCCGGGAGTCAGATGTTAGTGCTATATCAAGGACTTCCTCCTACCACGGGTAGTTCGCCGTACTCGGAAAACTAAAGGTGGGAGAGCTGCTCTTATTACATACGTAAAGGTTGTTAGCTAATATAAATTCAAACAGAGACTCACCCCGTTCGTTTATCTCGCTGCTCCCCCAAACCGCGTGCCTTGCATTGGCATCGCAACCCATCACAATGGTCTCCTTCTTGATTGTTTGTGCTATCATTTCCACGACCTCCTCTGGAGGAGCGGGTCGATCGTGGGCCATATATGCCGAGGCGAACGTTATGCTTCGGCCGCTTCTTGACTCGACGTTGACCACAGAAACGTCGTAACTACTGAAATTAGGTAAAAAGAAAGCATTAATAGTATTCCTAAGGAGGATACAAGCTCTCGGTTTACCTTCTCCATGTTTGTAAAAGAGGTTATAGTTTCGGGTCTTTAGGCCCATAAACTGTGACCGCCAGACCTATGGTTCCTGCACTAGGCAGACACCAATGTCCTCTTCCCTGAGGAGGACCATCAGGTTATCCGAGCATTGGGTTGAGACTCGCCTGCTCGCCTTCCGAGGATTGACGACCCAACCTCACCCAGCTCCGCCAGGTTGAGCTCCCCCAGGAGTTTGTTGGCGTCGCCAGAAGATCGTCTTCAGAGTGCGTTCCCAGAACGCTCCCTTTTCTCCCCCTCCTTATTATTTGTATTTATATTGGGCATACAGTTCCCACGAGTTTGCACGGAATGGTTAGTCAGCCCCCGGCAGAGCCAGCATACCGGGGGTAAGGCACTTATACAACCGACCTTGCCCTGGCATCGGAGGGGACCGTTCGCGGTCAGCCATTCAATATACACCGGCTGACCACACCACAGCCATCGGCACGGGTACCTCAACACCTTGGCTTGGGTGTTGTTGGTGCGGCAATCCTCCTGCAGCGACAAGTGATCCGTTCTTCTGAACACGCCATCGACGCTGTAGGACATATGGGGCTTTCCTCTTAGTTCATCTCGTGTTGGGATCCCTCCGCAGAGGAGATTCCAACACCATACTTAAGCCCCTTCTCCACGACAAGGCGACCAATATTGAAGGGGCAGCCATTGATAAATGATTCAAGGTTCGATTCGAGCTCGTGGCCAGAACAATAATTTTTTTCTAATGATAATTATTATTTTTTAATTTTTCTAAATTTGAAAAATTGTATTTTGATTTTTGGAATAGTAAGTAGAAAAATTTTTTCCAGCCAACCTGCCATAGCTGCGCAGATAGATCTATTTCGAAGGGTGCTAAGCCTCCATCATCAGTATGCTTTAGGCACGCTGCGCCAGGGCCGTAGAGAGAAAATCCGGGCCAGGGACTAAACAATTTGCGGGCCCCCCTATAAAAAAACCCGAATACATTTGATTAATTTGAATTAATGACGTCTCATTCATGAATCATTATTGATGGATTACATAAAAAAAATGTTTGACATATCAGCTAAATGATTTTTGGACTAAGAGCTGAAAATAAAATTAACACAGAATATTTACTATTTATACTGTTTTATTGTAACGTAGGAATAAAATTCTCTTTTAACAGCCACATGTTATTTCAAATAATCTTTTCTAGTTATTTGGTAATATTTTAGAACATTTCTGACAAATATAATGATGATTATAAATTTTAATTATTCGATATAGAAGGTTCGGATATCAAAGAGTGGCTTTTCTTGCTTTTTTCGCTGCACAATTTTTTATAATAATGTCAAAATTTAACTGTCTTGCCAAAACGGATTAAACACAAAGCGTGGCAAGTCCTGAAACTCGCTCTTGACATGAACAAAATCTATGAAAGTTTTTGATTCTTGCAAGGACGCTGAAGGGACGTTCTGCACTAGCTACAGTGACAGGTATAGTGCAAAAGATACGTGAAGAAATGTTGGAGAAAATTGAATACATATTTTGAACATAGAAGGCATTTAGCAATTCCAATGGTGACAGACCTTTATCAAAATTTGCTTCGTAAATGTGTTTCACGTGAATTATTTCGCATTCTAAGCTTTGAAAAACGTCCGACTTGTATTTTTCTACAAATTTTGCTGCGCTAGCACAGCTCGAAGAATAGAAGACATATATGGCATCCCAACTGGAAGAGCAGAAGACATATATGGCATCCCAACTGGAATCACAGGAGGCACGTATTTCAGAAATGACGTCGCAAGTGACATCTCAACTGGAAGACCAAAAGACATATATGGTATCTCAATTGGAAGCGCAAGAGGTACGTATATCTGAAATGTCGGCAGAAATTGTGGAACAGGTATCATCAAAACTGGAAGCGCAGGATGCAAAAATGGCTCAATTTCAGGCAGAAGTAGATGATTTAAAAGGTCGTATGGAGCAGTTACAACTAAATCGCCTAGCTATTTTAGCAAGCAATCCAAAGGTAAAAACACCATCCTTTGACGGTTCTGTTCCTTTCCAGGCGTTTAAGATTCAGTTTGAGAAGATCGCAGCAGTGAACAACTGGAGTGCTGAAGATAAAGTTGCTGCACTCTTCGTAGCATTGAAAGGACCAGCTGCCGAAATCTTACAGACTACTCCAGAGTACGGAACAGCTATGAAGCATTGATGACCGCTGTCGAGAGACGTTATGGAAGCGAGCATAGAAAACAGATATTCCAAATTGAGTTGCGAAACCGTCACCAAAGAATGAGACTTTGCAGGAGTTTGCCTCGGATGTTGAAAGGTTGGCACATTTGGCAAATGCGGACGCACCCGTGGAGTACACCGAGAGGGTAAAAATACAGAGTTTTATAAATGGCATACGGGACGTAGAAACGAAGCGAGCGACATATGCAAACCCAAAACCCACATTCGCAGAAACGGCATCCCATGCACTGACTCAAGAAACAGCATTGCTTCTGTGTAAGCCAGTTTTCAAAGCACGCCGTGTGGAGGTAGAAAGGCCAGAGTGGGTAGACGCAATATTGGAGGCGCTGAAAGGATCGCAAAAGCGGAGTGAAAAAGTTATCAAATGCTTAAAATGCGGGAAGCCCGGTCACATTGCACGTCATTGCGATCTTGGTCCTGGTAGTTCCAACTTGGGTGGCCGTAAACGCAAAGCTGGAGGAGATGAGCAAGAGCATGCCAGATGGAAAAATCGAGAGCTAGGTCCAGCTATTGAATGTCCTGTGATATCTGTGTCGCAAATTGGAAGGAAATCAAGCAGTCTTACCGTCAGAGGGAATGTGGATGGCAAGGAGCGTGTACTGACTGTAGATACGGGCGCATCTCATTCCTTGATCCGATCTGACTGGGTCAACAGGAGAGTAAAACCGTTACCTGGAGCAAGGTTGCGTACGGTCACTGGCGAGTATAACCAAGTCCAGGGAGAAGTGATATGTGAAGTTTTGATTGGAAAGGTCACGGTTCTACACAAATTCGTTGTGGCGAAGATCGTTGAAGAAGTCATATTGGGAGTGGACTTCTTGGTTGACCATGACATCAAGATCGATATGCAGAGAAGGGTGATGCGTTATTAGAACCAGGATATACCACTTAACTTCAAGTTGGAGAAAGGGTTCAGTAGTAATCGAATAATGGTGGAGAAGACTCGACAAAGGCCACGAAAGTCAAAAGAAAAGGTTGATGGATCGAATGGGCCAAACAAAGCGAAATTAAAAATATCTGCGAGAAAAAGACCGACATTGACAAACCCTCAATCATTATGTCTACACATATGTAGGTACACGCATCTGAGAAGCAAGGCACAACTACATGCATATATCTGAGATACTCCTGATAGTATGCAATGAGAGAAGCTATAAAATCGTGCAAATGTAGTTACGGCTGATAAATTTGAGAGCTCATGGACAACTAGTAGATTCTGGAAATGGAAGCGCCTACACTGAGAGAAAAACTAAATTGTTAAAATAACTTTTATCAGGGTCATTTATACAATTGTGCAAAGTTCAAGAAAAACTATTTGATTTAACATTTAATAATGACAAAACAATAATTTTTAGGTTGATTTAAAAATTTAATAGTCGATCCAACTAGAAATAATGTCAAACGAACATTGTTTCATTTTTCTGTTAAATATCTACAACAATCATTTTTAATGCAACATTGTTATTGTCGATTTGAAATTATAACACTGTTGAATCAACATTATTTTGCGTTAGATGTTACTCTCTTAAATTGTATGTAGCAACAAAACCTACAATGAATAACGGTTCATGGCTTACTGATTTACATTTCTGCATGAGAAAAAGCGTCATTTGTAAAAAATTGAAAAGTCGATTTTTAAACAAATATTTAAAAAGGTGATTTTTAAAAGAATTTTGTAAGAATGGAAAGTGAAATTGTTGAAAATGTATTCTACGCCATAGGTAGTGAAGTAATTAATATAACTCCATGTTCTGGCGAAGTGTTTAATGTAACTTCAGGTTGTGGCGAAGTTATTAATAACACAATAAATTCATTTCTGAGCGAGGAAGAAAACGACGAGAACAAATTAAAGGCGATTCTTAAAAGTTTTGATTTGGAAAATGTGTTTGAATATTTAAAAGGTGAGTATTAAATAATATTAAATAATGCATTTCTTGATTATCTCCATTTACGATTATAGCTGCACAAGTAACATACAGGAGTTTAAAATACTTAAGAAAAGAAGATCTGAAAGAAGCTATTCCACCATTGGGTCTTCGAGTGGAATTTCGGGAAAAGCTTATCGGATGGCAAAAGAAAGAGGTATGGTATTCGGTTCTAAAATCACCAAACAACTTAAATTTCTATTTCATTTTAATAGTTTGGCATTGACGACGAAACGATTTCCGCTGATTGCAATGAAATAAAAGGGCTTAATTGTCGACCTGATTTAAATGCTTCAACTAGCAAATATTTTTGCCAAAAAAACATAAATAAGGTAAAATTTATAAATGTTATTGTGGCCGCTTTTTAAAGCTCAGAAGTTCGCGGGCGTTATTTCGTTTTGTCGACAGGCATTTTTCTCCTTTGAAAATGAAATAAGGCCCGCGGGCTGTATTTCCTTTTATTGGGAAATTACGCCCGCAGCGTTATTGCTCTTTCTCAAACTCAAAGTTTATATTATATTACCCGCTGGACTTTGTCTTGCCCGTAAAATATTTTGCCTACATTCAAGAAGGGAGCCTCGCTAACTTTCTATCCCATTTTCTTCTACTTTATCTTCCATTTTTATTCTTAATCTTTTCCATCCCTTTTTCCATTAATTTCCATCCCACTCCCAATTCCTCTCCCACTTCCACTATCTCTTCCACCTCAATTTCATCATATTTGGAATCTCTATACCAAATATTAAATACCTGCTTCAAATAAATGCTGAGATAAAGCGAACTTAAATTTTTCCTAATAGAGAGCGTGGCACACCCCCACTTTTTCAATATTTTATACTCAAATAGCAATAGTTTGAGCCAAACGTATTCGGATTTTTGATTAGAATCATTTTATTTTTGTTTACTTTGCTTTTATTTTATTTTATTTATATTATTTCATTTGGCTATTTATTTATTTATTTCATTTTTATTTAAAAAAAAAAAAAAAAAAATGTAAGGCGCGATAACCTCCGAAGAGATCTAAGGCCGAGCTTCTCTTCCAATTTGCGTCGTGCTCCTCTTGATTTTCCCTACAAATTGGCCGGACGGGACCTACATGTTTTATGCCGACTCCGAACGGCATCTGCAAGGCAGATGAGTTTTCACTGAGAGCTTTTCATGGCAGAAATACACCCGGAGCGCTTGCCAAACACTGCCGAGGGGCAACCCCGCTTAGAAAAATTTTCTTCTAATTGAAAAACCTTATTTCTAAAATTTTGATGTTGCTTTTCCCGGGAGTTGAACCCAGGGCATACGGTGTGATAGGCGGAGCACGCTACCATCACACCACGGTGGCCGCCATTTCTTTAGGATTTATTTTCTTCAGGATTTATTTACGTTGTTGTCGGGTACCACACGTGGAAAGAAAATTTTAAGCTTTTACAAAGAGAACAGTAGACTTGACAATATCAACAGGGACGAAGTAATTGCTATTTTGGTCGAAGAAATATGCTACGGAAACACTTCTCTTAAACCGAATGATTTTTATTCGTTAGTAAACGAAATTTGCTCTGTTTTCCCTAGTGAAGTAGACACAAAGGTGATTTTATGTTTTATAAGAGTTTGAAATAAATTAATGTTGTAAACAATATAAAGTTCTTTACTTCTTGATGAAACAAATTTTTTAAATAAAATTTTCAGGAATATTACTATATATATTCCCCGGGCTGGAAAAAAAAAGCCGAGTGGAAAACTATTCTATAAATATGTAAACTGCCGCAAGTCCAAAAAAGGTTTGCAGAATAATATACCTCACAATGTAGAAAACAATACGCACCAATGCACTGAAGAACTCGACACTTCCATTATCAGCGCTTTAAAGTTGTCGCTCAGCAAGGAGAACGCAGATTGGAACGAAGTTTTGGATAAGTGGGCTAAAACTTTTGCAGCAAGGCAAGGTATTTAAAGATTTAGCTTTTTGACATAACTTCATACAGACTATCTGTCAGGTTCAACCAAATTTAAGTACCTAGTTAGCTTTTTCTTTTAACATGCACTTATGTATTTTGTACTAAGTTTCCATTTGTTTTAAATTTTTCACTTTATTTAGATTGAAATTGACTTCGATTTTCTGTACCGATTGAAGCAAGGCTCTTTGCGCTCTAAGTGGGACCACTTTAAAAGGAATATTGTACGCTTTTATGAAATAAACATAAATAATGACAATTGTAAGCAGTTATTTTCTTTGGCAAAATCATTGACAAATACAGGTAAATTTATTATTATATGTATATAAATATGTTAAATACCCATCTAATGGAAATTTTTGTTAGATTCCCAGGATTACTTACTTTCAATATTGCTCACATCGGTATTACAAACATCTTCAAGGTTTACGAATAATTCGGGAAAACGCTCTAAAAAGATCACAATAATCGGCGCACAGGAAAGTTTTGTTTTGCATATTGAGTCCATAAATGACTATCAACTAAAAATTGACGAAATTGTTCGTAAATATTATTCGTGCCATTTGACAATTCAACCTTTCTTAATTGTAGTTGGATCTGTCAATGATCTAAAAAGCTTTTTCATATATTTTGATTCTACTTTACACAAATTTTCCACATTTCTGGAGAGCTTGGATGTTTACTTTAAAATATTTCAAGTTTTTTCCTTGGCATATCCCGAGGGATGTGAATTAGTTTGGATTTTTATTCAAAAATACTTTTTTGACATAACTACCAAATTCGACTGCAAGTCTTCGAATGTGGTGTCCCTTATAAACTTTTTAAAAAATACTTAAACTTTTAATATGTTTATCTGTTTTCAATTCTTTAAAAAGTTTCCTGAATCAACTATTTTGATTCGTCACTTTAAATTCGATCATTTGCTGAAAACGAAATTTCTTAAGACAAAGTGTGCCCAACACAATTGTGATCAAACATTTACAAATTTTACAAGTTTTCAAAGACACTTAAACAATCAACACAATGTTTCTAATAATGGTATTAGTAACAGTATATCTACTACTTACAGCTCAACAAATTATTCCGAATCAATCAATGGCAAGAATAATACTTTCATTCCCACAACTATTAATTATAAGTCAGCAGATTACACTATATCACATAACATAGACAGAAATGTATCACAAGATAACAATGCGTGTAATTTAGTTAGTCATTTGAAGAAGAAATGACTATATTTATGTTTAGGTTTACATCAAAACAATTGTATGACGAGAAAAAATGTTATTGAGGTGCAGAAAATGGTTACAGGTTTATTTAAATGTATAACAGAAGCAATTGAAAATGTAATTAATATACATATATTTAACGAAATTCAAGACGATTTAAAATGCATACTAAATTTTTGTAACGACCCTTTTGAGGATATAAAATCTGAATACAGATTGTTTAAGATATTTAAAAGCTTAGACCTTTACGAGGAGCCCAAATCAATAACACTTAAGATATCTATTTCAAGAGTGACAGAACAGGGTAATCCGACCTTGGGCCCTAAACATTTTGATATTCATATCCTTCCGTTGTTATTCAGATTTAAAAAGTTGTTTGAGATTCCGGATCTTTTGAAATTAACGATCGAAAATACCCGGAAAAGTATAAAAGGAACTCTTATTAAAAATTTTGCAAGTGGGGATATTTACAAAATTAAGAGTCAAATGTATAAAGATGACATTGTCATACCCTACATTCTTTACTTTGACGACTTTCAAGTGAACAACCCCCTTGGAAGTCACTCATTTTCAATTTGTGGTTGTTATGTTTCGTTTCCTACTTTACCACAACGTTTTCAATCAAAGCTGACCTATATATTTCATGCTGCATTTATAAGCACCTCAAATTTAAAGAACATTGGGAACGAAAATGCATTTTATCATTTTATAGATGAACTCAAACTACTAGAAGATGGTGTTAATATCAATACAAGAAGTGAAATATATAGAGTCGGTTTATTCTGGGTGTGGTAATCGGAGATAATTTAGCAGTGAATTCTATTCTTGGATTTGTCCAATCATATAACTCCAAAAGATATTGCCATGTATGCAGCAGGATGAAGGAACAAACGAAATGTGATACATCTGAATGCATAGATTCCTTAAGGACTAAAGAAAGTTATGCAAACGACTTATTGCAGAATAACTTTCAATTGACAGGAATTAAAGAAGAATGTATATTTAATAGGCTTCAAAGTTACCATGTTACACAAAACTTCTGCTTTGATATAATGCATGATTTGTATGAAGGTGTATGTACCTACGATGTATGCAACATTTTATTGGGGTTAATCGAAGAGGGCGTTGTTACTCTGAACGCGATAAATAATAGAAAAAAGTACTTTCAGTTTGGGAAAACCGAGTTCGGAAATGATTCTCCAGCTTTAGATTATCTAAAGCTAAAAAAATTTAACTTAAAAATGACGGCGAGTGAGGCCAAATGTTTTACCCACTTTTTACCTTTAATGATTGGCGACATTGTTCCAATTGGCAACAAGCATTGGAAGTTACTTACACTATTATTGGAAATTTTAGACTTTTTAAGTAAATCAATATATTTGCCTCAGGAACTACCCAAATTACAAAATCTCTCAGTGTAGTTCTTCACAATAACACTTATACTTTGCAACGAATAGCTTGCTTAGTAACCAAACTGATTGATAACTCAAATGAAAGTCTTCTATAGCCCGACAGATTGCGTGCTTAATCAAAACTGCTCGATAGCTCAAATCAAACTGAACTCCAGCGCCTCTACATTTGCTGCCTTTTATACTCTCTGATTTCATCGTTCGCATCTTCTACACTGAGGGAAAAACAAAGGTAAAACTTATTATAACGAGGTTAATTCTACGATAAACAGCTATGATAGTCAACCAAAGCTGTAATTTGTCAAATCAACTATGGTGGAGTAATTTTTACGTTGAAAAATAGTGTTGCAATTATAAGATTGTTTCTTTTCAATTCAAAATAAATTAATGTTGATTTAAAAATTCACATTTTTTATTCAACTTTGAAATAGAGTTGATTCAAACCTGACTTTGTTTTTGTTTCAACATTTTTAACTGTCAGTATGAAAACTTCCTATGTTGCCTTAAAAATGTAGAGATTTTAAATAAGCATTGAAAAGTTGTTGGTTTAACTTTTTTTCAAGGTTGCTTTAAACACGCCTTCAATGTTGGTTTAATTATGTAGGACTCTTTACTTACCATTCAAAATTCCTATATATGGGCAAGTCCTGTGTCACGGGATTCGCCCATATAATAATTTCCACAAGTAAAAAAAAGAAGTTTTTTTTCAACTCTTTTTTATTTTAATTGAAAAAAACGTGTAATGTAAGAACTATGTATATATACATACGTAAATAAGTAACTTTGACAACTGTCCAGGCAGTGATATTTTGTTCGTTAATTTTTTATAAAAATATGGCACATACTTTAGAATTTGTATAAAAGTAAAAGCAATTAAACAAAACGGTATAATAAATAATCAAACATACTTAACTCTACAATAAGTATTGCCGTTATTTATAGAATACAGGTGCAATGGTTTACTTAAAAATTTGGATATTTCGATAATATGAATTTCATCAATTTTACTGCCAACTTCGAATGATTGAAAATGCGTACAAAATTTTTTTAAAAGTATTGGGTAACATAATACGTATAACTTTTCGTTTTGATGTAAAAGGTTATGTATTTTATGAAGTTTAAATACATCCCTTTGGGAAGCTAAATAAAAGTTTGCTTTATATTTTGTGTATCTGTAAACAACTTCGTCCAATATTAGACAATTGTTATAGTCAATACTTTCATTGTGAACAATTTTAGAAAAATAGTCTGTCTTTGTTAAATTTATACATTTAACGAAATTATATTCGATTTCGTTTTCCACACCGCTCTCATGGTCTAATAAAAATTTGGCAAATTGTAATCCAGATTTAACAGTTAATGTATAAGGAGAATTCAGTCTCGATGTGGTATTACCTAAATATGTTTTTGCTTCTTTATGTTTTGCCTCAAATCGCATTCCCCACAAGTATTTAAGAGGACCACATTTTTGAATAACTGTCGAATAGTGAATGAGAAAATGATGTTTGGGTTTTAGCGATCCATATAATTTAATATACAGTAAATGGTGTTCTTTTACAAGATTTTGTAATTTGGGTAGTTCCTGAGGCAAATATATTGATTTACTTAAAAAATCTAAAATTTCCAATAATAGTGTAAGTAACTTCCAATGCTTGTTGCCAATTGGAACAATGTCGCCAATCATTAAAGGTAAAAAGTGGGTAAAACATTTGGCCTCACTCGCCGTCATTTTTAAGTTAAATTTTTTTAGCTTTAGATAATCCAAAGCTGGAGAATCATTTCCGAACTCGGTTTTCCCAAACTGAAAGTACTTTTTTCTATTATTTATCGCGTTCAGAGTAACAACGCCCTCTTCGATTAACCCCAATAAAATGTTGCATACATCGTAGGCACATACACCTTCATACAAATCATGCATTATATCAAAGCAGAAGTTTTGTGTAACATGGTAACTCTGAAGCCTATTAAATATACATTCTTCTTTAATTCCTGTCAATTGAAAGTTATTCTGCAATAAGTCGTTTGCATAACTTTCTTTAGTCCTTAAGGAATCTATGCATTCAGATGTATCACATTTCGTTTGTTCCTTCATCCTGCTGCATAACTTTCTTTAGTCCTTAAGGAATCTATGCATTCAGATGTATCACATTTCGTTTGTTCCTTCATCCTGCTGCATACACGGCAATATCTTTTGGAGTTAAATGATTGGACAAATCCAAGAATAGAATTCACTGCTAAATTATCTCCGATTACCACACCCAGAATAAACCGAACTCTATATATTTCACTTCTTGTATTGATATTAACACCATCTTCTAGTAGTTTGAGTTCATCTATAAAATGATAAAATGCATTTTCGTTCCCAATGTTCTTTAAATTTGAGGTGCTTATAAATGCAGCATGAAATATATAGGTCAGCTTTGATTGAAAACGTTGTGGTAAAGTAGGAAACGAAACATAACAACCACAAATTGAAAAGGAGTGACTTCCAAGGGGGTTGTTCACTTGAAAGTCGTCAAAGTAAAGAATGTAGGGTATGACAATGTCATCTTTATACATTTGACTCTTAATTTTGTAAATATCCCCACTTGCAAAATTTTTAATAAGAGTTCCTTTTATACTATTCCGGGTATTTTCGATCGTTAATTTCAAAAGATCCGGAATCTCAAACAACTTTTTAAATCTGAATAACAACGGAAGGATATGAATATCAAAATGTTTAGGGCCCAAGGTCGGATTACCCTGTTCTGTCACTCTTGAAATAGATATCTTAAGTGTTATTGATTTGGGCTCCTCGTAAAGGTCTAAGCTTTTTAATATCTTAAACAATCTGTATTCAGATTTTATATCCTCAAAAGGGTCGTTACAAAAATTTAGTATGCATTTTAAATCGTCTTGAATTTCGTTAAATATATGTATATTAATTACATTTTCAATTGCTTCTGTTATACATTTAAATAAACCTGTAACCATTTTCTGCACCTCAATAACATTTTTTCTCGTCATACAATTGTTTTGATGTAAACCTAAACATAAATATAGTGATTTCTTCTTCAAATGACTAACTAAATTACACGCATTGTTATCTTGTGATACATTTCTGTCTATGTTATGTGATATAGTGTAATCTGCTGACTTATAATTAATAGTTGTGGAATGAAAGTATTATTCTTGCCATTGATTGATTCGGAATAATTTGTTGAGCTGTAAGTAGTAGATATACTGTTACTAATACCATTATTAGAAACATTGTGTTGATTGTTTAAGTGTCTTTGAAAACTAGTAAAATTTGTAAATGTTTGATCACAATTGTGTTGGGCACACTTTATCTTAAGAAATTTTGTTTTCAGCAAATGATCGAATTTAAAGTGACGAATCAAAATAGTTGATTCAGGAAACTTTTTAAAGCATTGAAAACAGATAAACATATTAAAAGTTTAAGTATTTTTTAAAAAGTTTATAAGGGACACCACATTCGAAGACTTGCAGTCGAATTTGGTAGTTATGTCAAAAAAGTATTTTTGAATAAAAATCCAAACTAATTCACATCCCTCGGGATATGCCAAGGAAAAAACTTGAAATATTTTAAAGCAAACATCCAAGCTCTCGAGAAATGTGGAAAATTTGTATAAAGTAGGATCAAAATATATGAAAAAACTTTTTAGATCATTGACAGATCCAACTACAATTAAGAAAGGTTGAATTGTCAAATGGCATGAATAATATTTACGAACAATTTCGTCAATTTTTAGTTGATAGTCATTTATGGACTCAATATGCAAAACAAAACTTTCCTGTGCGTCGATTATTGTGATCTTTTTAGAGCGTTTTCCCGAATTATTCGTAAACCTTGAAGATGTTTGTAATACCGATGTGAGCAATATTGAAAGTAAGTAATCCTGGGAATCTAACAAAAATTTCCATTAGATGAGTATTTAACATATTTATATACATATAATAATAAATTTACCTGTATTTGTCAATGATTTTGCCAAAGAAAATAACTGCTTACAATTG
This sequence comes from Eurosta solidaginis, assembly GCF_040869045.1. Taxonomy (NCBI): domain Eukaryota; kingdom Metazoa; phylum Arthropoda; class Insecta; order Diptera; family Tephritidae; genus Eurosta; species Eurosta solidaginis. The sequence continues at coordinate 285,028,750 of NC_090319.1, read as the reverse complement.
TCATTATTTATGTTTATTTCATAAAAGCGTACAATATTCCTTTTAAAGTGGTCCCACTTAGAGCGCAAAGAGCCTTGCTTCAATGGGTACAGAAAATCGAAGTCAATTTCAATCTAAATAAAGTGAAAAATTTAAAACAAATGGAAACTTAGTACAAAATACATAAGTGCATGTTAAAAGTACGTACTTAAATTTGGTTGAACCTGACAGATAGTCTGTATGAAGTTATGTCAAAAAGCTAAATCTTTAAATACCTACTAAACTTGATTTTGCATATACACCAATATTATTATCTATTTACCAGCTCAGGTGCCCGAGCATCGGCTAATTTCGGCCAGGCTTTTAAAAAATCGACACTTGCCAAGCTCTTCACATGTTGCCTTGCTGCAAAAGTTTTAGCCCACTTATCCAAAACTTCGTTCCAATCTGCGATCTCCTTGCTGAGCGACAACTTTAAAGCGCTGATAATGGAAGTGTCGAGTTCTTCAGTGCATTGGTGCGTATTGTTTTCTACATTGTGAGGTATATTATTCTGCGAACCTTTTTTGGACTTGCGGCAGTTCACGTATTTATAGAATAGTTTTCCACTCGGATTTTTTTTCCAGCCCGGGGAATATAGTAATATTCCTGAAAATTTTAATTAAAAAATTTGTTTCATCAAGAAGTAAAGAACTTTATATTGTTTACAACATTAATTTATTTCAAACTCTTATAAAACATAAAATCACCTTTGTGTCTACTTCACTAGGGAAAACAGAGCAAATTTCGTTTACTAACGAATAAAAATCATTCGGTTTAAGAGAAGTGTTTCCGTAGCATATTTCTTCGATTAAAATAGCAATTACTTCGTCCCTGTTGACATTGTCAAGTCTACTGTTCTCTTTGTAAAAGCTTAAAATTTTCTTTCCACGTGTGGTACTCGACAACAACGTAAATAAATCCTGAAGAAAATAAAATAAAGTAAAATAAAAAATGAAATAAATAAATAAATATCCAAATGAAATAATATAAATAAAATAAAACAAAAGCAAAGTAAACAAAAATAAAATGATTCTAATCAAAAATCCGAATACGTTTGGCTCAAACTATTGCTATTTGAGTATAAAATTTTGAAAAAGTGGGGGTGTGCCACGCTCTCTATTAGGAAAAATTTAAGTTCGCTTTATCTCAGCATTTATTTGAAGCAGGTATTTAATATTTGGTATAGAGGTTCCACATATGATGAAATTGAGGTGGAAGAGATAGTGGAAGTGGGAGAGGAATTGGGAGTGGGATGGAAATTAATGGAAAAAGGGATGGAAAAGATTAAGAATAAAAATGGAAGATAAAGTAGAAGAAAATGGGATAGAAAGTTAGCGAGGCTCCCTTCTTGAATGTAGGCAAAATATTTTACGGGCAAGACAAAGTCCAGCGGGTAATATAATATAAACTTTGAGTTTGAGAAAGAGCAATAACGCTGCGGGCGTAATTTCCCAATAAAAGGAAATACAGCCCGCGGGCCTTATTTCATTTTCAAAGGAGAAAAAATGCCTGTCGACAAAACGAAATAACGCCCGCGAACTTCTGAGCTTTAAAAAGCGACCACAATAACATTTATAAATTTTACCTTATTTATGTTTTTTTGGCAAAAATATTTGCTAGTTGAAGCATTTAAATCAGGTCGACAATTAAGCCCTTTTATTTCATTGCAATCAGCGGAAATCGTTTCGTCGTCAATGCCAAACTATTAAAATGAAATAGAAATTTAAGTTGGTTGGTGATTTTAGAACCGAATACCACACCTCTTTCTTTTGCCATCCGATAAGCTTTTCCCGAAATTCCACTCGAAGACCCAATGGTGGAATAGCTTCTTTCACATTTTCTTTTCTTAAGTATTTTAAACTCCTGTATGTTACTTGTGCGGCTATAATCGTAAATGGAGATAATCAAGAAATGCATTATTTAATATTATTTAATACTCACCTTTTAAATATTCAAACACATTTTCCAAATCAAAACTTTTAAGAATCGCCTTTAATTTGTTCTCGTCGTTTTCTTCCTCGCTCAGAAATGAATTTATTGTGTTATTAATAACTTCGCCACAACCTGAAGTTACATTAAACACTTCGCCAGAACATGGAGTTATATTAATTACTTCACTACCTATGGCGTAGAATACATTTTCAACAATTTCACTTTCCATTCTTACAAAATTCTTTTAAAAATCACCTTTTTAAATATTTGTTTAAAAATCGACTTCACGCTGCAACAATTTTTTACAAATGACGCTTTTTCTCATGCAGAAATGTAAATCAGTAAGCCATTAACCGTTATTCATTGTAGGTTTTGTTGCTACATACAATTTAAGAGAGTAAGATCTAACGCAAAATAATGTTGATTCAACAGTGTTATAATTTCAAATCGACAATAACAATGTTGCATTAAAAATGATTGTTGTAGATATTTAACAGAAAAATGAAACAATGTTCGTTTGACATTATTTCTATTTGGATCGACTATTAAATTTTTAAATCAACCTAAAAATTATTGTTTTGTCATTATTAAATGTTAAATCAAATAGTTTTTCTTGAACTTTGCACAATTGTATAAATGACCCTGATAAAAGTTATTTTAACAATTTAGTTTTTCTCTCAGTGTATAATAAAGGCCATTTTTCCATTATTCAATATTGGAGTTATTTATTCAACAGTTTAGCGATACGAACGTTGGCAGAAGATTGCAAATAAGGGGAATTGCAGTAAAATCGTTACAGTATGTACCAGCCGCAGTGCATAGGCCTATTTTTGTTAACAAATATTACTCTATTTGTTTATAATTAATAGAAAAAGTTTGTTGTAAATCCAAAAATCTCTCCAAATATCGATATTTACTTTATTGCACAAAAGCGCGCTATCTGTGGACCAATTATGTAAGTGCTCTAAGACACAAACCTACATAAGCGTACGCGCTAAACGGTGAAAGATTAAAACATGGTTTCCCATTGTTGCCACTTACCTATAATAGCCTCTACCAAAATCTTAAAAAATTGTTCCAAAATAATTTGTAGCGTACCAAAAAATCTTAAATAGAATTAATTTTTGACCGGCCCATTTTTTGTGGCAAATTTCACTTACACGTAAATACATAGGTCTTTATTTAACAGATTCTGTGTTTTTTATTTTAGTTGTTTTCAAAAAAACATGAAATAACAAATAATGAGTTAACTTTGTTGAAACTAACTAAATTTATTTATAACAATTAATCGAAAATTTGCCCGAAAATGTTTTTGCATTTGCAGATTTAATCCCCATTTTAGATAAAGTACGTCTTATACTGAAAAAAAGTTACAAAAATATAACATTAAAATTTTTATATTGTCTTTTATGCTAACTTATTTTATTTCTTATTTTAATTTATTATATATTTTTTAATTTCAACTTAGTTTATTATTATTTAAATGCAGCTTGACTGAATCGAAACATTTCACGTTATATATTAAACGAAAAAAAACGTCCCTTGGGTTTAGGTGAAAACGGCAACCGCCATCATGGCGGCCGTATTGCATAGGCAGTATATTACACACTATATTTATTATTAGACTAACTTTGTTGGATTATATATCCATTAATCAGATGCTTAGATCCCATAACCCTAATTTGTTTATGTCGCTTAAAGTTATGAAATTAATTTCATTTTAGTAAATATGTTTGCGTGAATAATTTCAATGTTTTTGTTTGTTTTTCTTTTCTTACTAATTTATTCTGCTTTGTTATATCTTAGTATTATATCGTTCACAGACGATATTTTATGGTAGATATGGTCATATATATTCATGAAATGAAGTGTTTACAACTTTAATACAAATTAAATACGTACATAGATCTCAATGGGAATCCCAACATTATCCGAACATTATAATCTTCATATTTCCACAATTATAACATTAAAACCCGGAAAAAAGTCTAAGTGCACTTATTGCGTTTTTATGTGGAACTGTTTATTCACTTCACTTAATTTTTTCGCACTTTAAGTACTTTATTTTTTTTCTTTGATAAAATTTTTTTTTACTGAACTCTGCCTTCTTTCTCATTACATACTTTTATTATATTTTTATTTTATTTTTTATGAGGGTATCCTCTATTCTACTCGAAACTTTCGCTTCGTGTCACACTTACATATTACATATGTATTTATACAAAATTAAACTCGGTAAAGCGCCCATTGCATACCTAACGGGTGGCAGGAAATAGGCTAAATTCCTTTAGCACATTTCTTGGTTTTTGACTAAAAGTTCGTGTTTTTTGAATTATGACACTATTGAAGTAAATGGGCGATATATGTATTTGGGTGATATAGGCCTACTGGGAAACCGAGCACCCAAAACTAACTTCGGTAGCGCGCCAACGGGGACCTTCCGGTGTGGAAAACCCTATTCTTCAATTCAATTTCAAGTAATTTCACCATAATTCTATGTTAATTTCATTTGATTTTACATAATGTTTATTTTTTTGTTTAAGGAGCTCCATACCAAAACGTTATAATTACATTTGAAAGGTTTGTAGAAAATTTAAGAAAATACAATCAAAAAGTACAACGTCTTAGATCAAGTTCAAAATTTTAATGAAAATTTTAAGTTAGACCAGTTTGCTATATTTCCATCATTTGATGCATAGACTGAGTTGAAAAAATACAAGTTGGTCGAATTTCGACCACAGGCGATACTAGTTTATTTAATTATATTTATTAATTTAGAAGTAATTGTTGCCAGAAGGCACGACTGGCTATAAATAATATTGCACTACCTCCCTTTAACCAATAGTTCGACAGTTGCAAGTTCATGCAAGGCGATTGAACTCACGTTTTAGTCTTTAAAATAAAACTACCAATAGTAAAAACAAAACCTAAGCTTTAGAATTGCAGCTTGGGTTTCTTGCAATGGCAACTCTTTTTCCAGCAAATGTCATTCGATTGCATGCATCGTTGCAATCGTAAAAATAACCAAACACAAAGCAATTTTGGTGTTTTCTTTATGCCTATGAAGTTGGTATACACAATCTCGCAAAACAAAAAACAATAAAGAGTAGGTTTCAAATAGTTCTGGAGTTCCTGAAAAGGAGAAAACAGTTCTGGCTTTTTAGATAGAAAAAAAAGGTTTTGAAATTATTGTATGCCTACTTCACGCAGCATACAAAATGTCGAAAATCGATAAAAAAAAACTGTTCTGAGTAGCTTTTCAATAGTTCTGGAGTTCCTGAATAGGAGAAAAAAAATTCTGCAGAATTTCGCCAAACATTCACATTTTTCAAAAATGTTTAAAGTCGCAAATTTGGGAAAAATTAAAAAAAAAAATTGTTCTGAGTAGTTATTTAAAATTTCTGGAGTTTCTGAAAAGGAGAAAAAAATTCTGCAAATTTACGCCCAATATTCACATTTTACCAACAGTCGAAAATTTAAAAAAAAATTAAAAATCAAAAAAAAAAAAAAAATGGTGTCTGAGTAGCTTTTAAAAACTTCTGGAGTTCCTGAAAAGGAGAATGAAGTTCTGCAAATTTACGCCCGATATTCACATTTTTCCAAAAGTCGAAATTTTTAAAAAATTTTCAAAATCAAAAAAAAAATTGGTGTTCTGAGTAGCTTTTAAAAAGTTCTGGAGTTCCGGAAAAGGAGAAAAAAAGTTCTGCAAATTTACGCCAAATGTTCACATTTTTCCAACAGTCGAAAGTTAAAAAAAATTCAAAATAAAAAAAAAAAAAATTGGTGTTCTGAGTAGCTTTTAAAAAGTTCTGGAGTTCCTGAAAAGGAGAAAAAAGTTCTGCTAATTTACGCCCAATATTCACATTTTTCCAAAAGTCGATTTTTTTTTAATTTTCAAAATCAAAAAAAAAAAAAAAATGGGTGTTCTGAGGAGCTTTTAAAAAGTTCTGGAGTTCCTGAAAAGGAGAAAAAAGTTCTGCAAATTTACGCAAATTATTGACACTTTCCTTATTATTTATTAAATTCGCACAGCCAGCATTTATCCTAGCACATTTAAGATGTAGATCCTGAAAACACACACCGCAACTGATTTTGTCATCAGCCAAACACTTCGTCTTGCATTTAAGGCAGTTAGATAGTTAGTGCTAATACAATTTTAATATATTAAATGAAATTATCTTCGCAGCGCGAGGAAAACCACGTCTGCACCCGACGACGAACAGTATAGTACTTTAGTATTAGCCCTGCGTTGGATATAAAATATGGATTAGGGCACGTTTTTCTCATAATGCCAGACAAATAGCAATATTTTACTCACATTCCCTCTTTAACTTTTTTATTCATTTCCTCTTACTACTTTTAATTATTACAAATGGAAAACTGATGGTAGTGCACACCAATATTTTCGCACAACTTTCGCTCTATCCTACGAATAATCGTTAACTGTGACAGCATCGCATTTCAGTGTTTCTTAAATCGTTCTGTAATCGAATTATAACCAAGTACTCTGCCCTAGTTTTCCATAAGAGATGCACTAAAGAACAACATTACAGTTTAAGAGGAGGGTTTTGTCTAAGGCTGGGGTAACGCGCAGTCAATCCAGGGTCGAGTAAAGGTCCTACAAACCCCTAATGAATAAAAACACAGTATATATGTGTTACGAACACACGCACACGCGGCTGGGGGAGCGAAGGGGAGTTGGTGGGGGAGAAAGGAGAGCGGGGGATAACGGTCGTCGAAGCGGAGGGGGGATCGGCAGGACCGTTGAACGGTGGTACGGTAACGGACGGATTAGTACGGCGGTATGGAAGCAGTGGAAGTCAGCACGGCGGCTGAACGGCGGTAGAATAGCGGACGCCCAAAGGTCGTCGTAGCAGCGGCGGGATCATCACGGCGGTGGGATAGCGGACGGCCAACGGTCGTCGTAGCAGCGGTGGAATCAGCACGGCGGCTAAACGGCGGTAGGATAACGGACTCCAAACAGTTGTCGTAGAAGCGGCGGGATAGAAGCAGCGGGCAAAGATGCGACAGCAGCAGCGGTGGGCTACGGAGCGCGTACCAGGGCGGAGGCGGGAAGGGAGGTATACTGGTAACGGGTTTTACCTGTACAGCTGCTGGTTGTTCCCGTAGGGCTAGTCGGCGGCGGTATCGGATGGATCGGTGACCTACGAGAGACTGCGAGGACTGGTTAGTGCTGGCTTCACCGCTGGACACTGCCGCCTCCCTACTTGCACGCTAGATATAAGGTGCTTAAAGAGGGCGGGACTGTAGTAGCCGAGACATCGTGGATCGATCCGTCGGCAGAGGGAAAGTGCACCTTAAAGGCACAGCGGTAGCCCCTTGTGCGCATGCATCGGTTCACGGCCGAAGCCAGAGCAGAGAAGAAGGGGTTATCTGATCATTAAGGCGTCGTGCCGCTCAACACACTGAAGGTGTTGCATTAAAGCCCCACGCAAAGCAACATCGCCAACTAAGAAAAATGGTGTTTCAATTAGAAAACAAGTTTTTTTGAGCGGTGATGCCATTTACAGTAGTTTTGCAAACACTCCGAGTATATTTCTGTCGGCATTAAACAAATAGGTCCCGTTCCTCCGATTTGTAGGAAAAGCTAAATGAAGCAGAACGTAAATTGGAAGCGAAAATTAGGCTTACAACTCCTCAAAACAGTTTGATCAGTGTGACATTCAGCGACACCTTTTGTCAAAGTAAAATCATATTTTGGTAAAATATCAGCTCTTTAAAGCCCTGGAATATTTTCCATATTCAAACCGCCCAATTCGTAAATATATTTTGACTTAATGTATACTGACATCGGTTATTGGTGTATTAACCTAAAATATGTTATAACTTCATTAAATAGAAAATGTTAAAAATTTCGAAACGAAAAATATTATCTCCAACCTGTGAATATATTGGCCACCGCAAAAATGTATAGATTATGGGTATGGGTGAAAACCAAAAACTAATAGGTTGGATATTGTATCGTTATGTTTAAGGCGTTATTCTATGACCTCAATAACCGATTAAGTTGACTTCCATAGAGTAGGTTGGATCAGCTGTTTTACACGGAGTTTGCCGGGGCCTCAAAATAGTTGCTCCGCAATTTTCTTTTTATCTCATGATCTATTCATACACTAGGGAACTTTACAGTAGTGATCAAACTTTGGTCTTACAATTTAAATCATTTACATACTTACCACTTTCATTGCATACAATCAAAAATACTTATTTACTCGAAATCATAACATTTTATTTTTAAATGATATACGAAACAAACATCGCCAGTTTGACTGTTGAGTGGAATGTCACCATATCGCAACTGCTGTTTCGAAAACGACCTATCTCAAAATATTTCGAAATTCGGTATCTGTCGGGTAAGGGTAATATTCCACTCAACAGTGAATTTATAACAACACTCTCTAACATGCATGGGGTGTTAAAAATTTTCTAACGTCTTCATTTGTTAAATCTGTAAATAAATCAGGATGTTCGAGGCTATTAGCAACATGAATTGCCACCGCACAAAGTTTTTTATTCACAACTGCCCCTGCTCCATCATCTCCATAATGCTCCCCCTTTATACTTTTAGCACAAATGATTGTGCTTGCTAGGTCAACCAATGATATATGGCTATATATGATATTGCATTGATCCCTTTCCATTATATGCATTGTAGTATTACGGAGATAAGTACTACCTCTATAATATATGGTATTTTGCAAACCCCATCCATTAACTCTCAATTCCGTGCCCTGTGTTAATGAGGTATCGCAAAGCCCTACAGGCATTACTAAATTAGGCTGCTTTATAAAATCTCGAGCCACTTTAACCACTGCTATGTCCATAAATCGTGAATATATCCTATACTTAGGATCAAAAATTATACTGTGCACATTGTGTTGTTGACCGCAAGCTCTCTTATCTTCATTATTATCGGCTACACCTGCTAGAACGGCGAGATTCCCCCATTTTTTTTCGTATACGCAATCCGCAACTGTGACGACCGAATTTAAAGATATTAGGGAACCACTGCAAAGATACTTGGAACACTCTAATATCGATACCGAATGTGGGCTGGCCTCTATTGGTATAAATTCTCCATTCGTATAGGATAAAATGCAGCGTACAACGACAAAAAGGATCGCGTAAAGTTTGCGTGAATTCATTTAGTTTGAGAACTTTTACACCACTTTTTAAGTATAAACTACACCGAGATCAATTTTGTGGCCGCTATTTATACCTAATAGAGCAATGTGAATAAAAAATAAGCAAACACCTTTCAGTCAAAATTTCAAGAATTTTCAATAACAACAATACATCTTAATTAACGTCAAGGCTACACAATAAAAAATCTTGTTTGTTTAAACTCGGTTCATTATAAATAAAATAAATAAATAAAGGCAAGGCGCTATAACTTCCGGAGAGATTTTAGGCCGACCTTATCTTCAAATTGAATGAAAAAGCGGACGAACTAGCTAAAAAGGGCGCATCCCTTGAAGCTTGCTACGTAGATGTCCCAATTAGATTGGGCGAGATTAAGCGAAGGCGAGAGGTGCACATGATCGACCAAGCGGGAAAGGCGTGGGTTCAAGCGCGGGGCTGTAAAGTGTCGAAGATTATGTGTAGGTCTTACAACCTTAGACTAACACAGTTACTCCTATCATTAAAAAGAGAGGACTGTAGACTCATGACGGGTATTCTGACTGGACACTGCCTTCTGGCGTCACATGCCTTTAAACTAGACTTGGTCAGTGATAGCAGATGTAGGAAGTGCGGGTTGGAGGGGGGAACGATCGAGCACGTTCTGTGCTCGTGCCCTGCACTTGCCAGGCTAAGACTCCAGCTATTAGGAGTGATACAGCTGTCAGATCTAGGAGCAGCAAGTGGCTTAAGTCCTAGGAAGCTTTTAGTATTTGCCAAGAGGACGGAGTTATTTTATAACATAGGTCCTGGTTTTTGATAGGGTTTTTCAGTTTGGTCGTTAAAACAAACTTCTGGTAACACTACGGACTCAATCAGTCTATGTGAGGTCCTCATGGACCGGCCAGTTCAACCTACCTACCTTATCTTCAAATTTGCGTCGTACTTCTTTTAATTTTTCCTACAAATTGGCGGGATTACACCTACAAGCTTTTACGCCGACTCCGAACGGCATCTGCAAGACACATGAGTTTTCACTGAGGAGCTTTTCATGGCAGAAATACATTCGGAGTGTATGATAAACACTTCGGAGAGGCGACGCCGATTAGAAAAATTGTTTTCTTTATTTTTGACGTTACTCTGCCTGGGAGTTGAACCCAGGACCCTCGGCGCATTTTTTCTGGCAAATACAAAAGCTTATTAAGCGTTTATAAGGATATTTCCATATACATTTTCTGTTATAGGTGCCTAATAAGCCCATGGAAAGTTTTAATTAGTTAAACAAACAGAATCATATTGACGCATACACTAACGAAATAAAATGAACGTGGCTTTGACAAAACATTTTGCTATACTTTTTCAAAAGAAAATTTCGAAATAATTGTTTGTTTATATATACATACGTACTAGCAGACCCGTCAGACGTTGTTCTGCCCTAAATTTGGTCTATCTCCATACATTTTAATAAGCTTTTTCCGTCTAACTCTATCCCCCTCCTCACTTTTTCTTAATCCTTTTATTCACTCCTCCCTCCGTCTTTTCGCTTCATCTATCTCTATTTTCGTCTCACTCTATCTCTTTCTCAGTCTCCTTCTCTCTTTTCTCTTCTCTAAAGTTTTTCCCATTCTTCTTCATCTCTTATTGCCAGGCAAATCGAATAGGACGTATGTAAATAGGTATGTGGGTATTATTAATTCATGTCTTTATTTCGGCTTCGCATGCACATTTATCAGTTTTGCCAGGTTAATGCAACTAAATCGAATATCGCAATGAAAATTACTTTAAAGCTCTCAGCAACAACTTTCATTTGATATCCATATTACACACGCATTCTAGGGGTATCCGAATCGAGATTTTGCCCATATCTTGAGACCCTAGTCACCAATAGGTATGAAAACTATCCTGTATTAAAGCACTCATCAACAGCTTTCATTCGTTATCCATATTCTATAAACACATTCTAGGGGTACACGCGTTCACGTTTTCGCTTATATCTCGAGACCCTAGTTATCCGCGGGTACGAAAAATATCCCGTATCAAAGTACTCATAAACAGCTTCCATTTGATACCCATATTGTACAAACATATCCCAGGATTACCCAGGCCCACGTTTTGATCTCAAGACCCTATCCAGAACGGAATAAAAATTAGCCTATGTCTGTCTCCTGGTTCAATTTTCAGCCAAATATGTTCATCCGTTGCTTCCTCTTCAATCACTCTTTATCTATTAAAAAAAAAGCGCATCAAAATCCGTTGCGTATTTTTAAAGGTTTAAGCAGGGACAGGAAAAGCGACTTTGTTTTATACTATGTAGTGATGTACATCCATACATACCTATAAACCTACGCCCGAAGTTAAATAACGCAGCGAATGCTATATATGTACGTATGTATGTGTCGCATCAAGCCTCACTCAAAAGCAATTAGCGCGGACAGTTCACAGCGAACAAACACACATACGCATTTTTTGATAAAAATGTTACTTTTGTTTAAACAATTTGGCTGATATAAGAAAGGAATCAAATATTTTTTTTTTTTGATGAAGATCGAAGGGAAATATTTCAAAGTTTTACTGAAAAGTAGAATTTTTTAAATCCATCCATCCGTTTATGAGTTATAGCTGTGTAAACAAAAATTTTATGATTTTTTGCTACATTTTGGCCATTTGCCACGCCCCTATAATATATAACTTCCAATTATATTAACTGTACCATCTCACGTAGCTAAGCTTTCAAATGCAAAAAACCGTTTTAAAATCGGAGCCTTCTGTGTGAAGTTATGTGCATACATGGCATTTAGCGACTTTATTTTATAAGATTTATAGATATATAGATGTATGTATGTTTGCACAGTTGAATTGCGTTGTCAAATTGATATGCGTACAATGACTGTATTTTTAGTGAATGAAAACAGAAAAGTAAAAAGGGAACACTTAATTAGTTTTATCTGTTTCCAAACTGCTAATAGGGTCCATTGTATACTGCCAAAAAACAAAGTGCAAAAAATTATGAGCAAAAACACGCTCGAACTTAAATGGGCTGACATAATCAATATCTTTCGTTAAGTGTTAATAAGGCGTTAATTTGTTGTGGATTTAAACGTCTGTTCATCTGTCAACTAATTCGTAAAACTTGCCTAAAACCGCGTCCCAGACCCCACGCACCAGAACCTGATATAATTGCCCGTAGTTATGGTTAAATGAAAATAGGTTTTTATTGGTTTGGTTGGCGGCCGCCGTGGTATGATGGTAACGTGCTCCGCCTACCACACCAAATATCCTGGGTTCATACCCCGGGCAAAGCAACATCAATATATTAGAAACAAGCGGGATCGCCCCTCGGCAGTGTTTGACAAGCACTCCAAGTGTATTTCTGCCATGAAAAGCTCTGAATGAAAGCTCTCTGCCTTGCAAATGCCGTTCGGTGTCGACATAAGAAAAGTAGGTCCTGTCCCGCCAATTTGGAAGAGAAGCTCGGCTTAAAATCTCTTCGGAGGTTATCGCGTACATTTATTTTTATTTTTTATAGTCAACTTAAACACTATTTTATCTTTAAAAAAGTATTTTAATTTTAAAATGACATGAGTGCTCATTTAAGCTCATTAAAATAGGTTTTGGGTTGGCGGCCTGCCGTCAAAAGCCCCAATTTGCTATTTAAACGCGTAAAACTTTAATGGAAGGGAAATAAAAAGAAAAGAAAAAAATTTTACGCATTTCCTTTACATAAATGGACAATATCAACGAAAAATGTAGCCTTATATAAAGTAATATTCTTGCTGAACTTTGATTTTAAATTTTTTGACATAGAAATTGTAAAAATATTTAGATATGTGAAATAAAAATGTAAAGGTGGACCGCTATAAACAAATGAGCCAAGTTCCCGCATTCCGGAATTGTTGTATTTGTAATATAATTTGAGAAAAAATGTTGATGGCGTATCGCTTTTGAAATTTTTCGATTTATTACTTAGAATTTAAAACTGTTTCCTGAGTAAACGACTACGCCGATTGTGTTTTTGCCCTGAAATGTTCTTCAGCAAAAAAGTTATCTGCCTTATTAGATGGACATGGAGTAGGCCTAAAACGTGTAGGATGTACAATTAATGTTCCCATTAGCGCACCACATTATGGAAGAAAAGTGGACTCTATCTTCCCGGATATTTATCGCGAAAAATTATTATTATAAGTTTCGGTTTACCACACATATTTCATGCTCTTTTAATGACAGAAGGTTTCAAGACCGGGCAGATTCCTGTAGGAACGATAATGGCGACCTGGTAACTGAGGTACAGGGTGTGCGGTAAGACGAACCCGATACCTCGAAGGCCGGTGATAAAAAACTCTCTCCGGCATTCTACTATGATGAAGTGAGAATGGCAATATCACGGCTCAAAAATCAAAAGGTGCCAAGTAATGACGGGATACCCGCCGGGCTGTTCATGTAGGCGAAGAGTTTGTATAAGATAAAAAAGCAAAAAAGTGGGCATTGCAGTAAATATGGACAAGAATAAGTACTTGCTGTAATCGTGGCCTTTGTAGCCACGTCACTGTTGACGAATATAAATTCGAGGCTATGAATGATTTCGAGAAGCAAAAACAAGGTCGGCCCAGAATTAAACGGAGAATAACTCTTTCCAAAAAGTGCTTCCTTAGGCAATTGAAAAGTAAAGTCCTCTCTCGACGAACAAAATTCTCACTCTACAAGTCGCTCATCATACTTGTCCTGATGTATGGCTCGGAATCATTGAAGGTGTCGAGAGAAGATCAGATGGATCTTGAAGTATTCGGGAGAAAAGTTCTCTGGAAGATTTATAGTCCTATTCGTGATGTCGACGGCTAGTATCGAATTAGGTATAATGATGAGCTATATGAGCTTTTCGCAGATATGACGATAGCGCAGCGAATAAAAACAGAAAGCTTCGCTAGCTAGATCATGTTATAAGAGAATACCTTCACTGAGTTGGTAGAGACAGTTGGAGGAAGATTTGACCTCGCTTGGTGCTCCCAATTGGCGACTGTTATCGCCAAATAGGGTTAGCTGACCTCACTGAATCAACGTACTTCATTATATAAAACTTCAAGAAGTGCTGTATGTTAAATTTTGGCAGGATTTACAGACACATTTTACTCCTTCTATACTCATTCCGTACAAAAACTGAGTAAAATGTAAACAAACATGTCTTAAGACACGAACAACGAATTCACGTAATCTCATCGAATCGTCACTTGTAAACAATCAGTCTTTCATACGTACTCAATGAAAACTTCAACCAAAACATATTAAGAAGTAATACTATTTAGTTTTCAACTCGACCAAAATAAGGCTTTGAGATAAAATATGTAGTAGGAGGTAAGAGCGGAGCAAAATACTCCGATTGGAATAAAGTCTGAACACTGCGTCAGCAATGAAACATGTTGTCAAAAGCGTAACGTCACGCATAGAAAATTTATTTTATAGCTAACTATGATATTTTTGCTCTCTCATTTTATATATATTGATAAGTTGACTCCTTTTCTGTCAACTACTACTTTTATATTTTTATTTCCCATAAATATTTTTACAATTTCTATGTCTAAATTTTATATATGTCGGATCTGTCAATAAGTTCAGAGTATTGGGACATACTTTGCTGAAATGACGCGCACTTTTTCATAAAACACTTGTTGTAAGTTTACATACTAAAAATTAGTAGCCGAGAAAAACAATAATGAAAATATTGGAGTAGTAAAAAAATATGAGGCAGAGTAAAATTATTATTGGTTGAAAGTGCGTGCGCGTCAATTCCTCTTAGACTTTTGATAATGACTTCGCATCCTGCGTCATCAGAAGTGGGCAATGAGCCAGAAGAGTTAAATAGTGAAAATATTGTATGGAAAAAATTATACGAACAACAAAATAAAGAGTTTGTTTCGCAGTTAAAAATATTTGGTTCGACTTTCAGTCCAAATAGTGATGTGCAGCTACCGGAATTTGATCCAGATGGATTTAATGTAAGTGCACGAGCCTGGATAGCTACCGCAGATATGTGAATGGCAGAGAAGCCCTTAAAGGGTGCATCTTTAATGTTGGTTCTTAGTCGTGCTTTAAAAGGACAAGCTGCAAATTGGCTAACACACATTTCGTACCCCGATATGACTTGGAATGTGTTCAGAGATAGTTTCGTTTCAAGACTCGACTTTTCGGAGACAAATGCTGCTTTCCTTATCAATTTAAGCAATAAAAAACCAAAAGAAAATGAGTGCTTTGCATCTTATGCAGCAACAAAAATGTCGTCATTATCGACCAAATGGAAAAATTTGTCCACGGAAGGGATAGTCATTTCAACAGTGCTGGCACATGTGGCTCAGTTCGACCCCCGCATTCATCGATTGGCTTTCACATCAAACGTGGGAACAAGAAAGCTTTTACAGCAAGAACTAAATTCGATGTCGTTTACCAAGAGGAAAATTTCAACAATGAGCAGTGGATGTGAACGAATTGATACCAAACGTCAGAAGCATTCCCCAGTTCCACTTGCTGTCAAATGTTTCATCTGTGGTAAACCAGGACACAAAGCGGTGATGTGCAAATATAAATTGGATAAAGCCACACAATTAACACCCAAGAAGGAATTATCAAATAGAAGTTCTTTTAATCCAAACAAGGCATCAGTCAAGTGTTATCGTTGTCAGGTTTTGGGGCATTACGCCTCCCGATGTCCAAATCCAACCGAAAATTTTAAAAACAAAACATCGAGCGGTATTGCTAATCGTAAAGTCGATATTTGTACTGTTAAGTCGCCATCAGGTATTTTACGAGAGTCAGGTGAGCAATACACTTTTTATTACGATTCTGGGGCGGAGTGTTCACTTATGAAAGAATCTATAGTTTCAAAGTTTTGCGGTAAGCGTTTTAACAATGTTGTGAATATGTCAGGTATTGGTCACGCGAATGTTACCAGTACATTGCAGATTTTAGCCACAATTGAAATAAATTCAATTGTGATGGAAATACTTTTTCACCTATTACCAGATGAACATTTGTCATACAATATCATGATAGGGCTTGAGATTTTATCAGGGCGTGTGCGTCAAAATGAGTTGTAAAGAATTAGTTTTTAGTAAAGTCGAAATTTCAGTAAATAATTGTAAGAAGCAAATAAAAATCTTCAGTATTAAAGATCTTAATACTGATATTCCATAGCAATTTCAATCGAAATTGGTGAATATTTTGAACAGGTTCAAAGAAAGTTTTAGGGAAGGCACGCCTTGTACCTCTACTGCTGTTACTCCTATGCAAATACGCCTTAAAGATCCGAATAAGACCGTTTGTAGACGGCCTTATAAACTAAGTTTTGAAGAACAGGGCATTGTTCGCGAAAATATTAATGAACTATTAAGGGTGGGAGTAATTCGGCCCAGCTGCTCTCCTTTTGCTAGCCCCATTTTACTGGTTAAAAAGAAAGATAGTTCAGATCGCATGTGTGTAGATTATCGCCAATTAAATGATAATACTATTCCTGATAGATTTCCTTTGCCTTTAATATCAGACCAAATTAATAGACTTCACGGAAGCTATTATTTTACTACTTTGGATATGTTTAGCGGTTATCATCAAATACCGGTGCATTCAGATTCTGTAGAAAAACGGCTTTCATAATACCAGAAGGTCACTTTGAGTACCTGGCCATGCCGTTTGGATTGCGAAACGCTCCAGCAGTCCTTCAACGGGCTGTTATGAAAGTTCTTGGGGAGGTAGTTCATTCTTATATGGTAGTTTACATGGATGACATTTTGGTATTAGGAACAGAAGATGTTGAGGAAAGTATAAAATGGATTGGCATTGTTTTACAAATACTTACCGAGGCTGGATTTTCACTTAATATTAAGAAGTGTACATTTTCGAAGCGAAGGGTAGAATACCTTGTGTATGAAGTGAGTGATGGTCAAATTAGACCCAATCCAAAAAAAAAAATAGAAGCTTTGTTAACTCTTCCTCCACCAAAAAAGGTGACTCAACTACGCCAATTCATTGTTTTAGCTTCATATTTTCGGCAATTCGTTCCAAAATTTTCACAAGTAATGTCGCCCTTATATGCCCTAACGAGTTTAAGTAAATTAAATCTTATTTGGAGGACATCACACGAAAATATTAGACAAAAAAATTATAGCAGTGTTAACCGATTCTCCTGTTCTTACTATATTTGATCCAAATTTTCTTACTGAATTGCATACTGATGCAAGCGCTTTAGGATATGGTGCAATGCTTATGCAGAGAAGTGACAAAAATCTTCGTGTTGTGGCATATTTTAGTAAGAGCAAAGTACCATTCTTATGAACTGGAGACTCTCGGTTGTGAATGCTGTGAAGCACTTTTTTATATGGTCGGAAATTTATAGTAATTACAGACAGTAATTCCCTGAAATCGGCACGTAGCAAGCTGGACTTGATACCTAGGGTACACAGATGGTAGGCATTTCTGCAGTCATTTAATTTTGATATTATACATAGGAATGGCGATCGTATAGCCCACGTTGATTTTTTTTCAAGAAACCCACAACGTACTTTAAACATTCACGTAGATAAACTTGAAAGAAAAGAAGTTAACATTGCGGATATTTCCGGAAACTGGCTAATTGCTGAACAGCATCGCGATGAGGAAATTCAGCAAATAGTTTCTGATTTAAAAAATGGAAAACTTAGCGACAATTTATCCAAACCTTATGAGCTGCGGTCAGGTGTGCTACATCGCAATATACAACGCAACGGCAGAACGAAGTGTTTGCCAATCCTTCCTCGCACCCTAAGATGGTCGGTTATAAATTCCGTTCATGAATCTTTAATTCATCTCGGATGGAAAAAGACTCTCGAAAAACTTTATGATATGTACTGGTTTGAGAACATGGAAAAGTATGTCAAAAAATTTATATACAATTGTATTACATGTAAAGTTTCTAAATCTCATTCTGGTAAAGTTCAGGCAGAGCTACATTCCATTCCAAAGATCTCGACTCCGTGGCACACAGTGCATATTGTTGCAACCGGTAAGCTTAGCGGTAAGTGTGACCAAAAGGAATATGTTTTTGTGTTAATAGACGCATTCACAAAATTTGTAATTCTGCACCATACCTTACATATTGATTCAAAGAATAGTATCCATGCAGTAAAATTCAGTTTATCACTTTTTGGTGCTCCTAAACGCATAATTGCTGATCAGGGTAGGTGTTTTTCTAGTTCTGAGTTTCGAGATTTTTGCAAATCTAATGGCATTGAATTGCATCTTATTGCTACTGGCAGCTCGCGAGCGAATGGTCAGGTAGAGCGAATACTGAGTACTCTTAAGAATATATTTACTGCTGTAGAGACAAGCAAGGGTTGTTCGTGGCAAGATGTACAGTTGGCTTTAAATTGTACGGTTAGCAAAGCGACTAAATACAGCCCTCTGGAATTATTGATAGGAAAGGTTGCAAGACCACTTGAACTGATTCGTTTTGATGAAACCGAATTGAACATTGACATCGATAATGTGAAGCAAAACGCCTTGGAAAATATTGACAAAAATGCTAAATACAATAAAAGGAGGTTTGATAAGAATAAAGCTCCGGTAAATAGATTCTCGGTAGGAGATTTTGTTTTGCTGCAAAATGAAGAACGCAACCAGACAAAGCTTGATCCTAAATATAAAGTACATTTTAAAATTATTGACGTTTTGGATGGAGATAGGTACACTCTATACGCTCCAAAGTCTATCCGTACTTATAAGTATGCACATGATCGTTTGCGTAAAATGCCTGATGGTACTATATTTATAGATGGCGAAGATGAGGAAATTGAAAGCAATGACATAGAAATGTAAGAACACAATTTCCGAAAATTGAACATATTCGAGTTATCTATTTAATTTAGTTTTAACGAAAAATTAAGTTTAACCACTGGTGTAAGTGGTGGATAATGAAATGTAACCACTGGTGTAAGTGGTGGAGAATGAAATTGTGACCACTGGTGTAAGTGGTAAGATTGGAGATATAACCACTGGTGTAAGTGGAGGAAAATGATAACGTGGCTTAGCGGAGCGATATTTGTAATGAATTTAAATTTGTTTATTTATGTTGAAAGAAAATTGTAGTTCTTATTATAAAATGAATAAAAGAAAAACTGTAGGTAAGACTTTGAGTCAGTAATGGCCGAGTGGGAGACTCTTTGAAATATATCACACGGGGACGTGTGACTTGTCAGTATGGCCGTGTTGGATCTGTCAATAAGTTTAGAGTATTGGGACATACTTTGATGAAGTGACGCGCACTGTTTCATAAAACACTTGTAAGTTTACATACTAAAAATTTGTTATTTTGGAGTAGTAAAATTGGAGTAGTAAAAAAATATGAGGCAGAGTAAAATTATTATTGGTTGAAAGTGCGTACGCGTCAATTCCTCTTAGACTTTTGATAATGACTTCGCATCCTGCGTCATATATACACTTCTTTATATAGGAATACATTTTCCCTGATTTCGTCCATTTTTATAAAAGAAATTCTGAACATTTTTATACTCAGCTGAGCAGAGATCACAGTGTATATTAGCTTTGTTCGCATAACGGTACCCCGTAACGGCATAAACTAATCGAGATAGATATAGACTTCAAAATGATCTGGACGAAAAAAAAAATCATTTAGCCATGACCGTCCGTCCGTCCGGACCCATATACTAAAAAGCTATTGCACAATGCCTTTGTACAATCTAGGCTTGAATATTGTTCCATAATATGGAGTCCATATTATGAGGTACATAAAAAAGGATTGAACGTGTACAAAAAATATTTATGAAATACTGTTTATCTGATATAAGATTTGATTTGCCCCTCCCCTCATATATCTCAAGGTGTAGGCTAATAAATCTGCATACGCTAGAGAGTAGAAGGGTTATCATCTCATCGATAATATTTATCTACGACATTATTAATGGCAATTTCGACTGTCCCATGCTTTTGGAGTCTTTGAACTTTTACGTTCCATCACGGAATTTGCGGCAACATAACATGTTTTCTATTGATCAGTTTAAGTCTAATTACGCTCTAAATGGGCCGATCATATGCGCTCTAATTGCCATCAACTCATGAAACAATGATCATTGTATTGATTTTTCCGTATCACGCTTTTGTTTTAAACATAAAAAAAAATAAAATAAATGTAAGGCGCGATAACCTCCGAAGAGATCTAAGGCCGAGCTTCTCTTCCAATTTGCGTGGTGCTCCTCTTGATTTTCTCTACAAATTGGCCGGACGAGACCTACATGATTTTATGCTGACTCCGAACGGCATCTGCAAGGCAGATGAGTTTTCGCTGAGAGCTTTTCATGGCAGAAATACACCCGGAGCGCTTGCCAAACACTGCCGAGGGGCGACCCCGCTTAGAAAAATTGTTTGATGTTGCTTTGCCCGGGGTTTGAACCCAGGGCATCCGGTGTGGTAGGCGGAGCACGCTACCATCACACCACGAGGGCCGTCTATATATATAAAACTCAAATTATGTATGTATGTATGTAGGTATAGATCAAGTTGCGTCCTAAACGGATCGACCGATGACAACCAAATTTGCACAACCTACTAGAAATCTTACAAGGATGGTCGTAGGCTAAAAATAATATCGATATATAAAAGGGGCGTGGCACCTCCCATGCAAAATGAATATTTGGTACCTACTACATAACTCTGAAGGTATTCATGCTAGAACATTGAAATTCAGTAAGGAGTTATATGAGGTCAATCCCTAACACCCCCAAGAAAATGTGAGGTGGGGAGAAGGGGGCGTGGCATCTCCCATATAAATGGAATTTATCATACAGCACATCTCTGGATGTAGTAATGGTAGGATAATTAAAATTGATAAGGAGCTATATGATGATAAGTCCTAACACCTCCAGTAAAATGTGGAATTGGGGAAAAGGGGGCGTGGCACCTTCCCTACAAATGGGATTTTTCAGAACTATGGCTGCCGTACAAACTTAGGTTTTTATAACATCTAAAGATTGACTACAGAGTTGTTTGGCTGTTATTCCCTTTGGATGTTTAGTAATCTTCCGCTGTTAAAATTTTTAGTTAACTTCAGTCTATCCACATCTCCTATCTATATATATATATATAAAGTTGAAATTATGAATGTGTGTATGTAGGTATAAATCGGGTTGCGCCCTAAACGGATCGGCCGATCACAACTAAATTTGAATCACCCACTAGAAAACTCACACCACCAGGAGGTATGCAATCATGAAAAAATTCTGGCTACCCTCGCATCCCATGACACACTTTTTGTTTCTTGGCATTTTGCTAGCAATTAAACAAATTGTTATATTATTTCATATTTTTTCACTGCAGAAAACACTACTTACAACTTATTATAGTTTAAAACTAAATACTTTTCCGAAAATTCGCCTTTTTTACAAATTTTTGATCCGCTTATGTAGTTGAATACACTTGAAATTAAAAATAATGAAAACGCACCGATTTTCTTGGAATTTTTTTTGGCGCGGTTTACGCAACTCTATAGCCATCTGATGTTCAAGACCCACTCTTGGAAACGAATGAAGTTTTGTTTACAATCAAATGAACCAATGTTTACAATTGAATGAACTTAAAGACCCATTCCCGGAAACGAATTCAGAGAGAATGAATGTTTCGTATCATGTCATCAGTGGTCGTAAGCAATGATGACATGATACGAAACATTCATTCTCTCTCAATTTGTTTCCAGGAATGGGTCTTAAAGTTCATTCAATTGTAAACATTGGTTCATTCGATTGTAAACAAACTTCATTCGTTTCCAAGAATGGGTCTTGAAGAGTAGAGTTGCGTAAACCGCGCAAAAAAAATTCCAAGAAAATCGGTGCGTTTTCATTATTTTTCATTTCAAGTGTATTCAACTACATAAGCGGATCAAAAATTTGTAAAAAAGGTGAATTTTCGGAAAAATATTTAGTTTTAAACTATAATAAGTTGTAAGTAGTGTTTTCTGCAGTGAAAAAATATGAAATAATATAACAATTTGTTTAATTGCTAGCAAAATGCCAAGAAACAAAAAGTGTGTCATGGGATGCGAGGGTAGCCAGAATTTTTTCAAATTTCCCAGTCGAGAGAAAGACGAATCCAGGTACGTAAACTGTTTTATGTGATAGTTACGTCGGGAGGTGTAAAAGAACGCGTTTTGACGTCGGTAGAAGTTGAAAATTTGCATGTGGTAATTGTAATTTAGATGATTTTTTGTACTAAAACACAAACACAGTTATGCAGAAAGATGCTCTTCGAGAAAATAATTTGGAATACGTAGCTGGACCTACCAGCAGTACAGAAAGCTTTTGCCGCGATTTTTCGGAGCAGCGCCAGGTAATTTTTCTCGAAGTAGTCTTGACAGAGGAAAATTTGTAATTTCCGCTTTCGTAATCATAATCCTGGGCCCAAAATGCGGCTTTTGGCTTTTTTTTGGACGTTTAGTAGCAGTTGTGTGCTAAAGTTTAAAATTTACATAAAATTGTAGCTTAAGTCCAAAATAGAAATGCTAAATTTCTGCATTTTATTTTGTGTTTGTTGCCGATTATTTGGGCTTCGCGTTAACTGGTATGTTTCAAGTCTCTCTGCACAGAACTTCTGCACATCTATTTTGGTCGTAAAGTTTAAGGTTTATAGTCAAAATAAAGTTGGTTTTAAGTTTAGTTGCAGATTTTGAAATAATTTCCTATAAGATATATGTCAAAAATGCTGCAACTAAGTATGCAAGCAATTTTATGTTTACTATAACTGCGCCTCAATATTTAAAATTCGTTACGTATTTTCCATATTACTAATGAATTAACCTAATTTTTTTGGGCATGTAAATTTGTTAAACGAATCTAACACGAGTAAATTTAAAATGTAGTGCGCATAGACACGCGCATAATACCGATTTCACACAGAAGCTTTATGAAATGACTAAGACTATTAATAAAATAATAAAAATTAAAAAATATTATTTAATGAGCTCTCTCTGTAAAATTGATATAACATATTTTATATATTTTTTTCTATTACGGTGAATAGTTTATGTATAATTTTTTAGATATATGGCATGGATAAATCGCATAGGTGTGGAGCAAGGAAGCAAAAAACATCTTTTCGCTTGCGAGCGTCATTTCTCTATAAAAATGAAATTCAAACAAAGGCTGACCTCGAAAGCTATCCCTGATACGAATCTTCCTAATGTACCTGTAGCCAGTTCTCAAACCAGTTTTCTTAGTCACAATACAATAATTGAGTTCAGCCCTTCAGATTTTATCCCTTTAGGATCGTGTTTTGGGCAATATTTTGAGTCAAGCGGGTTGATGCTTCTTGCATCTGTAACCGAGGAGGCTGAAGGTAATGTACTAGAGCAATCCCCTGAGCCAAGCGGTTTGATGCTCCTTGCATCTGTAGCTCAGGAGGCTGAAGAGAATGTTCTAGAACAATGTCTTCAGGAAAGTGACATAGTGTCTCTTGAGTTTCCCGAAGAGGAGGCTGGAGAGTATATGTTAGATTCAAGCATAGTTTATGAAGATGACTTTTTAAGAGAAAGAGGAAGTCAAACAAATTTAAGTTTAACATCAATAGCCCGAAGGGAAGAAAAACTTTTAGAAGAAAACCGAATATTAAAAATTAGATTAGAAGAAAAAAGTAGGCATATTATATATTTGAGATGCCAACTGTCAGATGTGGCAGCTAAGCTGAAAGATTTAGAGGAGCAACTAAGAAACAAAGAGAGCGAGGTGGGTCCCACTATTGCTGTAGAAAGTCAGCTCCCACCTCAAATTAAAGCCATAGTGGAAAATGGCTTACAAAATTGTAGTCGCCCACCCAAAGGTCGTAGATACGACAATTATTTCAAAACTTTGGCTTTAGCAATATACTTTAGTTGTCCGTTATCATATAGACACCTAAAGCCTATCCTTCGATTGCCAGAAGAGAGGACTCTTGACCAATTTATTTCAGAATGGCCCCGAGATCCGGGATTAAGTAATAGCTCTTTAAAATGTTTGAAGATGAGGAGCCGGGGCTTCACCCAAGAACAAAAGTTCGTGTCGATAATGTGTGACGAAATGTCGCTAAAGAGCCATATGCAATATACCACAAAATACGACAAAATTGTAGGAGTTGAGGATTATGGCGACGAAAATCGCACATGTAGATTAGGCACTAGTGCAATGGCTCTTATGGGCCAAGGAATTAGTGGGTCGCCTTGGTGTCACCCTTTGGCCTATTTTATTGTCCATGGTTCTTGCGGAGGGGATGTTGCTAGAAAATATATTTTGGAGGCCATTACCCAGTTGCAAAATATAGGTCTAATACCTTGCCATTTTGTTTGCGACCAAGGGTCGAATTTTGTTAGCTTAACAAAATTTTTAGGTGTATCTGAAACTCGTCCATTTTTTGAAGTTAATGGCAAGAGAATATTCTTTTTCTATGATTGTCCTCATCTTCTGAAGAGTAGTAGAAATTGTCTTCAAAATCCAATGAATACAGTTACCCTTAATTCTCGTATTAGTTGGTCCGATATTGCACATTTTTATAACAAGGATTCCCAAAATCCTATTCGGTGCGCACCTAAGCTAACAGACGCACATATAAGTCCCAATACATTTCAAAAGATGAAAGTAAAATTAGCTGCTCAAGTTATGAGTGATACTGTAGGCTCTGGAATGTTAGCTCTTTATAGTTCCGGATGTCTAACTTCCACATCTGTTAGTTTTTGTAACACCGCGGAATATATTCTTTTCATGAATAAGCTATTCGACATTTTCAACAGCATTAATATTGATGCTATTTTGCCAACTAAAAAGGTATTTTCAGCGACAACGGAACAGGTTAGTTTCTTTGAGGAAGCCGCTGTGCTTTTAAAGACCCTAAAAATCAAAGATGATAAAGGGAACGACATAACCAATTCTTTTAGTCATATCGAGGGTTGGATACATAATATACATAGCTTATTACGTTTATGGCGCTTTCTGTCGTAGTCAGGTTTCCCATTTTTGCAGACCAGACGGCTTTGCCAAGACGGTCTGGAAAATTATTTTGGACAAATTAGGAGAGGAGGTGGAAGTAGTGTGAGGATAGCGCCTTACATGTTCACCAATCTATTTAAAAAGTCTTGGGGACTCCGGTATACAAATTTAGTAGTACAAGGAAATTGCGAGCCCGTTACGCAACACAAAAATTTTTCTCTAGAAGAAACTAGAAACATAGTTGCAAGTGTATGCAATGACAGTTTCATGCGGGACTTATCTTGGCAGGAGTTTCAGGGTCTGCCAAGACCGGATCATAGTTTTAATCGGCTCAGAATAGAAGAACACACAGATTTAGATGATATGGAAGTCGATTTTCTAAGACAAAATGCCAATGCCTACTTTTTTGGCTACCTTTACTTAAAAATTTTTAAAGCGCACACTTGTTCCCAACCCTTGCCTTATTTAGGAACTCAGGAGACTTCAACCGCATTCTTCTTCACTGAGCAAAGACAAATTGGCAGGTGTGATTTGGTAAGGCCGCCGCAGGATTTTACGGAATATTTTAAGGAGCTAGAAGCAATATTTAATAGGGAATTCGACTCCGCCTGTCACAGAATAGGAGTGGGCCAGATTTTATTCGACAAAATGAAGGATGTCACACCCCGTCTTTGTTGTAGCGACTGTGATCCCAAAATGGTTTTGGCTCTATTTGTAAAGCTACGCATTTTCTTCGTTTTAAAATTTTTCAATAGAGATCTTTGTAACCCCAATTTTAAAACAAAAATCTTGTGCGTTTCGCATCTTTAAAGGTGGTAAAATGGCATCAGCGTTTATTTCCTAATATTTCCTAGTACTTCTTTCCAGCCTTCTCTTAATTTTTTTATTGAGAACTGGCTGCAGTTTTTTCTGTCTGTATGAACATATTTTGTAAAATATAATTCTGCACAAAATATTCCTATTTGTAAATATTATTAATCCTCATATATTGCCAAAAGCTGTTTGCTTTTCGCTTATGTAATTTTGCTTTATATTTTATAATTAATTTTGCTTTATATTTTATATCAAGAAATGTGCAATATCTATGATTTGCTTTATTTATGATTTGTGTTATACTTTTCAGTTAATTTTATTTGTTGGTGATATGTTGTTTGCTTATACACCTTTTGCTTTTATTAACATTGTGAACTAATGATTTTTAATGTTTTTGCCTTTTAATTTTTCGAAAATTATGTTCAGCTTGGCTGGTTCTATGTATGAATTTACTTATATTTTTATTGATATTACTATTATTATTACTCGTATTGTTATTATTATGTTATACGGGTGATATAGGCCTACTGGGGAACCGAGCACCCAAAAATAACTTCGGTAACGCGCCTGATTGCATACCTCCTGGTGGTGTGGAAAATGCAAAAATTAATTAAAAGAGTTAAGGAGATACTACATAAACGCTTTGCTCGCGTTGCTTCGCTTTGATGGCATGTTACAGCCAACGCTTTATAATATATGTAGTAATGATTAGTTTTTTTTTGTCACGAAATAAAAAACGCAAAACTGTACAAGAAATAACAAAATTAAATGAGCTGTTATATTAACGCACGAAAAGAGATAAGTACATTTTATCTTAGCTATCAAAAAATTAAATTTCACGTGTTGTCACGGAAAAAATTTTAACGGGTAAAATAAGCTTTTTTTGTATTTGTGATCCTGAAAAAATTCGAGTTTTTTGATATCCCATTTGACAATCTTGAGTAAGTTTTCGGTGAAAATCATAAATTAAACCTTTACCATGTAAAATACCCCAAAGTTATTCCGAAATGCCCAAATTTGATTTTGAGGATGATGGCATCTATGGTCAATGTTATAAAAAATGCACATTTTCACGCGCTCTCAGAGAGCGAGAAGTTTCATATCATGTCATCATTGCAATATACGATGACTTGTCCATATAATGCTACAGTCGGCAATGTATTTTGAAATCGAAATCAAAACAAGACAGCCTATAAAATTTTTGTGATTGTAGTAGCACAAGTGTGACAAGAAAAAATGTTAATTTAGGTACATTCCATTATTGAATACAAAAACAAAAATGTTTAAAAAGCAATATATCGGCACTCTGATATTTGGGAATGTACCTAGCCTTTTGTAGCAATATGGGAGTATTACATATATGGTAATCGGTAACTGATTATTAAGTTCATTGTAGCAACCAAACTTTCAACGTGCGTCATGTGCAAGTACGTCAATTTTTAAACAGCGTACTGATTGAATTGAAAACGAATTTTGTGCCTTCATCCCCATTTTGCGGATATCACTTCTGTTACATGATGTATTAGGAAAAACTATTCAACATTAATACGATTGTATGAGTGAGTCGCTTTGTCACTTCCTGTGCTTTAAGGAGCCCAAATCCGCTTTAACTAAATTTTCCTTTATGTTGCGAGATTTAAATAATTTTTTAAGAACGAAATTATGTAAATAATCTTTAAATAAGTATGTTCATGTTCAACTAACAGAGTGTGTCACGTACACGTATTGTTTGGCTCCTTGGGGTACCCGGACTAGCTCAGTATAAGAGGGGCAGTGGTCCTCAACCCTAACACCAAGGAGTCGTACGGACGCATATTTATTCCTTTCATCATCCATCCTCTCAGCCTCACACACATCTCACCTCAGGAAGCCCGCCCTACCTTGGACAGCTCGTTTCATGCACCCTAACTTTAGCGGTCTCCCTCTAGCCATGCTCCGTCCCCTCCACTTACCTCTCTATCACGCCATCTTCACCTCCCGCCCAAAAAGTGCTTAACTCCGCATTTTAACTCTCAACAACAAACTCAAAATATATTGAAATCATAAAAAGAATTACAATGAATCATAATAAAAAAAAACTAATCTTATTATTTAGGCTAAAAAAAATGTTTCACTATGATGAAACGTCCTGCCGATCATTCAATACAATAAAATAAAAAAACGAGAACAAAAAAAATTTAATTTTAAAATTTTACTCGGTTAAGGGTAATGGATCCTACCTAATCGAGCTCTCTTAGTTGGTTTTACCCCTACCTATGTATGTAGATATGTATGAGATTTTAAGAATTTCTCAAAAAAAGTGTTCGATATTAATGTTATTTATGGGCAGAATCGCTTACCATATATAGGACAACGATACAGTACACCTAACCTAATCACAATAATTTTCTTAACAATTAATTTCAGCTTGGCAAAAAAAAATAAGAAATTTGGTCACTCTAATGCGACTGCTTTACTCGCTTGCAGACACGCAGATAGCTAAACTATAATTGGCAAGTCCAACAACCTGCACACTATAAAACAAATATAAAAAGCTTTTGGTTCGTTACCATACCCTCAATAGGGTGTGCATAAAAATGTACAAAAAAAAAATCTTGATTGTACCAAATATATGTATATCACGAAAATTTAGAAAAATTTAATAATTTTTTTTTTGATATATGCGTGTGTGCATGCGTGTACGCAACAAAAAAAAAACGTAAAAACACAAAAAAAACTAAAACTACAAAAATTATATATGCATATAAGGAGTAAATATATGTAAAATCCGAAACCACTTCTTGGGTGATTTTGTGCTGCTTCTTACTGGCCTTTGTGCCTTGTATTGGAGTCTTACGGGAAACTGGATATGCACGAAATTATTAGTTTTCGATTTTGGTGATTGGCTACTACAGCAAAATGGTATATGTAAAAAAAATTCAAATTTTGATCTCTGTGTCGAGTGTACACCACATAACAAAATAGGTGCTCCGAAAGATTGTTAAAACCAAAGATCGCTTTGGTTTTCTGGCATAATCACGAAGCACACCATTAACGGTATTCTCCTACCTTAGAGCATTAAACAAAAATGTGTATGTAACCACGCATATGTATATAAACGGGACGTCTTCCCCAGTTTCCCTATTTTGTTGTTGTTCTCATCGGGTGCATCAAAATTAGATAACTGGACATACGTATATATATAAAAAAAAAAGATAATTTGGAACTAAAGACTTACGGCGAGTTGTGCCTAATCCCTCCACGCCAAAATTTCCGGGCACACTATAACACAATAAGATTTTATCACAAAACCGATTACTTCAAAAAAATATTTATTTTGGGACTTACACGTCGCCGCACTGTTCGTTTTACGCCACCACAATTCTCACTCCAGTCACTTTTCCTAAATCGCCACTAACCCTCTTTCCTATGACACACAGGATTTAGTTAAAATTTCAGGATTTCGTAAATTACCGTAACTAACTTCCTACGTGCGTATATATGTACGTACCGATATGTGCGCATATCAAAATTTTAACCCAATTATTCCCAACGTCCTATCTACAGTATCCCTGTTTATTTAATTTAACTAATCCACCAGAGCTTTTAATTTAGCTAATAAATAAATTACTAATAATTACAATAAATTTTCAGGAGATTAAAGATTCAAATAAGAAAAAATCTATCACACGCAGGACGATTTGAATCTACAGGCTACAGGCATAAAACTTTTCTTGGATAAAAATTATTTTAACTTTTTACGCAAAAATTTCGCTTAAAACCGCAACAAAACTATAAACAAAATTTATGCACAAAAAAATTTACCAATTACCCCCATCCAAGCAAAAGAAATTATTATAAAATTACTATTAGCCCTACATTCACCTATATGTACTCATATATGTATCCACATATATACGCACATACTCCTACTTCTCTAAGCTACCTAACTCGGCTCACCTTTAATCCGCTGCCCTGGAACTCCGATCCTCGTCTCCTTGCCGGAACCTCCTTGTTTTCCGGAACCACAAAAATTTATATTTTAAATTAGTTATTTAAAAACAACGCACAACACAGGTTTCACAATTAAAAAACTTTATAGCACAGTGGCGCGGAGGCAGTCGTATGCCAGAACTTTAACACTTCAAACTGTCTTAGTTTTAACCTGTGTCACCCCCTTTTATATCTTCTTTCTTCGCCCTACTCGCCTAACGTTAATCACTCTATTCCTTATCCGCTAATCGTTTGCCGTTCCAGTGTAGCAATTTTTTTTGTTGCTGCAATCTGTCTCTACACCATTCTTTATGCTACGTCCGGCAACCCTATCAAAAGCTCTATCTTTCGTTAAGTTCTGTTTGTTTTGTTGTCCGCCATCATTTTGACATTTGAGCACACAATCAAAACAAACTAAGTGAAAAAAAAGATAATACCATAATTTAGCCAATGTTTTGCAAAATATAAATTAACAATTAAAATACAAAAAATGTTATTGCTCGAGCAATACGAACAACAATATGCTGTACCAATTGCGGAAACTACTTCTGAAAGTGTGCCAGTGCCGCAGATGAGAGCAAAGAAAAGTGAGCTTGCAATTAAATAGCCGGATTATTTTATTTGTTTTTGTCGATTATATTATTTGCTTTTGCAGATTAAACTACACATTAAATCAATTTGCAAAACCGCTCAGAGCAATTAGTAGTAACCAACAAAAGCAATTGTATTAATACAGAACTGATCCCTTTCGCAGGTGAGCGCCTCGGTCGTGGTGCAAAAACCGTATGTCATCCTGAAGAAAGAAAAACAAGACCCAAATTTGACTTTTAGTTACTACGTTTTGAATAGAAGATATACTCTGATAGAAAATACGGCGCCTAACGTTATTTGGAGACTAAGCAAGTGAAATAACGAATTAGATTGCATAAATAAAGAATTTTTCAACGTCCGGAGCTAAAACAACTATATCAACACGAAGAGAATCTTATCGATATTGACCAATGTTTTGTGGAGTCATTGAAGATGTTTTTAAATCGCCAAAAGTTTCCATGATCGATAACACTCCTACCGAGGCAAGCATGGATTCATTTACTGAAAAACTCGATACTCTCTTGGGCCAAAAATGGGAACCACTCAACCCACATGCTTTACATCCTGCACTTGGTTATATACCAGTGTCAGATGATGTCCGTGATGAATACGTCTTCGATCTCATGCGTCGTAACATGGGCTATTAAAAATGTATTATGGCAGCAACTTATGCCACAAATTTTATGCGAATTTAGGTGTACTATAGATTTTTAACAAACAATAAAATTATGTATGCAAAATTTTTAATGCATACAACATACACTGCAAAACATCATGTAACTAGGCAAAAATTACGTCGTTGCAAAAATATCTTAGCAATATACAACAGCTTCATTAAAACAACAACCAGAGTATAACGCAAAGTTAGACGATGAAAGGCTTGTCAGCCCAACGCGGGGAACACCCACCCCTGACACAGTCTCCTGCTTCATGAGTTACGCCGGGCAAAATTTATCAACTAAATCCGATGGAAAATATGTATGAAAAATCAGTGAGTTTACGGGAAGTATAATTATGTCATATCCATATGAGAATTTTACTTTTTGGTTTCTTCTATTTGTTTTTACAGGTTCGCTGACAACGAGGCATACGTGCATCTCCGGACGACTTGACCCTCATCGCCGGAGACACATCAACGTGTATGGTAAATTATTGCTTGAGGTCTTTTGCATGCCAAGCACCCAAACTACGCCCAGAAAGAGTTTCTAGCAGGTACATATTATTACCCAACGCTTTCGTTACCCTACACTTAGTAAATTTTTTGCAAAACTTCGCGTTGATATTATTTTTGAAATCGCTTAGCACAAGATTACGTTTGTAAATTTCCTGTCCGGGTACGAATCGCACTTCGCGGATCCTTTTGTTGTAACGTGTTGCATTCGTTCTATACGCGTTATGCAAATTCTCCTTAATCCTTTCCCTCATAACTCTCATTCGGTCCCTATTGCTCAGCAAAAGAGTTTCGCTATCATCCAAGGCGCTTAGTTTTCTGGCCAAAGCATAGTCAGCGCCACTGGTAAACATGTTCATCCCAAATAGGGCGAAGTAGGGTGATACACCTGTGGCAGAATGTACGGCGTTTCGCAACGCGCATTCGATTTCCGGCAAGTACAAATCCCAATCCCGGTGGTCGGTTCTTAAATACGAGCGGATGGCAGCCAAAACCGATTGATTTACCCTCTCCGCTGCATTTGACTGAGGAGAATAAAAGGCGGTTTTTAGGTGTTTAATGCGGTACGTTTGCATCATATGGGCAAATTGTTTTGACGTGAACTGCTTCCCATTGTCGGAATGTATTATTTCCGGTACGCCAAACTTCAAAAAGATTTCTTCTATTAGAAATTTCACGACATTGGTTGCAGTTGCTTCACGCATTGCTTTTAAAAAGGTAAATTTTGAAAAATGATCCACCACCACAAATATAACCGTATAAGAAAGGGAATAGGGAAAGGACCTGGGATACTTGCCTAAAAAATCTATATAAATTTTTTGAAAAGGTCTTTCAGTGATAACTTCTGATCCTATACCCGGTTTCAAAATGGCATTACTTGGCTTATTTTCCTTGCACACTTGGCAATCACGAACGAAGTTTCGGACTTGTACAACCATATTAGGCCAATAATACATCCGCCGTAACCGATGCAATGTTTTCGTCATTCCCCCATGTGCAGCCGTCTCAGAACAATGCGCATCTTCAATTAACGTCGATGTCAATGCCGCCGGTACCCATAACTCTTCTAACTCGACAGCCCTTGCCAACATTTTCTTATATACAAAACCATCCTCTACTTTTACATCCGGCAATCGTTCCCCATTTGACTCGATTGTAACTATCAACCCTAAGTATTCCTCAGATTCGAACTCTAGAGTATCTATGCCCGGTATTAAAGATTGTTATGTCGTCGATACAACGAGATAACGTATCGGCAACTATATTTTCGGACCCTTTTCGATGTTCGATTTGGAAATTGAATGCTTGAAGATGCAGTGACCATCTCGCTAGTCTCCCGCTTAAATCTTTAAGTGAAATAAGCCATTTTAGACTTGCGTGATCAGTCACTACGGTAAATGGCATAAGTTCAATATATGGACGAAATCTTTGCACTGCCATCACCGCCGCGAGACACTCCTTTTCGGTTGTGGTATATTTGCGTTGGCAATCATTCAGTTTCTGAGAGAAGTACGCGATGGGGTTTTCCGCATTATCATCGTCTTTTGATATAGCACCGCGCCAACACCATAATCAGAGGCGTCACATTGGACCCAAAAACGCTTCGAAAAATCTGGGTGCTTTAGTACAGGTGCGCTTGTAAGCGCTTTTTTCAAATTATTAAAGGCTTCAATAGCTTGAGCTGTCATTTCAAACTTGCTTGATTTTTTTAAGGTGTCTGTAAGTGGTGCAGACAACGTTGCAAAATCCTTTATGAATCGCCGGTACCACCCAGCTGTTCCAAGAAAACTCCTTACTTGTTTCATTGTTTTTGGTAAGGGGATATTTAGAGTAGCCTTCACCTTTTCGGGATCTGTCTTTAACATCCCACCGCCTACAATATAACCCAAATATGGTAATTCTTTGAAGCAAAACATTGATTTTTTTAACCCGATCGTTAACCCTGCTTCTTTTAAACACATAGCCACCTCTTCGAATATTTTCAGATGCGTATCGAAATCTGGAGCAATGATGAGCAAATCATCAAGATATATAAAAACGTTTGACTTTAACCTCTGCGGTATAACGCGGTCCATTAGTCGACACAACCATTGTACAGGTCTACAAGTAGGATATGTAGCAGCACGCACATACACAGCCACGCTCACCTGATAAAATGCTTGTTCTTGTTCGTTTTTTTGTGGATGCTATTTGGCACTGTTGTACTTCTTAGGACCAAACAAAGTTTAGTAGCTGCTATCGAAAACTGCTTAAAATTTTTTTTCTTATATTACAAAGAAATATACTTATTTACTTTCAAACGAGCACTTAATTACATCTCTCTTTAATAACCATATATTTTGGACAATTTTAATTAACAAATTGTGATACTTTTTAACGGGGACGATTGCTAAAACACGACCAAAACCGTCGGGGGAGGTATTAATAGACGCGTTTTTGCCTCGCTTCCAATAATTCGAATACTTTTTCTCTTCGGACTATTGACAACAGGACAAAACGCGTCTATTCATTTTTCTTTCCGCTTTTTTGGACGGGTTATTGCAGTCGACCTCGGTTTCAAACTGTTTTTCGCGGAGAACTTTTGAACGGGTAGAAAAACTTAACTCCCGTGTTTGTATTCTTAATACTGAAATAACTACGCGTCCTCAGATACCCCAATTGAAGACTTTTTTATAATTTTCTGAAGGACCCACATGGGTGCACTTAAAATTTCCTACTAAATTCGTTAAAAGAAATTCACCATCACAGCAACCCATATCTGATATTCCGATCCCTTTTTTGCTTCCCTGTGTCGCTTTCGACGAAGCAACCCCGGTAATTTTGACACTTCGTTCAGTGTCAAAACTCATGTTCCACGCAGGTTCCACTGGGTTCCACGCTAGTTTGACACTGACCGAAGTGTCAAACTGCCGTGTGTTAGAAAAGGAAAGAAATTGTTTCCCTCTCATACATATCATACTTGTAAACCTGTACAATGGACACAACCGTTGTGCCGCATTGCATAAGCCGAATGGCATGACTGAAAATTGATACAAGGGACGCCCCGGGACGGTGAAAGCCGTGTACGGTTTGCTGCTTTCTTCCAGCTCTATTTGCCAGAACGCGAATTTTAGATCCACGCTACTTATATAATGCGTATCATCGATGCGACTGATTATGCCTTCCATATTTTGTAAGGGATATGCGTCCTTGATGGTCAGAGCATTCAATTTCCGCGCATCTAAGCAAAATCTGTTTTTACCGGGTTTTCTAACTACCGTGGTTCTATTACTCCAGGGGCTTTCGCTTTCTTCGATAACTCCTAATTCTAACATTTTGTCTATTTCAGAGTACACTATGGCTTGCATTGCCGGAGACAAGGGATAATGCCTATCTTTTACTGGCACGGCATCATCTACTAACTTAATGGTGTGTTTCTCCAGTGGAGTACGACCTAAACCGTCTTGTTCAAATGTTTTAAAGCTATTTTTGACCTGCTCTAATCTTTGCTGTTGCTCTGGCGTCAGATCGTGCAACAGGCGACGCTCGTGCCTATCTTCTTCTTTCACCATCTGCTGTTCTAGCTTAGATAGGTCAATTTCCTCACAACCTACAACGCTTGGAGCCAGCTCAAATGCGCGCCAAAAATCTTTTCCTAGATATATGTTTTGCTCCAGGTATGGACATAGATAAAAAGTTATAACGTTAAGTAATTTTTTGTATTTCACAGGTATTTTGATTTTTCCTAACACAGTATGCGCTCCACCTCCGGCAGTAGTAACGGATGAAATAAATCGTTCTATTGGTAACCCTAATTCCTGTACTAACTCACGACCACCTCGCCCCAAAATACTAACCGATGCCCCCGTGTCTAATAGTCCGCGTGTCTGAATCCCATTCAACTCTATATCCGCGAATACCCGCGGGTCACTTCTATCTGCCCTTTTTACTGCTGCCACAACTTCTCGACGAAGCAGCTTTCGTCGTCGAAAACGCTCCCTTGCCTTTTGTATCCTAACCGATACCATACGACGACCTAGCAGCACACTGTCGGCAAAAATTCGTTCTCTGGCTTCGCGGTATCTCATCATGCGTTCTTCAAAAGAAAGGGTAACTGGTCGGTGTAGAATAGTTTTTTTGTTAGCCTTTGATTGTGATTGGCTTCCAAAAATGATTTTTGGTTTCAATCCGGGCTGTTCGTTCTGGCATCTTATATCCAAATCTAAAGTTGTGCTGGTTGATGCATCTGCTCTTGCGGGAACTGAGTGGAGCGCGACACCCCCGCTGTCATCGCGTTCCGATTGGCGTTTCCCGTCGGGCTACATACGGGACACTTGGGCGTGATGACCTCCGGCTTTCCACATTTAAAGCAGAAAATGCGCCTATGCAATGACAGGCAGTCGGTGAAAAGATGGCCCTCGAGTCCGCAATTCCAGCATGTGTTTTTCCGGCTTGTCTGATCGCGCGATGGTGGATGCTTCGTTACGCGTTGATAGCGGACCTCTTCCACAGAGACTTGACCCTCATCTCTGGGAGATTCCTGCTCATGTGTCGGTGTCGGCGTGATCTCATGCACCTGATAAGCACGAGGCGCGAATCCACTTTGCTGCACACGGTCTCGTCGAGGGAAACATCTTTCCACCTCCTTACATTCCATCCTAAGCTGCTCGACAGAGTATACCGCGATGGGATAAACCAATTTTGCCAACGATTCCCGCAAGTTTCCTTTCACTAGTCGAACCATTTCATATTCGGGTATGGGGTTCCTTAAACGAGATCGTAGTATGCCAATAGCATGGAAGTATTCATCAATACTTTCCCCGGGTTTCTGCTTACGTTCATTTATCTCCCTCATCAGTTCGAAATCTGTCAACTGGGAGGCGAACTGCCTTTGTAGTGCAAACTGCAAGGTTGGCCAGTCTACATTTCGGTTCGTGCGAATGTACAACCAGTACCACTCGCGTGCTTCGCCACCCAGTAGACGATGAAAATCCCTTAAAATATCTCCCCATGAACAACCGTACTTCTCCTTTAAATATTCCTATCTAAACAAAAAATCTTCAATGGTCATGGAATCTCGGAATCCTTGGAAACTAATTCCCCACTTTTCTATATTAAGTTCAGGTCTCATACCCGAATTTCTACCTTGATTTTCAATTGGGACGCTTTCCGAGTACGAATTGTGCCCCGCTGGTTGTGCTGTTTGGATGTGACGCTGATGTACTTGCGCCGTGAACGCCGGCAAGTTACCCACTGTAGGCCTCCTAGGGTTACGGGTGCTTCTGTTGACATCTCTAATTACATTGTTATTGCCGTTGCTATGGACAATTTCATTGAAAAGTTCATTTTGAGTTATCGACCGCCTCGACTCCATGGACTCACTGCTAGTATTGTGCCTCCTTCGCTTGTATGGACCACGCGTTCTATTTTCTCCACCACCAGCTCCCATCTCACCGCTTGAGCTTCGCAAACCATCCATTATCTCCTGCATATTTGTTCTCATTTCACTTAAAAGGGCCTCTTTTGCTTCACCCATCATTTCTTTGATCATAGGTGCTATTTCGTTTCGTATCTGATGGGTTTTAGGTCGCTGAGCTATGGCCTGGTTAGAAAAATTGTGGAATGGTGGAGGGCGCGGGAAAGATACCGAGGGCGGCCGTAAAAGCACGGACTGCGTTACCTGTGCACCTGTGTTCTGCTTGGGCAACGTCCCTGTTTTCCCGCCTGCCGTAGGTGTCGCGCTACTGGCACCATCTTTCTCCATGTTTTCTTCCGTTTTGTCCCCACTACTCTTTGTCCCTCCAAACCGCTCCGATAAATCAATAAACGAGGCATCCTGGTCAACAGATGCGTTCACGTTTGGATCATTAGATGCCATGGCTGCAATCTTCTTTTTGGCTCTGGTGTTCAATGCAAGTGTTGTACTTATTTTTGTGAGTAACCGTGCATAAATTAAATGAAAAAAAAAATGCCAGGATAGATTTCAGGTCTTTTAAATGACGTATATCATTAATGCGGTACTTATATGTCTCGCTCAATAAATTGATTGCATCGCTTTCGTCACCACTCATACACTTCATTTTATTCTTAAGTGAAATGTATTA
This sequence comes from Eurosta solidaginis, assembly GCF_040869045.1. Taxonomy (NCBI): domain Eukaryota; kingdom Metazoa; phylum Arthropoda; class Insecta; order Diptera; family Tephritidae; genus Eurosta; species Eurosta solidaginis. Next base: position 284,991,053 of record NC_090319.1, on the reverse strand, counting down.
GTGGAGCAGAGTGTTTCCTTATCAGATGCATTCTCTTCCTCTGACGTGGTGCTTCCAAGTTTTAAGCGCTTGGGATTCAAGTTATTGAAGCGATTGTATAAAATACCAGATGCACTGGTTCTCCGTCCATCCTTGGGAGATATGTAATATATTTCCATATTTTGTGTGGGAAAAATTTCTACAATTTTTTCAGCCAATTTATTCATATGATTTATACATATGATGCGGTATTATGTACTTTCGTGAATTAGAATCGAAGAAGTTTTCCACAATAATGTTAAGCAATCTTTTTCTATCATCCATATCCAACTTTTCCGTCAATTGATACAAGCTTAGTAGAGATTGGCCGCTTTTTGAGTTTTTCACCATGTCAATTGCATTCTGCAAGAAATTGAAGTTTAAAGAATATCCACAGCTTCAAAACAACCCTTACCGTAACTTTCGCCGAATTGGAATTGCTAGCTGGTGAGGGAAGACGCTGATTTTCAAGCCAATTTTGTACATTTGAGTTCATATTAAGAGTCGAAAGAGATTCTTCTGGAAACTAAAACAGAAAATTGTTAATATTAAAACAAAATATACTATTTAAAACTTTATAAAGAAGTATATTACGTACTTGTGTTTCCAAAGCGTAATGTTTCCCTAAATTCTGCTCTATAACCTATATTTTCGTTGCCTGGAAATGCCAACGCCAAGTCGTCACAGTTTATGTACTTCAACCGGTCATATGTGATTCCATAAGCTTTATTTGGGTCAGTTAAAACATGGTTAGTTACAAAAAATTTTTATTATAAATAAGATAAACCGTTACCATAAAACTTGTCGTAAGCGGCTTCTACATGCATCTCTTTCAAATCAGTTTTTTAAACGCTGGTCCTCTCCTGATTTGAGTTTGGACAATCTAGACAAAAAATACTATGGTATGCATATTTAGATCAGTCAATGTCGTTACAGCTTTAAGGTACTCCAGAGCAGCAGTACCAACGAAAAATATGCCCTGCTACTGCTCCGGCTCTGAACATGAACAGAGTAACCCAACAAACATTTAGGTTAGAAAACGATTGGAAGACGAATCGAATTCTAATGTATTTCTCTAAGGTAGAAGGTTAGAGGACGGTTTGCGAAACTGTCGCGAATTATAGCATTCTCGACAAAAAGGATACTTCGTGCTCGATATCGAGAAAAGGGTTAGAATTCTAATCGCATTCTAACGTCAAATTCTAATGAGAATTTTGAAGTGATGCGCAATTAAGTTCAATTATTTAAAATCAGCGAATTTTTCATTGTTTCATTATATCAAATACGTTTATTTGGTTGTAATCTTGTGTATTAAGAATGAACATATTTCAAATGCTTTTTCTATTATAATAAATTAAAACCGTACTTAAAGATTGAGCTCAGCGTTGGTTTGAGGTAGGGATGAGGAAGCGTTTTCTTCATGCTATTCAAATAGCACTTCAATAATCTGCTCGCTTTCCTTTTTTAACTTTTTTTGATTAATTTTCACTTACTAGTATTTATTTTATAAATAAAAAAACTTATTTCGCAACTTGTAATATTTCCACTATTTTTATTTTGTTTGTATAACACTAAGAATGAGCATGAGGGAATTATAGAAGGTGGCGCATTGCGCATGTAAACATTAGTTCATCTGTTTTTTATGGGCAATTTTTACGTCATTTTCCTTTAGCTCTTTTTTTTTTCTCTCTTTCTTTCATTCACTCAAGCAGTAAAGTGTGACGTAGATGCGCAGAACGAAGCAATTTTGAACTCGTGAATGCACAATATTCTGTGGGTGATTTGTGAAGAATGAGTGATCATGTCGTGCAAATAATCGATAACTGTGACAATAATCATAACATCACATTTCTAGTGTTATTCGAATCGTTTCACAGTCGAATTCTAACCTAGTTCTCTAACCTAGGTTTCGATTGATATTGCATTAGAGAACTACATTAGAATTCAAATGTAAAATTACAATAATTCTCAAACGTTAGAAACTATGTTTGCTGAGAAGGAGCAGAGCCGTAGCACAAAAAATTTATAGAACTTTTTAGGATCTGCATTTTTTCTGCTATTTGCCCCGCTCTAAAACGCGACGTAGTTCATAGCCTAAGGAATGATATTACTGTATTATGCTACGGCTCTGCTCTATGCTCCATACATTTTCAGAGCAGGAGCAAAAGCAAAAAAAAAAACTACATTGCATAGCATTTTCAATGGATGGCCTTTATTAACATGAAAGACTGATTTAACTGTTTTCATATCAATTTAACGTGAAACCTGCTGATTCGGTAATTTCGGGCATTTTTCGCCGCAATGTGAAATTGATAATGCAGAAATGTTAATTTTACAAGAGACTTTTCTTTCGGTGTAGTACAATAAGCAAAGCACAATTTTAAAGCTTCGCTAGGCGTTGGTTTTAGAGCACTACTTACGCTAGTAAAACTAGATCTGTGGATTTTATCCAGCAAATTTAGGTTTGACGCGTTGCTCAAAGCTGACCACATACGGCTATTCTATGGGTCGAATAATCGCGGTATAAATCCATCAGCATATATTGAGGGTTAGTCCCCATTGCCAGTGGTTCGCTTACACGTATATAATGCAATATATTTTTTTTTTGTCCAAAACTACGCCTAGGAATTTGACATTATTTGTCAGAGTTAGGCGCACACCATTTAGTGCTGGTAGGTTCAAGGAATTGCTTACACTCTTAACACACGCTTAGATGTTGTGCTATGCGGAATGATTACTGCTTGGCTGGTTGCAGTTTTAACTATTTTTTTTTTTGTCATAGTTTCCACTGTTTGATTACGGCTACTGCTTCCACCGAAAAAACACTACACAAACATCACAATATAAGAAAAAAGATAAAAATTCTTTTTGATTCACTGTGAAATATAAACGTTTAAATAAAAGGAATTTCGTTGTTTAGCGTCTGACAATAATTGCATTTAATTAGAAAATACTTTCTCTTTTATACAAAATTTCTTAAATTACAAATATGTGTTTACACTAATACTTACAAACTAAAAGTACATATGTACATTCATAATGCATATATGAAAAGTCAGCATATTATTATGGTGACCTATTTATGGACACATGTAATTAGATGCATATAAATATTTTGGTAGTCAATATGACCAACAGACAAATATGTCGATCAGCGTGACTGATCGATAAGTGTGTTGGTCAATGTGACGGGTTGACAAATGTAAACAGATATGTGTCGTGTGTGTCGGCATGCACATGTGATGTTGAACTCCCGCTGAGTTCAAATAATTATGTGGGTCAGTTTAACTTGAATACTTGTGTGGTCGATATGTGTGTATGAATATTGTACCATCAAGAATGCATTGAAAGAAACGCATTCAAAGCAATGCTACAACTGCACTATCCTTTGCCGTGATGTGATTTTGTTAAAAGCGCTCTCAAAATATCCCACTGTGCTCCGCGTTACAAAATTTTAACCGACTACTTAAAGGTTAGCAAATATACTTACATGTATATTATATAAAAGTCAAAGACTAAAGAAAGCAACTATTGTATTCAATCGTGTATATTTATGTACGTACATTAGGGATGTTACGAAAGTAAGTTTATCAGAATCGCACACGTAAGCAGAATTTGTAAAAAGTATTATCGGAAGTGGAAATCGGACTCCAAAATATAAGCTAAAGTCGGAGCAAATTACAAGCATTTTATACGGGATGGTGAAGAGGGTGAGTTAATATACCGCCCTTGTGCTTTGAGAATACGAACTGCCAGGAAGAGGACCTGTACTCTCTTGTTGTTGTTGTTGTTGTTGTCGTAGCAGCAGTGCTTCGCCCCATCCTGTACTCTCTGTTGGCAAATAATGTAATATAGGAGAGTTCTAAAGTGAAGCTTAAGTTTGGCAAAAAGCAGAACACTTTCGCTCGTACTTTTTTCTTTGTAAATACAATTGCAACCACACTCTCTTATCGTCTCCATTTAAGTTAGCCTTTTTTTACGGGTGGCACGCTAAAACACTTTAAACCCCAAGCACAACCGTCGCCCATTAGAGAATCGCTTTCGTATAACCTTCTCTTGTCCCGCTTTTTGCTTTGAGTCTAGTAGTATTTACGAAGTTGTTGAACTGTATCCATGGGACTGTGATTTCGTGCTCTTTTCGGACTCCATTCTGAGCATTTAAAAATGTTGTGTACCAGCATCGCCTTTGTCGGAATTTCCGTACGTACACTTCGGCTCTACGACCTTTTCTATTTTAAATTAGTATTTTTTAAGTACTGGTGTTCAAAAAGTATTTGTGTGGGTTAGGTTAGGTTGAGAGAGCGTGCGTAGGAATTTCCCACACTTCTACTTGGGGACATTTTTTTTCGCTATGAGTGCCTTCAGTAAGTGCCGGTTGCCGGCCGATTCATCCAATCAAATTAATTCCTTATGGTTCTCAACGAATCACTTGCGTTATCTGATGAACTTAAGCAGGAGTGAAAGATACATCTTCCCAACCTATGCAGACTTGTCGAAAAACCGTTCGCACAGAAACATGAGTCGCCTTGTTCGCGGTGCCGGACATCGGCAAAGTGATGATCCACTTCTCTTCTTCCTTATCCCGACAGCTTCTACAGAGCTAGCTTGTTGGTATGCGCCACCGTCGTTGCATACCGAAATGATATGTGCTGCCACCCGTAACTATTCTCACGGGAGATTAGTTTAGCTTGAGAAGCAAACTAGTAGGTCTTTTCCTACAAGTGCGCTCCGAATTTTAAATAGACGGCTGATAGAAAACAGCGAATTTTTACAAAACGTTTGCTAATAACTTTTAAATATAATTGAATGATAATTATCCGCCACGGGATTATGATTCCTGGGATCAAAACGCGTCTTCAGGTACTCATTTGACAATTTTTGTAGTATTTTAAGAGTTCTTGTCAAGTAACAAATTAACATTTTTTATACGTGGATTCAAGTAACCACGGTTGTAAGGAACAGGGTGAACTTTTAAAACTTCTAAAAAATTTCTTCATAGCGCCAATCAATGCCTTTTTTTCATGTGGATACCCTGCTCATGCTTATTTAAGCTGAAAACTGTGTTTAATATGACTATAACAGATCAAAATTTTAAATCCCATTTTGTGTTTAGGCAAGATTTTAACTAAACAGTATTTTAGTCAGCGGGCCAATGTGTTTACTTTATTTAATTTACTATTTAAATAAAATTTGCTTACCTTCTAAACATCTTTTACAATAAATACGAGCAACATGTGGAGCCCATGTCTTGTTTGATTCCAAACAGGACAGCCAAAATATGCTTCGCAGGCTTCACATAGGATGAGAGATGTATTTAATTCATATTTTATCTCTCGAACTTTAACAAATTGCCCACATATATAACAAAAAGCATCCTCATATTTACACTTTCGCGACGACATTTCAGGTCATTCTAGATTTGTACAAAACACCTGATCGTTGTTTATCACTCTAGCGCCATGAGTATTGTTACTATAACAATTACGAAAGCAAACTTTATACCGAAAAAAGGTATTTTTTTTTGGTTTTTGTTTATAATAAAACAGAGTCGTGTAATCAATATCTTTAGTTAAGTGTTTATAAGGCGTTCATTTGTTGTGGATTTAGGCATCGGTTCATCTTTCACATATCCGTAAGACTAGCCTAAACCCAGTCCGCACGATATGCCAAGATATGATCTTCAAAAAAAATAACGAGATCGTCCAGAAAATAATAAACACATGGTGATAAACAGAAGGAAGGATATAGTGGAGTTCTTAAAAAAGGAGGGTCCAATACTCCCCTGAAATACTTTTTTAATGATCTTGAAATAGTTCCGAAAACAACGAACAGATCCGGCGATAGTTGAAAAATAGTCGCTAGCAGTTCTTCCGATATTATTCCCTAAACAATCGTGAAATACTTTCGAAAATAATATTGAAACTATATGGAGTTAGTTCCCAAAAAGTCTCGACGATAATATTACGAAAACAATCCAGAAACGGATCCGAAGCAGACCCAAGAAGATCTCGAACACAGTCTCTAAACGGTCCCGTAATAGTCTTAGAAAAATTTGAAATAGTCCCGAAAATGTTCCTAAAATAGTCTCGAAACGTAATTGAGGAAGATATGACAAAAGTCCTCATTTCTGAAAAATCGGTTGAATGGGGAATATATGCTATAGTGGTCCAATCCGACCTGTTCCGAGAATGGCTAATCGCCCACCTAAATATACCAGCTCACCAAATTTTATCAACATATCTCAAAAGTTGAGGGACTAGTTTGCATACAAACATACATACTGACAGACGGACAGACGGGCATGGCTAAATCAATTCAGCTATACTTATATTATATTCAGGTATACTTATTGGTAGGTCTATCTTTCCTCCTTTAAGGTCTTATAATTTCGAGATTCGTGGCAAACTTAATATACCATTTCCTTTTCATGAAAGTCATAAAAAGTTTAGTAAGCGTTTGTAATGACCTTTCCAAAAAAATTTTCTGATATAGTAGACTCCTATAAACCTATTTAATTAAAAACAAAAATGGAAAGTTTTAATTAGTTAAACAAACAGCTTCATATTGACGCATATACCAGCGAAAGAAAATTAACGTGGCTTTGAGAAAATATTTTGCTATACTTTTTCAAAAGAAAATTTCCAAATAATTGTTTGTTTGTACAGTGGTACATGTTCATTTAAACGCACTCTTAATTTTAACTTTACCACTTTGGCTTTCTTTTGTTTATACATTCATAACAACAAATTCTAGCCCATATTCTTTGTTAATCTAACGGAAATTTGACACTCCCAAAAAACCTGTTTTCGCGAGGCAAATTTTTGGTTTTCCTCTCGATGAAAATGCCGCCCACACCATAAGCTGTCACCGCCATAGTGGATTTAAACGTCTGTTCAGCTTTCAACTAATTCCTAAAACTAGCCTAAAACCGCGCCCCAGTCCGCACGAACCGGAACCTGATATAATTGCCCGTAGTTATGGTCAAATTAAAATAGAGTTTTATTGGTTTGGTTGGCGGCCGCCGTGGTGTGATGGTAACGTGCTCCACCTACCACACCAAATATCCTGAGTTCAGACCCCGGGCAAAGCAACATCAATATATTAGACACAAGCGGGGTCGCCCCTCGGCAGTGCTTGGCAAGCACTCCAAGTGTATTTCTGCCATAAAAAGCTCTGAGTGAAAACTCATCTGCCTTGCAAATGTAGTTCGGTGTCGATATAAGAAAAGTAGGTCCTGTCCCGCCAATTTGTAGAAAAAATTAAAAAAACGAGCACGACGCAAATCTCTTCGCAGGTTATCGCTACATTTATTTTTATTTTTTATAGTCAACTTAAACACTATTTTATCTTTAAAAAAGTATTTTAATTTTAAAATGACATGAGTGCTCATTTAAGCTCATTAAAATAGGTTTTGGGTTGGCGGCCCGCCGTAAAAAGCCCCAATTTGCTATTTAAACGCGTAAAACTTTGATGGAAGGGAAATAAAAAGAAAAGAAAAAAATTTTAAGCATTTCCTTTACATAAATGGACAATATCAACGAAAAATGTAGCCTTAATAAAGTAATATTCTTGCAGAACTTTGATTTTAAAATTTTTGACATAGAAATTGTAAAAATATTTAGATATGAGAAATAAAAATATAAAGGTGGAGCGCCATAAACAAATGAGCCAGGATCCCGCATTTCGGAATTGTTGTATTTGTAATCTAATTTGAGAAAAAATCTTGATGGCGTAGCGCTTTTGAAATTTTTCGATTTACTACTTAGTATTTAAATCTGTTACCTGAGTAAACGACTACGCTGATTGTGTTTTTGCCCTGAAATGTTCCTCAGCAATAAAGTTATCTGCCTTATTAGATGCACATGGAGTCGGCCTAAAACGCGTAGGATGTACAATCAATGTTCCCATTAGCACACCACATTATGAAAGAAAAGTTGACTCAATCTCCCTGAATATTTATCGCGAAAAATTATTATTATTATAATTTTCGGTTTACATACATATTATAAAAAATAAATGTAAGGCGCGATAACCTCCGAAGAGATCTAAGGCCGAGATTCTCTTCCAATTTGCGTCGTGCTCCTCTTGATTTTCGCTACAAATTGGCCGGACGGGACCTACATGTTTTATGCCGACTCCGAACGGCATCTGCAAGGCAGATGTGTTTTCAATGAGAGCTTTTCATGGCAGAAATACACCCGGAGCGCTTGCCAAACACTGCCGAGGGGCGACCCCGCTTAGAAAAATTTTCTTCTAATTGAAAAGCCTTATTTCTAAAATTTTGATGTTGCTTTGCCCGGGGTGCGAACCCAGGGTATACGGTGTGGTAGGCGGAGCACGCTACCATCACACCACGGTGGCCGCTACATACATATTACATGCTCTTTTAATGACGGAAGGTTTCAAGACCGGGGCAGATTTCAGTAGGAATGATAATGGCGACCATGTAACTGACGTACAGGGTGTGGGGCAGACGAACCCGATACCCCGATCGCCGATGATGAAAACCACTATCCGGCATACAACTACGACGAAGTGAGAATAGCAATAACACGGAAAAAATCACAAGGTTCCAAGTAATGACGGGATACCCGACGGGCTGTTCAAGCATGGAGGCGAAGAGTTGGTATATACAAGCAATAAAGTGGGTCTTGCAGTAAATGTGGACAGAACGAAGTACTTGCTGTCGTGGTGGTCTTTGTAGCCACGTCATTGTTGTCTCGAATTAATGATTGTGTAGGATTTCGTCTATTTAGGAAGCAGCATTAAAAGCAAAAACAAGGTCGGCCCAGAAATTAAGCGGAGAATAACTCTTTCCTAAAAGTGCTTCTTTCGGCAATTGAAAGTAAAGTCCTTTCTCGACGAACAAAATTTTCACTCTACAAGTCACTCATCATGCCTGTCCTGATGTTTGGCTCGGAATCATGGAAGGTGTCGAGAGAAGATGAGATGGATCTTGAAGTATTCGGGGGAAAAGTTCTCTGGAAGATTTATAGTCCTATTCGTGATGTCGACGGCTAGTATCGAATTAGGTATAATGATGAGCTATATGAGCTTTTCGCAGATATGACGATAGCGCAGCGAATAAAAACAGAAAGCTTCGCTAGCTAGATCATGTTATAAGAGAAGACCTTCACTGAGTTGGTAGAGACAGTTGGAGGAAGATTTGACCTCGCTTGGTGCTCCCAATTGGCGACTGTTATCGCCAAATAGGGTTAGCTGACCTCACTGAATCAACGTACTTCATTATATAAAACTTCAAGAAGTACTGTATGTTAAATTTTGGCAGGATGTACAGATACATTTTACTCCTTTTATACTCATTCCGTACAAAAACTGAGTAAAATGTAAACAAACATGTCTTAAGACACGAACAATGAATTCACGTAATTTCATCGAATCGTCACTTTTAAACAATCAGTCTTTCATCCGTACTCAATGAAAACGTCAACCAAAAGATATTAAGTAGTGATACTATTTAGTTTTCAACTCGACCAAAATAAACCTTTGAGATAAAATATGTAGTAGGAGGTAAGAGCGGAGCAAAATACTCCGATTGGAATAAAGTCTGAACACTGCGTCAGCAATGAAACATGTTGTCAAAAGCGTAACGCCACGCATAGAAAATTTATTTCATAGCTAACTATGATATTTTTGCTCTCTCATTTTATATACATTGATAAGTTGACTCCTTTTCTGTCAACTTTTTAAACCATGTAATGTGCGCTCTACTTTTATATTTTTATTTCCCATAAATATTTTTACAATTTATATGTCTATATTTTATATATATACTTCTTTATATAGGAATAGATTTTTCCTTGATTTTGTCCATTTTTATAAAGGATATTCTTAACATTTTTATACTCAGCTGAGCAGAGCTCACAGTGTATATTAGCTTTGTTCGCATAACGGCACCCCGTAACGGCATAAACTAATCGAGATAGATATAGACTTCTATATACCAAAATGATCTGGGAGAAATTCATTTAGCCATGTCCGTCTGTAAACACGATAACTTGAGTAAATTTTGAGGTATCCTAATGAAATTTGGTAGAAAGTTTCTGGGCACTCCTCTCAGATCGCTATTTAAAATGAACGAAATCTTACTGTAACCACGCCAACTTTTTCGATATCGAAAAATTTTAAAATTCGAAAAAGTGCGATAATTCATTACCAAAGACGTATAAAGTGATGAAACTTGGTAGGCTGGTCGACCTTGTGACGCAGAATAGAAAATTAGTAAAATTTTTAACAAGGGGCATGGCACCGCCCACTTTTAAAAGAAGGTAATTTAAAAGTTTTGCAGCTGTAGTTTGGCAGTCGTTGAAGATATCATGAGGAAATTTGGCAGGAACGCTACTCCTATTGGTATATGTGTGCTAAATCAATATTAGCAAAATCGGATGACGAACACGCCCACTTTACAAAAAATTTTTATAAAGTCAAATTTTAACATAAAATTGAATATATTTACAGTATGTAAGTAAATTATGTTAACATTCAACTCCAGTAATGATTTGGGGCAACAAAATACAAAAATAAAAGAAAATTTCAAAATGGGCGTGGCTCCGCCCTTTTACATTTAATTCGTCTAGAATACTTTTAATGCCATAAGTCGAAAAAAATTTAACAATCCTTGTGAAATTTGGTAAGGGCATAGCATCTATGATGAAAACTGTTTTCTGTGAAAATGGGCGAAATCGGTTGAAGCCGCGCCCAGTTTTTATACACAGTCGGCCGTCTGTCCTTCCGCTCGACCGTTAACACGATAACTTGACCAAAAATATATCTTTACTAAACTTAGTTCACGTACTTATCGGAACTCACTTTATCTTGGTATTAAAAATGGGCGAAATCCGACTATGACCACGCCCACTTTTTCGATATCGAAAATTTCGAAAAATTCAAAAATTCCATAATTCTATACCAAATACGAAAAAGGGATGAAACATGGTGACTGGATTGGTTTTTTGACGCAAAATATAACTGTAAAATGGGTGTGACACCTACCATATTAAGCAGAAAATGAAAATGTTCTGCAAGGCGAAATCAAAAGCCCTTGGAGTCATGGCGGAAATACTGTTCTTGGTATTACATATATAAATAAATTAGCGGCACCCGACAGATCATGTTCTGGGTCACCCTGGTCTACATTTTGTCGATACCTCGAAAACGCCTTCACATAAACAACTACCACCACTCTCTTTTAAACCCTCATTAATACCTTTAATTTGATACGCATATCGTACAAACACATTATAGAGTCACCCCTGGTCCACCTTTATGGCGATATCTCGAAAAGGCCGCATATAGAACTAAGGCCCACTCCCTTTTAAAATACTCTTAACACTTTTCATTTGATAACCATATCGTACAAACAAATTCTAGAGTCAGCCCTGGTCCACCTTTATGGCGATATCTTGAAAAGGCGTCCACCTATAGAACTAAGGCCCACTCTATTTTAAAATACTCATTAACACTTTTCATTTGATAACCATATCGTACAAACAAATTCTAGAGTCAGCCCTGGTCCACCTTTATGGCGATATCTCGAAAAGGCGTCCACCTATAGAACTAAGGCCCACTCTATTCTAAAATACTCATTAACACTTTTCATTTGATAACCATATCGTACAAACAAATTTTAGAGTCAGCCCTGGTTCATCTTTATGGCGATGCACAGTGTTTCGTGTAGAACAAGCTAGCTGGACAAAATTATTTTATAAGATTTTCCGTTTCATATGCAGTCATTTATTACAACTACGTCATTTTTTTCAGCCATATGTTCTTTTTTTTATATTTTTCCAAAATTTTACTTCATATGCATACATTTGCTTATTTCATATACAGTAACTCATGTGAATAAGTGACATAGATCCAAAAAAATTTAAAGGACTTAAGAATATATTTTATTGTACTTAAATTGAATGGACTACAAATCTCAATACTTTAAAAAATTCTAAAAATTCGGAAAAAAAATTAAAATTTTTTATGAAAATTCGTTGAATTTTTCAAACATTTTTTAAATATAATTTAGTTTTTGTTAGAGATCGTGACAAATTTTCGTATGGGAAATTAGTTAAAATAAATTTGAGAAACGAAAATTGTAAGAATTGTCCAAAAATGGGTGTCTATTTATTTATGTGAGTGACTGTACATATGTACATACATATTTTGTATTTATTTGAGTATTTATCCTGGCACTACAATTTTTACAAAATTATTTTATAGTACCAGTCAGGAATGTAAAAGTGAATTACAATAATAATAATAACAATGTAAATAATTAAATTAATTATGTGAAAATTACTTATTACAAAAACTTAAAAGTAAAGTATCATACAAAGTAGAAAAGACAATAGATTTAAATTAAATAAAACCTGATCCAACAAAAAGTTATAGGGTAGGTTATCTTTTATAATTACGTTATTATTCGCTATCATCACTTTCATTCGATGAGTCACTTGTGGAATAGTCATGAGCATCAGCAACACTACTGTGAAAGCTTGAAACAACTGGGGTATTCATTGCCTCCTCAACATTATCGGGGGACAGTAAATTTAAGACTTCTGAGGTCAGACTTTTAAATTTTTTCTTAGGCATCTCCATAAAACTGTTAACTAAAGGATCCGATGTTATAAGCAACATATTCATAAGATCTCTATTCGTGGCTTCACGTGACTGCTTTTGTGTGTTATCATCCCTGAATCGTCTCAAATCTTTGTTACGGGCTTCCTGTGCTTCCTCAGAAAGTTGACCAATAGGTAAAATTGCTGATTTTGCAATATCAGTACTATGCACTAAGATTTTATGAACTGTAACAGGCATATTAAATCATGGATAGGGATCTATGTAATGTTTTTTAGTCTCGACCGCAAATTTTTCAAATCTTTGGATATTTATATTGTACCCAGATGCTAATGCGCGAAGGAGAGTGTCGAATTTTTTGATAAGCGTTACATCCAATCCCGTTATCTCAGCACTAGCCTCAAAATTTTCGAAAAACCTACGAGCAGTGTTGCCGTTATTGGTATTGCCGAAACCTGGTTTTGGTTTATCTACTATCAATTCAAGTACACTTTTAAATTTATTCTGGATTTCGTTGGAACGCAGCTTTACACTCTCTTTATCTGCCTCATTCCTAAGCTGCCATTTTTTTACTTCGAGGCGATAACTTATGTGAAGCAAGCATTCAAAACATCTTATCCATGCATGGAGAGTAGACAAACCAAAACCAAGATTATCTCGGTTAGGCGTAAAATCCCGTAACTCATTATTCATATCTTTTGGAGTGCACCACAAATATAACACTTTTGTGCGGAAGAAGTTTCAGTCAAAGCATTGCAAACTTTTCCGTCAATCATTGTTAGAAGCATATTGTGATTTACGGAAACTTCGTATTCTTCGAGCATGTTCTTTGTTGGCAACAACGCATTTATTTCCTCTAAAATTTTGTTCGTTTCAAAAACAATAAAATCTTTTGTTTCTTTAGAAAAATTAATCTAATTGGACGACAATACATGGTAGAAGAAGGTCGAGGATTCTGCCAAACAATGTTACCTTTTTCATCCTGTAATTGAAGAGGAACGAAAGAAAATATAAACAAAAACTCATCAGTGTCAGAACTGCATGTAAACTTTTGCTTATATGTGCTATGGCCAGAGCTTCCATCGCAACCCCACTTGCTGATTAAAGTATACGTCAAGTTTGTAGGTAATAAACTAACAAAGACTTCTTGATTTGCTAAAACTAAACGCTCAACAGTTTTATCTAATACGGGCTGGACTTTAATTTCCGCACGTGTTTCATCCACATCAATTTCATTTGGATAGCATTCTGCCTTAGCTTTTCTAAGACTATAAAATGATGGATAAACCTTACGGCCTGCCTTGATGCTCCACTTCCGAGTCGTTTTGTACCCATGAGTTGCCGTTGAAATCCAAATGGACGAGACAAAAATTTTTTATGATAGAAATGCATAAAACAGCTACCCTGCAGAAATTGTTGGATTACGTGTTCCATTTTCTTCATGTTGGAGTACTCTAACAATACTCCTTTGAAATGCGTTTGCGGACCACCATCAGCCGATCATTGCACGACACGATGACGATCGAACAGAGTTGCCAAAAGTAAAATATTGCATACAAATAACTTATAATAAAATTTTACTATGGCAACTCTGATAAAATGCGCACTGGTTTTATGTATAAATACTATAGTATAGAGAAATATTAGTATATGAATATTCGTAGTAAAAAATATAAAAGTTGTATTGCCCCTCTTTATTTACTTTTTTTTAAATTAAATTCACTCCCATAATTCTTTCCGACACAATTCCTCTTTAGTACTTTGGCATATGATCCTCTGTGGGTGCTCCATGGAGTACAATAGGGAAAGTACTTTGGAAAGTACTCTCACGTATGTACTCTATGGAATACTCACAAACAAAGCGAGAGTGGGATCACCTACTCCTCTCCTAGGACATCGCAATGTTAATTGGAGCAATTTTTTTGTTGAATACGGATTAGATTTGGAGCAGTCCTATACTCCCAAAGGAGTATTCCTTACATTATTTATACAGTACTCGCGTTTTTTGAAGGGTAGCCGCTAATCAAAGCAAGCGCTGCTCAAACAAAGAGAATAATGAGCGTGCATATTTATGTACATATTATCGTGAGCTATTTGTGATGTTTTAGTTACTGGTTTATGCATGTGCCTCTCTTATGTATAATGAATATTATAACAAGGTTACATAGTACTAATTAATTATGGATTAACTATACCAAATCTAAACCATGTTTTGTTTATAAGTTGTTTAATTAATAATACCGGAACAGGTACCCTCTGCTTCATGCCCCTAGCAATCTACATATAAGCTACCCTCCCCAACGTATTTTTCTAGCCCATTTTTTTAGAAATACATACGTATTTTTTCTTTTCTTGTCTTTACAGGACCCGCAGATCTACGGAGATCCAGAAATGCCGGCTATGCGGGCAGCGACATGCGCTAAGGCACTGCCGGGCGTTCCTCGTAATGAAGCCGGAGGAGCGCTACGAGTGTACGAGGAACCACCGGTACTGTATCAACTACCTCGCAGTGTCACACTGCACCGGGGCATGTGACTCCCCGTCCAGGTGCCGAAAATGCGCCCTCGGCCACTACACGCTGTTACACAGGGCTCGACGCCAGAGCAACAACGCGGGACGCCATGAACACAACGCTCAACGCCGAGACAGGGCAACCCCGCGGGCACGCGCACAAACCCGTCACAGAGCAGCAGAAACCCGATCGGCTCGTCAAGAGGAGGAGAAGCTCAGGCAATTAGTAACCGAGGCACGGGCGGCCTTGGACAGGGTTGACGCCGCCCTTAACCCATCAACTCGTCGGGCGGAGGGGGAGCATGTTGAAGACATTATCCAGTTTTCGGACAAAGTCCGCCCCCCTCCGTCTGGCAACACCCGGCCAGTGCGACCAAGCGAAAGTGCAGCTCAGCTGTGCTTGCCGACCAACACCGCGCTCACTCTCAATTTAGTTTGCTTAAAACTGCCGAACTAAACGCATCGACCGAATCGCAATCGTTCGCCCTATTCATCGCCCACCCGCCGTCGCGCAGCTTAAATTGTATTTAAATATATTAAATTCAGTCTTATTTTCATTTTATATTTCAATTTAATTTCATTTCCGTAGTGTTATACTTTCGGTGTGTTTGACAATATATATTGAATATTTGCATATATGTGTGCCCTCTTTTAATTGGAAAAGTGCTGTGTTAGCGAAGGTTTTTTATACAAACGCTTTTCATTTGATACCCATATCGTACAAACAAATTCTAGAGTCAGCCTGGTCCACCTTTATGGCGATACTCGAAAAGGCGTCGACCTATAGAACTAAGGCGCGCTCCCTTTTAAAATACTCATTAACACCTTTCATTTGATATCCATATCGTACAAACAAATCCTAGAGTCACCCCTGGTCCACCTTTATGGCGATATCTAGAAAAGGCGTCCACCTATAGAACTAAGCCCACGCCCTTTTAAATAATCATTAACACCTTTCATTTAATACCCATATCGTAAAAACGCATTCTAGAGTCACCCCTGGTCCACCTTTTAAAATTTCATTAACACCTTTCATTTCATACCCATATCGTACAAAACATTCCCTGGTCCACCTTTATGGCGATATCTAGAAAAGGCGTCCCCTATAGAACTAAGGCCCACTCCCTCTTAAAATTTTCATTAGCACCTTTCACTTCATACCCATATCATACAAACACATTCTAGAGTCACCCCAGGTCCACCTTTATAGCGATATCCCGAAATGGCGTACACCTGTAGAACTATGGCCCACTCCCTTTTAAAATACTCTTTAATACCTTCCATTTGATACCCATGTCATACAAACACATTCCAGGATTACCCTACGTTCATTTTCCTACATGGTGATTTTCCCTTATTTTGTCCCCAAAGCTCTCAAGGGAATGCTAAGCGTCAAACTTTAAATACACCTATGAAATTGCTACTACATTTCAATACGCATTATACTCAGATGTAACTGAAATATGTGTCTATGTTTCACCTCTTAAAATGGTGCGTGACCACAATTCATCGCAACTAATTTAGCTATATGTTATACATTATTATACACCAGAGGTTTGTTTCTCCGATTTTAGGTACACCCTGTTCTGTAGCTAGTTATTTAACCACTGCCGCTAGATGGGTCTCCTAAGAATAATCTAAGCGAGGATAAGCGTTTTTTGCCCGCAAACGTATACGCATGTAAAAAAACACGGCTATTAACGAATTACTCATACGCCCCGCTGTTCTATGGGTGAGCAAACTTCCGACTACACTGTACAACAGCAACTTTATAATAAAATAAGCATGGTATTTTTCTGAAATATAGCATCGCACAGATAAATTTGTCTAAACAAACTTAAAGTCCTCTAGTCTAATTTACGTTAAATTAGCATTTGCAAGAAAAAGCTCTAATTCTCTTTTATTGTGCTATTACCAATGCGTCTAAAACTTAGTAGCAGTAGATGTCACAATATACGATGACTGCTCTATATAATGCTACAGAGTCGGCTAAGTAAATCCATCCACCAGCAGCTGACTATGACAGCTATCAGTAGATAGCAGTCAAGAGAGAACTGCGATAAGATTCATATTCAAAATTCGCTTCAGCTGCGAAATCACATACACAGAACTCTTTTAATTGCAGATGATATTGAGAGTCGTAGTAGAACATGTAAATACAAAAAAAATATTTGGCGCAATTTACCTACGAGCACCCTCGTGAAGGACAGACATCTTTCCGCGATGTGGGCTCAGTCGCTGACCACGGGACTATGCTACACGGTAAGATGCAGGTTCGTATGGATTTCCGTGACTATGGTGGCCTAGTCCTAGGGTGAGCGATGACCAAGATCTTCCCCCTCCCAATCCAGGGTATTATACGGCACCGCGCCCATTGGATGTTTGAAGCGGACGGGAAGTAAGGACGGGACTGTTGTTGTTGTTGTAGCAGTGCTTCGCCCCACATAACAGACGCGACCGATCACAAACTGTCATCAATATCCTCTAACGGGAGTCCAAGGAAACTTGCTGTTTCAACAGGGGTGGACTATAGGGAAAGGGGTGTTAGAGGCGTTGGTTCCACATTACAATTAAAGAGATGGTTGGTGTCATGTGGGGACACATTGCAAGCGGGGCATACATTTTGTATGTCGGGGTTGATTCTGGATAGGTAAGAGTTTAACCTGTTACAGTATCCAGGATGAAGTTGAGCCAGAGTGACACGCGTTTCCCTGGGGAGTATGCGTTCCTCTTCCGCAAGTTTTGGATACTTTACTTTGAGTACTGGATTCACCGGGCAATTCCCGGCATAACGGTCCAACGCCTGTTTGTGGAGTTCACCAAGGACCTGCTTGTGTTTTTTCGCTTCATACAGCTGGGTTCCCAGGTGCCGTATTTCCTCAAAATGCTTACGGAGATGACTCCTTAAGCCCCTAGGCGGTGCTGGCTCGTCAATCAGATGTCTGTTGGGATGCCCAGGTTTCTGGGTATTCAACAGGAACTGTTTGGTCAGCATCTCGTTTCTTTCCCTGATGGGGAGTATTCTCGCCTCATTATGCAGATGGTGTTCTGGGGACATAAGAAGACAGCCCGTGGCAATTCTGAGAGCAGTATTTTGGTAGGCCTGTAGCTTCTTCCAGTGGGTAATTTTTAGGCTTGGCGACCATATGGGTGACGCGTAGCACGTAATCGGCTGGCTAATTGCTTTGTATGTAGTCATGAGCGTTTCTTTATCTTTTCCCCAGGTACTGCCAGCAAGGGATTTGAGGATTTTGTTACGGCTCTGAATTCTCGGAACAATTGCGGCTGCGTGCTCACCAAAATGTAGGTCCTGATCAAACGTCACACCCAAGATTTTGGGGTGTAGGACAGTCGGTAGCGTAGAGCCATCGACGTGGATGTTCAAAATGGTCGACATTTGGGACGTCCATGTTGTAAATAAGGTCGCGGAAGATTTAATCGATGATAATGCCAGGTTTCGCGAGGCAAAAAAACTGGAGAGTTCAGGGAGGTAGCCGTTTATTTTATTGCATAGCTCATCGATCTGTGGGCCTGGGCCTGTGGCCATTACTGTGCAGTCATCGGCGTAGGAAACGATTGTGACTCCTTCCGGTGGTGAAGGTAGCTTAGATATGTAGAAATTAAACAAAAGTGGGGATAGGACACCACCCTGTGGTACCCCTTGTTTAATTCTTCTTGGTTTTGATGTTTCGTTTCAAAATTGTACCCATGCCTGCCGACCACCCAGATAATTTGCGGTCCACCTTTTAAGACATGGGGGAAGGGTAGACCCTTCCAGGTCTTGCAGTAACGAGCCATGGTTGACCGTATCAAAAGCTTTTGATAGGTCTAGCGCTACGAGTACTGTTCTATGGTGGGGGTTTTGATTTAAACCGCAATTTATCTGGGTGCTAATGGCATTTAGCGCGGAGGTAGTGCTATGGAGTTTTCTGAAGCCATGCTGATGGGAGGCTAGCTGCAAATTTGCCTGGAAATAAGGGAGCAAAATGGCTTCGAGCGTCTTTGCTACTGGCGATAGGAGAGATATCGGACGATACGACTCTCCTATGTTAGCTGGTTTACCAGGCTTTAGTAGCGGGACCACCTTGGCCATTTTCCATTTCTCGGGTATGACAAAGGTGGAAAGAGACAGGTTGAAGACCTGCGCTAAATATTTGAAACCCTCTTTCCCTAGGCTTTTAAGCATCGGCATGGCTATGCCGTCTGGGCCCACTGCTTTGGATGGTTTAGCGCGGACGGGACTGTCTTCGGCTGTGGTTTCATGAATGGGGCTGAACAATAATCTTATCCCATTCGTAATATCTAAAGATATGAAATATATAGTAAACAGATGTACATATGTACCTAAGCGATTTCCCGTTTTTTATGGTCTGCATGAAATAGCTTTGATCGTGTCACATATCCCAACAATATATGACATAAACGTAAGCATTTCGTGAAACTTGAAACTTCAATCTTATAAACTGAGGAAGGAGATCAGGTTATCCGAGAGGTTTTGCATTTTTACCTCTATGTCTTTTATTCGGATTCACAATGCAAAAGTAGCAATCTTTAACGTGATTTTTGGTTCTCGCCAGATTCTTGGTATTGCAAATTTCATATATCTTTTCTCACCTCGATACCAACCTAAAATATAGAAAGAGAAATCAATATGATTACTTTATTTAATTTACTATTTAACTAAAATTTGCTTACCTTCCAAACATCTTTTACAATAACTACAAGCAACATGTGGAGCCCATGTCTTGTCTTGATTCGAAACAGGACCGCCAAAATATGCTTCGTAGGCTTCATAGAGAATCAGGGATGTATTTAATTCATATTTTATATCCGGAACCTTAAAAATTGCCCACATATAAAGGAAAGGCATCATCATATTGTAACGAATTTAGTGAAATTCCGCTTATTCCATACCTTCTGCTAACGTTTGAATCGCTAAGCTGTTGAATAAATAATTTCAATATTCAATAAT
The DNA here is from genome assembly GCF_040869045.1 of Eurosta solidaginis. Taxonomy (NCBI): domain Eukaryota; kingdom Metazoa; phylum Arthropoda; class Insecta; order Diptera; family Tephritidae; genus Eurosta; species Eurosta solidaginis. The sequence goes on along the minus strand of NC_090319.1, from coordinate 284,970,961 downwards.
GCAAAATGGTCTTTACTAAACCACTTTGAAAGTACTTCACAATAACACTTGTACTTCACAACCAATAGCGTGCTTAAATCAAAACTGCTTAGTCATGCCTCAGCTTGTGTTGCTTTTATAATCTCGGTTTCCTCGTTCACCAATTTCTCCTAAGATCTAGTAATTTTGTGAACTTAATGCTTCTTTTCCAGCTATATACACGTATATTTGTAGTTTGTATCCATATGCGTGTGTATATGTGAGTACTACTTCGGCTGATGATGACATGCGTTTGCGAGTATCTCTCTGCTACCTTGTATGGATGTGTGTACATGATGATTGATTTGTTTGCTGCTTAGTATCGGCTTAGTGATGGTAGTATCGCTTAGTGATCATAATTTTCGTCACAATATTTACACTTTCACGACGATATTTTAGTTTATTCTAGATTTGTACAAAACACCTGATCGTTGTTTATCACTCTACCGTCATGAGTATTGTTACTATAACAATTACGAAAGAAAACTTTATACCGAAAAAAGGTGTTTTCTTTTCGATTTTGTTTATAGTAAAGCAGAAATTCATGAAATAAAGTTTAAGACAAAGAACAACACTTTTTGGATAAAGTCGTGTAATCAATATCTTTAGTTAAGTGTTGTTGTGGATTTAAACGTCTGTTCATCTTTCACATATTAGTAAAACTAGCCTAATCCCAATCCGCACGATATGCCAAGATATGATCTTGAAAAGATAACGAAATCGTCCAGAAAATAATCTTCAAATGGTTCCAATAAATCGCGAAATACTCGCAGTTGCGGAGATAAGCACACGGTGATAAACAGAAGGAAGGATATAGTGGAGTTCTTAAAAAAGCAGGATCCAATACTCCCCTGAAATACTTTTAATAATGATCTTGAAATAGTTCCGAAAACAACGAACAGATCCGGCGATAGCTGAAAAATATTCGGTGACAGTTCTTGCGATATGATTACCTAAACAATCGTGAAATACTTTCGAAAATAATCTTGAAACTATATGGAGTTAGTTCCCAAAAAGTCTCGACGATATTATTATGAAAATAATCCAGAAACAGATCCGAAGCAGCCCCAAGAAGATCTCGAACACAGTCTCTAAACGGTCCCGAAATAGTTTTAGAAAAATTTTAAATAGTCCCGCAAATGTTCCTAAAATAATCCCGAAACGGACTTGAGGAAGATATGACAAAAATCCTTTTTTTCTGAAAAATCGTTTGAATGGGGAATATATGCTATAGTGGTGCGATCCGACATGTTCCGACAAATGTCTAATCGGACACCTAATCTCAAAAATTGAGGGACTAGTTTGCATACAAACAACCATATAGACAGACGGACATGGCTAAATCAACTCAACTCAGATCATTTCGGTATACTTATTGATGGGTCTATCTTTTCTACTTTAAGGACTTATAATTTTAAGATTCGTGACAAACTTAATATACCGTTTCATTTGCACGAAAGTCATAAAAAGCTTAGTAAGCGTTTATAATGACCTTTCCATAAAAATTTTCTGATATAGGAGCCTAATAAGCCTATTTAATTAATAACTGTAATGGAAAGTTTTAATTAAACAAAGAGATTCATAATCAGCCCAATTCTAAAAGAAAATTCCGTGCGAGTTTTTCCCTTCTCCCATTCCTCGTATTCTAAATAAAAATTCCTTGTGAGTTTTTTCACTTCTCCCTTTCCTCCTATTCTGAACAATGTTCGAAAAAGCGGAAACCGGTTATGGGAGAAAAGTGGGTATTATGAATGTGAGGGAGATTTCTATGCAATTCCATAGGAGTTTTTTCACTAGTTAAATTAAAGGGAATGCATCAAAATAGTTAAAGGAAATTGGTTATTTTAAGAAAGAACACTTATTTGTACAAATTTGTGCTAAAATATGTATTTACATTCTACCACAATATTCTCACTGTTAATACAACAACAACAACAACCACAATATTCTTTATTTTAAGTCGAAAAATATATCATAAGCAACGGAAGAGCTCTTCGCATATTTGATGCAGCCATCCAGAAATTGCGCAAGGATTTTTTAAGAAGGCTTAAATAGATTTTGGCATATGGCGAAAGGCGAACTCAACTCGACTTGGCCGCCAGAAAATTGCTTTGCAGAATGAATGCAGGCCACTCCGGCGGATTTGTGTTATCCCGCCGGTCTTCTTCTTATGCTCCTCTGTTGATGTTGCTGTGGCACCAATTCATTACTCATTTCAGTGAATACCACATGAACTGCAATAATGTGCATTTTTTATACCTTATTTCTTAATTTCAAACAAATTGGCACCAATAATTAAACTTTAAAATTTTTTAAACAAAATAAGATATGCGCAACGAAATTTCAATTGACAAAACAGCTGACTTCGAAAATTCGAAATTCCTATTCCCCAATTACTCTTCTCCCTAGGAGAAAAGAATTGGAGGAATTTTTCCGCGGGAATAAAAAAATCCGCGAGAACAAAATTCCGCGAGAATATTTAGAATTGGTCTGATTGACGCATATACATATCAGCGAAATAAAAGGAACGTGGCTTTGACAAAACATTATGCTATACTTTTCAAAAGAAAATTTCCAAATAATTGTTTATTTATATATATGTATGTTGAATTGTGTTACCAAATTGATATGTGTACAATGGCTGTATTTTTATACTCAGTTGAGCAGAGCTCACAGAGTATATTAACTTTGATTGGATAACGGTTGGTTGTACATGTATAAAGGAATCGAGATAGATATAGACTTCCATATATCAAAATCATCAGTATCGAAAAAAAATTCGATTGAGCCATGTCCGTCCGTCCGTCTGTCCGTTAACACGATAACTTGAGTAAATTTTGAGGTATCTTGATGAAATTTGGTACGTAGGTTCCTGGGCACTCATCTCAGATCGCTATTTAAAATGAACGATATCGGACTATAACCACGCCCACTTTTTCGATATCGAAAATTTCGAAAAATCGAAAAAGTGCGATAATTCATTACCAAATACGGATTAAGTGATGAAACTTGGTAGATGAGTTGAACTTATGACGCAGAATAGAAAACTAGTAAAATTTTGGACAATGGGCGTGGCACCGCCCACTTTTAAAAGAAGGTAATTTAGAAGTTTTGCAAGCTGTAATTTGGCAGTCGTTGAAGATATCATGATGAAATTTGGCAGGAAAGTTACTCTTATTACTATATGTATGCTTAATAAAAATGAGCAAAATCGGAGAACGACCACGCCCACTTTAAAAAAAAATTTTATTGAAAGTCAAATTTTAAAAGAAAAGTTAATACATTTACAGTATATAAGTAAATTATGTCAACATTCAACTCCAGTAATGATATGGTGCAACAAAATACAAAAATAAAAGATATTTTCAAAATGGGCGTGGCTCCGCCCTTTTTCATTTAAATAGTCTAGGATACTTTTAATGCCATATATCGAACAAACCATTACCAATCCTTGTGAAATTTGGTAGAGGCTTATATTCTAGGACGATAACTGTTTTCTGTGAAAAAGGGCGAAATCGGTTGAATCCACGCCCAGTTTTTATACACAGTCGACCGTCTGTCCTTCCGCTCGGCCGTTAAAAGGATAACTTGAGCAAAAATCGATATATCTTTATTAAACTCAGTTGACGTACTTATCTGAACTCACTTTGTATTAGTGTAAAAAATGGCCGAAATCCGACTATGACCACGCCCACTTTCTCGATATCGAAAATTACGAAAAATGAAAAAAATGCCATAATTATATACCAAATACGAAAAAAGGGATGAAACATGGTAGTTGTATTGGTCTATTGACGCAAAATATAACTTTAGAAAAAAACTTGGTAAAATGGGTGTGACACCTACCATATTAAGTAGAAGAAAATGAAAAATTTTTGCAGGGCGAAATCAAAAGCCCTTGGAATCTTGGAAGGAATACTGTTCGTGGTATTACATATACAAATAAATTAGCGGTACCCGACAGATGATGTTCTGGGTCACCCTGGTCCATATTTTGGTCGATATCTGGAAAACGCCTTTACATATAAAACTACCACCACTCCCTTTTAAAACCCTCATTAATACCTTTAATTTAATACCCATATCGTAGAAACACATTCTAGAGTCACCCCTGGTCCACGTTTATGTCGATATCTCGAAAAGGCGTCCACATATAGAACTAAGGCCCACTCCCTTTTAAAATAATCATTAACACCTTTCATTTGATACCCATATCGTACAAACAAATTCTAGAGTCACCCCTGGTCCACCTTTATGGCGATATCTCGAAAAGGCGTCCACCTATAGAACTAAGGCCCACTCCCTTTTAAAATACTCATTAACACCTTTCATTTGATACCCATATCGTACAAACAAATTCTAGAGTCACCCCTGGTCCACCTTTATGGCGATATCTCGAAAAGGCGTCCACCTATAGAACTAAGGCCCACTCCTTTTTAAAATACTCATTAACACCTTTCATTTGATACCCATATCGTACAAAAAATTCTAGAGTCACCCCTGGCCCACCTTTATGGCAATATCTCGAAAAGGCGTCCACCTATAGAACTAAGGCCCACTCCCTTTTAAAATACTCATTAACACCTTTCATTTGATACCCATATCGTACAAACAAATTCTAGAGTCCCCCCTGGTCCACCTTTATGGCGATATCTCGAAAAGGCGTCCACATATAGAACTAAGGCCTACTCCTTTTTAAAATACTCATTAACACCTTTCATTTGATACCCATATCGTACAAAAAAATTCTAGAGTCACCCCTGGTCCACCTTTATGGCTATATCTCAAAAAGGCGTCCACCTATAGAACTAAGGCCCACTCCCTTTTAAAACTCTCATTAACACCTTTCATTTGATACCCATATCGTACATAAAAATTCTAGAGTCACCCCTGGCCCACCTTTATGGCGATATCTCGAAAAGGCGTCCACCTATAGAACTAAGGCCCACTCCCTTTTAAAATACTCATTAGCACCTTTCATTTGATACCCATATCGTACAAACAAATTCTAGAGTCACCTCTGGTCCACCTTTATGGCGATATCTCGAAAAGGCGTCCACATATAGAACTAATGCCCACTCCCTTTTAAAATACTCATTAACACCTTTCATTTGATACCCATATCGTACAAACACATCCTAGGGTCACCCCTGGTCCACGTTTATGGCGATATCTCGAAAAGGCGTCCACATATAGAACTAAGGCCCACTCCCTTTTAAAATACTCACTAACACCTTTCATTTGATACCCATATCGTACAAAAAAATTCGAAAGTCACCCCTGGCCCACCTTTATGGCGATGTCTCGAAAAGACGTCCACCTATAGAACTAAGGCCCACTCCCTTTTAAAATACTCATTAACACCTTTCATTTGATACCCATATCGTACAAACAAATTCTAGAGTCACCCCTGGTCCACGTTTATGGCGATATCTCGAAAAGGCGTCCAGATATAGAACTAAGGCCCACTCCCTTTTAAAATACTCATTAACACCTTTCATTTGATACCCATATCGTACAAACACATTTTAGAGTCACCACTGGTCAACGTTTATGGCGATATCCCGAAAAGGCGCCCACCCATAGAACTAAGGCCCACTCCCTTTTAAAATACTTATTAACACCTTTCATTTGATACCCATATTGTACAAACGCATTCTAGAGTCAACCCTGGTCACCTTTATGGCGATATCTCGAAAAGGCGTCCACCTATAGAACTTAGGCCCACTCCCTTTTAAAATTATCATTAACACATTTCATTTGATACCCATATCGTACAAACAAATTCTAGAGTCAGTCCTGGTCCACCTTTATGGCGATATCCCTAAATGGCGTCCATCTATAGAACTATGAGCCACTCCCTCTTAAAATACTCTTTAATACCTTCCATTTGATACACATGTCATACAAACACATTCCAGGGTTACCCTAGGTTCTTTTTACTACATGGTGATGTTCCCTTATTTTGTCTCCACAGCTCTCAACTGAGTATGTAATGTTCGGTTACACCCGAACTTAGCCTTCCTTACTTGTTGGTTAATAAAAACAGAAAAGTAGAAAGGGAATACTTAATCAGTTAGGTTATATGGGGGATATATGCTATAGTGGTCCGATCCGTACGGTTCCGCCAAATGCTAATCAGACACCTAAATATTCCTTCTCACAAAATTTTATCAAGATATCTCTAAAATAGAGGAACTAGTTTGCATACAAACAGACAGACGGACAGACGGACATGGCTAAAAGAATTCAGCTTTTCATCGTGATCATTGTGGTATACTTATTGGTGGGTCGTGACAAACTATATTATATTATAAGCTTTTATTTACCTTCACTTGGTTGTTGTATGTAATGGAATCTTGCAAGCTAAATTTGATACACTTCCCGGTGTCCGATTGAGCTGAAATTTTGTACACATGTATAACTCCGATGACAATGCAATATTACTTTGTTCGAATTCGATAAATTAATCGATAACACAGTTATCGGTAAATATTTGTGTTTACTTTGGCATAACAGCCTAAGTCCCATACAAACCCGCCGGTACCTAACCGTGGATTTTGAGATTTAGACGTGGTGAATCACGCGTGTTACACGTGGTGAATCTCACGCTTGCGAAAAGCGGAGACACAACCCTCTGCTGTCTTTCTGTGTATAACCAACATAGCTGCAATTTTAAGGCTGTTTAACTCTGTAATCTTTTCTGTAATTTATTTTGCTTTTGGAAAAATTACCTATTTGAAAAAAGCTGGCTGAAAAATATTGGCATAACAGCTTAAGTTAAATCAAGAATGGAAAATCTTGGAAAATTTGAGCAGATGTGGCAATTACGCGCGTTCGTTGAACGAAATATTGAAAATCTATTGATCATCGCTAGGAAGTTAGCGACGTTTCATAAACTAAGCAGCACTTTATCAATACTGCTGTTATTATTTGGCTGCTCAAACACACCCATATTAATTGTGCATTAAATCTAAAATATACAACTCAAAAATGACTCCGGTTGTTATGTCCGCAGCATTTATTTGGTTCAAATACACAACCAATAATAGCCAAAGCCATAGTAATTTACATGGGCCATCAATTCTTTCTCTGGTTCAAAAGCTGAACTTCCAGCGCTACCGTCATCAGCTCAGTGTCATCATTGCCATTAGCGCCAGTAACACCAAACTCGTGGCTGACACACAAAAGTCGTTTCACTCAATAACGCAAGTAAAATGTACTACGCACTCACTACTAAGTTGCGTCAAAAATTCGCTTGGAGTAATTTCGTCAATGAGCTACCATTGAGCTGGCACCGCATTGGCGCTGGCGCCATGCAATTTATATCACTAAAATTGCGCGAATGCCCAGGCTCATGACTTTGTTAATCTAGATGGTGAAAACGAAGACTCAAAGGAATGCAACCTTGCAAACAACAGCCGTCATTTTCAAAGTGTAAAAATTCTGTGATACAACAACGCTAACGCGGTTAGGCTGTTATCGGTAAGTGTTGCAAGTGTACCAAGTGTACTTTTCTGCGCACTTGATTTTGTTTTACAGATTTTTGGTGATGGAATTTTAGCTAAGCGAAAGTTGGAATTTTATTTTAAAACAGATTTAACCCACAGATCAGAGATCTGCAATAAGTAGTTGTAAACTGAACGCGGCATAGGCAAAGTTAAGTTAGTTAACACTGTTTGACACAATTTTATATGTGCTCTCTGTCAAAAATGCTTCAACTAACTTAGTCACATTTTATTTCGATTATGAATATGCCCCAATATATTCGGATCATGATATAATAAAATTAAAGAAAAAAATAAAATTAAAGAAAAAAAAACTTTTTTAAAAATAAGCTTTTATTATTGGTTAATAAAATTAACTAAAAAGTAAGTTGATGCATGCACGTTACAAATAACTAAGTAAAGATTACGTAACTAATTTAAACAATATTTTACGCTACTAAAAATTTAAAAAAATTCATATTTAAATTAAATTTAAGAAAAAGGCTTTTCTAAGAACAAGCTTCTATTACTTGTTAATAAAACGAACTAAAAAGTAAAAAATAAAATTAAAGAAAAAAAAAACTTTTTTAAAAATAAGCTTTTATTATTGGTTAATAAAATTAACTAAAAAGTAAACAATAAATTGACTCTAAAGAAATATAACACTTTATCAGTTCATTGTAAGCTTTAACGATAATTAGGCTTTTTCGTCTGCGACAAAAAAATTCTATGTTGTACATAATTATATATTTTTAACATTAAAACTTTATACCTAAATTATTAAAGCTTACAGTTTATATCACAGTCCTAATTGTTCTAACAAAAGCGTGTTACATTGCGATAGAAAGAAAAGGAGGTCCTAAATGTTCTTACTTATACCATCAAAATTTAACACGCTTTTTATTAGAACAATTAGGATTGTGATATAAACTGTAAGATTTAATAATTTAGGTGTAAAGTTTTAATGGTTAAAATATATAATTATGTACAATATAGTATTTTTTTGTCGCAGACGAAAAAGCCTAATTATCGTTAAAGCTTACAATGAACTGATAAAGTGTTATATTTCTTTAGAGTCAATTTATTGTTTACTTTTTAGTTAATTTTATTAACCAATAATAAAAGCTTATTTTTAAAAAAGTTTTTTTTCTTTAATTTTATATCATTTCATTTTCATGAAAGTTATAGAAAGCTTATCAAGCGTTTATAATGACCTTTCCATACAAATTTTCTGATTTAGGAGCCTAATAGGTTAGGTTAGGTGTGAGGGTGGCGGCAGATTAGTTTAGCTCCATTACCTCCTAGTGGTCCTCAACGAACCACTTGCTTTCACTGATGAACCCAAGGAGAAGTGAGGCGTCCACCTTTCCAACCTCTGCCAGGCTGTGAAAGGACCCAGAAATCTGAGCCTTCTTCTTTGAAGAGCCGGAAATCGGCAGAGAAAGTGGTAGATTAACTCCTCTTCCTCCTCATCTTGACAGCTTCTGCAGAAGGAGCTTGTTGGTATTCGCCACCGTCGGAGCATTGCTGCGATAGCACAATGACCTGTGATGACACCCGCAAGTACCCTCAACGCAGATTTGTTCAGTTTGAGAAGGAAGCTGGTGCCTTTCTTATCCAAGCACGGCCATAAGGACCTTGAGACTTCGCAGTAAACCCTATTGGGCCATAGCAAGTCCGTTGCCCTGTTCTCATATTCATCGATTCTCCCTAGGAGATAAATCAGCGGCGGTGGGACGGAGCTATCCACATTACTTATGTCTAAGTTGGAACCTTTCCTAGCCATCTCATCCGCGATTTCATTCCCTCCAATGCCGCTGTACCCAGGGACCCAGCGAAGAGAGACATTGAGGTGACTTGTAGAAGCCAGAGAGGTTCTACACCTCCGCACGATATCCATGCATGAAGACTTGTAGGGGCGTCAAGTGAAATATTACATTTAGCGCTTCCTGAGGTGCGTTGTTCGCGGCGCCTGACATTCCCAAGCACGCCAGCCTTTGAATCTTTCTGCTATGCAAGAGCTTTCTTTGATCTCATCTCAACGTTCCTTCTCTAGCTTAACTTTTAGGAGCCTAATAAGCCTATTTAATTAATAACTATAATGGAAAGTTTTAATTAGTTAAACAAACAAATTCATATTGACGCATATATCAGCGAAATGAAATGAACGCGGCTTTGACAAAACATTTTGCTATACTTTTCAAAAGCAAATTTCCAAATAATTGTTTGTTTATATATATGTATGTTTGCAAAGCTGAATTGCGTTATCAAATTGATATATGTACAATGGCTGTATTTTTAATGAATGAAAACAAAACATAGGGAACACTTAATTAGTTTTATCTGTTTCCAAACTGCTAATAGTTTCCATTGTATACTGCCTAAAAGCCAGAGTTGGAAGAAGTGCACGAAATTCTGAGCAACAACACTGCTCGAACTTAAATGGGCTGACATAATACGGGTCAACACAAATTTGACTTTGACTTCAAAGCATTAAATTTCAATTCTTAAGGTCGTAATTTGACGAAAAAAATATATGGGATGAAAAATTTTGCTTTCTTTTTAGGAAATCGCTCGAATAATATTCTTCAAAATATGTGGTTTTAATTTTTACTTGAAAATGAAAAAATTCAAATAAATATTTTTATTAAGTTTTAATATCGAAATAACTTACAAAGAAGTGAAAAATTATGTAAAAGTGTACACTTTTACTTTTATGTTCATAGGTACTATCCCTCAATAAACCCCAAATATAGTCTCCCATCATGTATTCGTTATATTGGCCTTGATAGCATTGTTCGAAGCTCATAACGTCCTGATGAAAACGTTCTCCTTTCTCTTCTGAATATGCTCCCATGTTGTTTTTGAATTTATCTAAATGAGCGTGCAGCATATGCACTTTCAATGACATCCTTCAACCCATTGCCTTGAATTTTTTTTTAGTATATTTTCAACTAGCTTTTCGTAGTTTTCAGCTTTGTTATTTCCTAAAAAACCATAACCGTTTGCTTTGAAGCAGTTCCAACTCGCTTTTTGAGTACGATTCAGCAATGCTGGAAATTTTTCATCGCCGAAAATCTGTCTGATTTGTGGACCAACAAAAACACCAGCTTTAATTTTTGCTTCCGGTAACTTTGGAAAAAATTTTCTTAAGTACTCAAATGCTTCTGAAGTTTGATCCAGTTTATTGACAAATTGTTTCATCAACCCTAATTTAATGTGCAGGGGCGGCATTAACACTTTTTCCGCTTCAATAATTGCCTCAAATTTTATGTTTTCTTTCCCAACACAAAGTTCCTTTCTTACAGGCCCCGACCGTTGAGTATAATGCTTAGCATCCGCTCTACTGTCCCATAAGCACAAATAACACGGATACTTTGTATATCCGCTTTGAAGGCCCATCAAAAATCCGACCATTTTAAAATCTCCAATCAGCTGCCAGTTGAACACGCGATATTTTACAGATTCAAGCAAAATTTTGGCACTTTCATAATTCTCTTTAAGATGTACTGAGTGCGCAATTGGAAGAGATGGAAATTTATTTCCGTTGTGTAATAAAACAGCTTTTAAACTTTTTGTTGAGCTGTCAATGAATAAACGCCATTCGCTAGAAACACAAGGTATGTCAATTCGAACATACCATTTATGTCATTACAAAAACAAAGCCCATCTTCTTTTGTGAAAAATGTTGAGAATGTTTCATGCCCAGTTCGCTCATCCGTGATATTAACATCATAAATCAAATTCCACTGTTTTAAGCGAGAGCCTAAAAGCTCTACTTTTTGGTAAATTTAAATCTCTAATCAAATCATTAAAATCTTCAGTAGTCATGAAATGATGTTTTGGTTGTTCTGGTGTCTGTAAAAACTCCTTATCGCCATTGCTTTTATAAGAACTAAGAGATGAGCCACTTCTCTGCCATAATTTTGTCGGTGGTTCTGGTACTGGTCATGTCAGATCATGTGCGACTGTAGCAGAAGAAGATTCAATATTAGGATATTCGATAGGTTTTGCATTTTTACCTCTACGTCTTTTACTCGGATTCACAATGCAAAAGTAGAAGTCTTCAACGTGATCTTTTGGCTCTCGCCAGATTCTTGGTATTGCCAATTTCATATATCTTTTCTCACCTCGATACCAACCTAAAATCTAGAAAGAGGAATCAATATGTTTACTTTATTTAGTTTACTAAAATTTGCTTACCTTCCAAACATCTTTTACAATAAATACGAGCAACATGTGGAGCCCATGTCTTGTCTTGATTCCAAACAGGACAGCCAAAATATTCTTCGTAGCCTTCACAGAGGATGAGAGATGTATATAATTCATATTTTATATCTCGAACTTTAACAAATTGCCCACATATATAACAAAAAGCATCATCATATTTACACTTTCGCGACGACATTTTAGGTTATTCTAGATTTGTACAAAACACCTGATCGTTGTTTATCGTTTTAGCGCCATGAGTATTGTTACTATAACTATTACGAAAGCAAGCTTTATACGGAAAAAAGGTATTTTCTTTTCGTTTTTTTTAGAGTAAAACATAAAATCATGAAATAAACTTTAGAACAAAGCACAACAATTTTTTTTTAGAGTCGTGTAATCAATATCATTACATAAGTGTTAATAAGGCGTCTATTTGTTGTGGATTTAACCCTTATAGGTTAGGTTAGTTGTGAGGGTGGCGGCAGATTAGTTTAGCTCCATTACCTCCTAGTGGTCCTCAACGAACCACTTGCTTTCCCTGATGAACCTAAGGAGAAGTGAGGCGTCCACCTTTCCAACCTCTGCCAGGCTGTGAAAGAACCCAGAAATCTGAGCTTTCTTCTTTGAAGCGCCGGACATCGGCAGAGAAAGTGGTAGATTAACTCCTCTTCCTCCTCATCCTGACAGCTTCAGCAGAAGGAGCTTGTTGGTATTCGCCACCGTCGGAGCATTGGTGCGATAGCACAATGACCTGTGATGACACCCGCAAGTACCCTCAACGCAGATTTGTTCAGTTTGAGAAGGAAGATGGTGCCTTTCTTATCCAAGCATGGCCATAAGGACCTTGAAACTTCGCAGTAAACCCTATTGGGGCATAGCAAGTCCATTGCCCTGTTCTCATATTCATCGATTCTCCCTAGGAGATAAATCAGCGGCGGTCGGACGGAGCTATCCACATTACTTATGTCTAAGTTGGAACCTTTCCTAGCCATCTCATCGGCGATTTCATTACCCTTCAATGCCGCTGTGCCCAGGGACCCAGCGAAGGGAGACATTGAGGTGACTTGTTGAAGCCAGAGAGGTTCTACACCTCCGCACGATATCCGATTTTATAATGTTGGACTCTAATGCCCTTAAGGCGGCTTGGCTGCTAACAAAGATTGCTACGTCGGTGTTGGAGACCGCACTATCTTGGAGCAGCTTTGCCGCTATGTCTATGGCATAGACCTCGGCTTGGAATACACTGCATGCGTCAGGAAGTCGGAATGATTGGCTTAACTTTAGATGTGTTGAGTATATCCCAGCTCCAGTTCCCTTTTCCATTTTCCAGCCGTCGGTGAAGATTGTGATACCGTTGTCGTTGTCTAGGCCTACTTCCCATTCTTCTCTTGAAGGATATCGTATGTTCTTAACCTGGAAGTCCAAAACCCCTGCGATGTGGTTTGTTTTGGATCTTAGGTCGGTTATTATTCCGTTTAATTGCCCCTTCGTCATATCATCCTTAATCGTCGCGTGTCCTTGCTTAGCTGTCTTCCACATGTTAGTTTCTGTTAGTCGTAGAACTCCTCTAGCGGCTAATCCATGCATGAAGACTTGTAGAGGCGTCAAGTGAAATATTACATTTAGCGCTTCCTGAGATGCGTTGTTCGCGGCGCCTGACATTCTCAAGCACGCCAGCCTTTGAACCTTTCCGATCGTCTGATGATTGCTCTTTTTTCTAGCGCCTTCCACCAGACCAGAGCTCCATATGTTAGCATCAGTCGAATGACTGCGCTGTTCATGCCATGAATTACATGTGGTGCCAGTCCCAGTTCCGCCTAAAAACCCTTTTGCGGGCGTAGTATGCTGCTAGAGCTTTCTTTGATCTCATCTCAACGTTCCTTCTCTAGCTTAACTTTTAGGAGCCTAATAAGCCTATTTAATTAATAACTATAATGGAAAGTTTTAATTAGTTAAACAAACAAATTCATATAGACGCATATATCAGCGAAATGAAATGAACGAGGCTTTGACAAATCATTTTGCTAACTTTTCAAAAGCAAATTTCCAAATAATTGTTTGCTTATATATATGTATGTTTGTAAAGCTGAATTGCTTTATCAAATTGATATGTGTACAATGGCTGTATTTTTATACTCAGTTGAGCAGAGCTCACAGAGTATATTAAGTTTGATTGGATAACGGTTGGTTGTACATATATAAAGGAATCGAGATAGATATAGACTTCCATATATCAAAATAATCAGGATCGAAAAAAAATTTGATTGAGCCATGTCCGTCCGTCCGTCCGCCCGTTAACAAGATAACTTGAGTAAATTTTGAGGTATCTTGATAAAATTTGGTATGTAGGTTCCTGAGCACTCATCTCAGATCGCTATTTAAAATGAACGATATCGGACTATAACCACGCCCACTTTTTCGATATCGAAAATTTCGAAAAACCGAAAAATTACGATAATTCATTACAAAAGAGAGATAAAGCGACGAAACTTGGTAGATGAGTTGAACTTATGACGCAGAATAGAAAATTAATAAAATTTTGGACAACAGGCGTGGCACCGCCCACTTTTAAAAGAAGGTAATTTAAAAATTTTGCAAGCTGTAATTTGGCAGTCGTTGAAGATATCATGATGAAATTTGGCAGGAAAGTTACTCTTATTACTATATGTCTGCTTACTAAAAATTAGCAAAATCGGAGAACGACCACGCCCACTTTTAAAAAATTTTTTTTTTAAAATTCAAATTTTAAAAGAAAAGTTAATATCTTTACAGTATATAAGTAAATTATGTCAACATTCAACTCCAGAAATGATATGGTGCAACAAAATACAAAAATAAAAGAAAATTTCAAAATGGGCGTGGCTCCGCCCTTTTTCATTTAATTTGTCTAGGATACTTTTAATGCCATAAGTCGAACAAAAATTTACCAATCCTTGTGAAATTTGGTAGAGGCTTAGATTCTAAGACGATAACTATTTTCTGTGAAAAAGGGCGAAATAAGTTGAAGCCACGCCCAGTTTTTATACACAGTCGGCCGTCTGTCCTTCCGCTCGGCCGTTAACACGATAACTTGAGCAAAAATCGATATATCTTTACTAAACTTAGTTCACGTACTTATCTGAACTCACTTTGTATTAGTGTAAAAAATGACCGATATCCGACTGTGACCACGCCCACTTTTTCGATATCGAAAATTACGAAAAATGAAAAAAATGCCATAATTATATACCAAATACGAAAAAAGGGATGAAACATGCTAATTGTATTGGTCTATTGACGCAAAATATAACTTTAGAAAAAAACTTGGTAAAATGGGTGTGACACCTACCATATTAAGTAGAAGAAAATGAAAAATTTTTGCAGGGCGAAATCAAAAGCCCTTGGAATCTTGGAAGGAATACTGTTCGTGGTATTACATATACAAATAAATTAGCGGTACCCGACAGATGATGTTCTGGGTCACCCTGGTCCATATTTTGGTCGATATCTGGAAAACGCCTTTACATATAAAACTACCACCACTCCCTTTTAAAACCCCCATTAATACCTTTAATTTAATACCCATATCGTAGAAACACATTCTAGAGTCACCCCTGGTCCACGTTTATGTCGATATCTCGAAAAGGCGTCCACATATAGAACTAAGGCCCACTCCCTTTTAAAATAATCATTAACACCTTTCATTTGATACCCTTATCGTACAAAAAAATTTTAGAGTCACCCCTGGCCCACCTTTATGGCGATATTTCGAAAAGGCGTCCACCTATAGTACTAAGGCCCACGCCCTTTTAAAATTCTCATTAACACCTTTCATTTGATACCCATATCGTACAAACAAATTCTAGAGTCACCCCTGGTCCACCTTTATGGCGATATTTCGAAAAGGCGTCCACCTAAAGAACTAAGGCCTACGCCCTTTTAAAATACTCATTAACACCTTTCATTTGATACCGATATCGTACAAACAAATTCTAGAGTCACCCCTGGTCCACCTTTATGGCGATTTCTCGAAAAGGCGTTCACCTATAGAACTAAGGCCTACGCCCTTTTAAAATACTCATTAACACCTTTCATTTGATACCCATATCGTACAAACAAATTCTAGAGTCAGGCCTGGTCCACCTTTATGGCGATATCCCTAAATGGCGTCCATCTATAGAACTATGGATCACTCCCTTTTAAGATACTCATTAACACCTTTCATTTGATACCCATATCGTACAAACATATTCTAGAGTCAGGCCTGGTCCACCTTTATGGCGATATCCCTAAATGGCGTCCATCTATAGAACTATGGATCACTCCCTTTTAAGATACTCATTAACACCTTTCATCATAGATGAATGGATTTGCAACTCTTTGTTTCGAGAGAGCGCTGTCAAAATGCACATTTTTTATAACATTTATCAATGATGCCACTCCAAACAAAAATTACTAGATCTGAAAATGGGGATTTTTGACATACATTTCGGCGATTATAGTTTCAATCATTTAATAAAATGATAGTCGTAAAATATTTATTTCCTTAAAGTTATTTTACAATAATACGACTAGTTAGAGTTAAATATAAACAAATCTAAGTAAAACTAACATTTCGATTAAATTAATTAGTCAGATATTGTAACGCATTTAACTCGCAGTGAAAACCATATATTCTATCTATATTTCAGTAAATCGGACCTATGATATAATAGTTAACATTATTTAATGGATAGGGCTTATCCTACATGTCTGGCGTTCCAGGTTCTGTGATCAAAATGGAATGGTTGCATCGGGAGTTCATATTTACAAACCCTGTTTCTAGTGATAACTTTTGAATGGGAAATAATATTTACCCTCCGCCTTCGAACTAATAATACTTACACTAAAACAAGCTTTTTTATCCTTTTTCCTATAATTTTTGAACGCTATTCTACAGTTGTAGGTCAAACTAAAGTTTACAAAAATTTTTGGCACGTTTTTTGTTTTGGCTGGCACATTTTTTGTTCTGGCACCCGCTTCAGCTGGCGCCAGGGATTTATCTGTGATTGTTGCCAGCAACAACTAGAAGATAAATCCCTAGTGAGAGCGAAAATATGAGAGCGTAAACAAAAGATTCGTATCAATCTAATCTATGCCTTTCATTTGATACCCATATCGTACAAACAAATTCTAGAGTCACCCCTGGTCCACCTTTATGGCGATATTTCGAAAAGGCGTCCACCTATAGAACTAAGGCCTACGCCCTTTTAAAATACTCATTAACACCTTTCATTTGATACCCATATCGTACAAACAAATTCTAGAGTCACCCCTGGTCCACCTTTATGGCGATATTTCGAAAAGGCGTCCACCTATAGAACTAAGGCCTACGCCCTTTTAAAATACTCATTAACACCTTTCATTTGATACCCATATCGTACAAACAAATTCTAGAGTCACCCCTGGTCCACCTTTATGGCGATATCTCGAAAAGGCATCCACCTATAGAACCAAGGCCCACGCCCTTTTAAAATACTCATTAACACCTTTCATTTGATACCCATATCGTACAAACAAATTCTAGAGTCAGGCCTGCTCCACCTTTATGGCGATATCCCTAAATGGCGTCCATCTATAGAACTATGGATCACTCCCTTTTAAGATACTCATTAACACCTTTCATTTGATACCCATATCGTACAAACATATTCTAGAGTCCCCCCGGGTCACCTTTATGGCGATATCTCGAAAAGGCGTCCACCTATAGAACTAAGGCCCACTCCCTTTTAAAATGCTCATCGATATCTCGAATCGGCGTCCACCTATGGAACTAAGGATCACTCCCTCTTAAAATACTCATTAACACCTTTGATTTGATAGAGTTAACCCTGATCCACTTTTATGGCGATATCCCTAAATGGCGTTCACCTATAGAACTATGGCCCAATCCCTCATAAAACACTCTTTAATACCTTCCATTTAATACACATGTTATACAAACACATTCAAGGGTTACCCTAGGTTCTTTTTACAACATGGTGATTTTCCCTTACTTTGTCTCCACAGCTCTCAACTGAGTATGTAATGTTCGGTTACAGCCGAACTTGTTAATGAATGAAAACAAAACATAGGGAACACTTAATTAGTTTTATCTGTTTCCAAACTGCTAATAGTTTCCATTGTATACTGCCTAAAAGCCAGAGTTGGAAGAAATGCACGAAATTCTGAGCAACAACACTGCTCGAACTTAAATGGGCTGACATAATACGGGTCAACACAAATTTGACTTTGACTTCAATGCATTAAATTTCAATCCTTAAGGTCGTAATTTAACGAAAAAAATATATGGGATGAAAAAGTTTGCTTTCTTTTTAGGAAATCGCTCGAATAATATTCTTCAAAATATGTGGTTTTAATTTTTACTTGAAAATGAAACAATTCAAATAAATATTTTTATTAAGTTTTAATATCGAAATAACTTACAAAGAAGTGAAAAATTATGTAAAAGTGTACACTTTTACTTTTATGTTCATAGGTACTATCCCTCAATAAACCCCAAATATAGTCTCCCATCATGTATTCGTTATATTGGCCTTGATAGCATTGTTCGAAGCTCATAATGTCCTGATGAAAACATTCTCCTTGCTCTTCTGAATATGCTCCCATGTTGTTTTTGAATTTATCTAATTGAGCGTGCAGCATATGCACTTTCAATGACATCCTTCAGCCCATTGTCTTGAATTTTTTTTTAGAGTATTTTCAACTAGCTTTTCGTAGTTTTCAGCTTTGTTATTACCTAAAAAACCATAACCGTTTGCTTTGAAGCAGTTCCAACTCGCTTTTTGAGTACGATTCAGCCATGCTGGAAATTTTTCATCGCCGAAAATCTGTCTGATTTGTGGACCAACAAAAACACCTGCTTTAATTTTTGCTTCCGGTAACTTTGGAAAAAATTTTCTTAAGTACTCAAATGCTTCTGAAGTTTGATCCAGTTTATTGACAAATTGTTTCATCAACCCTAATTTAATGTGCAGGGGCGGCATTAACACTTTTTCCGCTTCAATAATTGCCTCAAATTTTATGTTTTCTTTCCCAACACAAAGTCCCTTTCTTACAGGCCCCGACCGTTGAGTATAATGCTTAGCATCCGCTCTACTGTCCCATAAGCACAAATAACACGGATACTTTGTATATCCGCTTTGAAGGCCCATCAAAAATCCGACCATTTTAAAATCTCCAATCAGCTGCCAGTTGAACACGCGATATTTTACAGATTCAAGCACAATTTTGGCACTTTCATAATTTTCTTTAAGATGTACTGAGTGAGCAATTGGAAGAGATGGAAATTTATTTCCGTTGAGTAATAAAACAGCTTTTAAACTTTTTGTTGAGCTGTCAATGAATAAACGCCATTCGCTAGAAACACAAGGTATGTCAATTCGAACATACCATTTATGTCATTACAAAAACAAAGCCCATCTTCTTTTGTGAAAAATGTTGAGAATGTTTCATGCCCAGTTCGCTCATCCGTGATATTAACATCATAAATCAAATTCCACTGTTTTAAGCGAGAGCCTAAAAGCTCTACTTTTTGGTAAATTTAAATCTCTAATCAAATCATTAAAATCTTCAGTAGTCATGAAATGATGTTTTGGTTGTTCTGGTGTCTGTAAAAACTTCTTATCGCCATTGCTTTTATAAGAACTAAGAGATGAGCCAATTCTCTGCCATAATTTTGTCGGTGGTTCTGGTACTGGTACTTACCTTCCAAACATCTTTTACAATAAATACGAGCAACATGTGGAGCCCATGTATTGTCTTGATTTCAAACAGGACAGCCAAAATATTCTTTTCTTCGTAGCCTTCACAGAGGATGAGAGATGTATGTAATTCATATTTTATATCTCGAACTTTAACAAATTGCCCACATATATAACAAAAAGCATCATCATATTTACACTTTCGCGACGACATTTTAGGTTATTCTAGATTTGTACAAAACACCTGATCGTTGTTTATCGTTTTAGCGCCATGAGTATTGTTACTATAACTATTACGAAAGCAAGCTTTATACGGAAAAAAGGTATTTTCTTTTCGTTTTTTTTTAGAGTACAACATAAAATCATGAAATAAACTTTAGAACAAAGCACAACAATTTTTTTTTAGAGTCGTGTAATCAATATCATTACATAAGTGTTAATAAGGCGTCTATTTGTTGTGGATTTAACCCTTATAGGTTAGGTTAGTTGTGAGGGTGGCGGCAGACTAGTTTAGCTCCATTACCTCCTAGTGGTCCTCAACGAACCACTTGCTTTCCCGGATGAACCTAAGGAGAAGTGAGGCGTCCACCTTTCCAACCTCTGCCAGGCTGTGAAAGAACCCAGAAATCTGAGCTTTCTTCTTTGAAGCGCCGGACATCGGCAGAGAAAGTGGTAGATTAACTCCTCTTCCTCCTCATCCTGACAGCTTCAGCAGAAGGAGCTTGTTGGTATTCGCCACCGTCGGAGCATTGGTGCGATAGCACAATGACCTGTGATGACACCCGCAAGTACCCTCAACGCAGATTTGTTCAGTTTGAGAAGGAAGATGGTGCCTTTCTTATCCAAGCATGGCCATAAGGACCTTGAAACTTCGCAGTAAACCCTATTGGGCCATAGCAAGTCCATTGCCCTGTTCTCATATTCATCGATTCTCCCTAGGAGATAAATCAGCGGCGGTCGGACGGAGCTATCCACATTACTTATGTCTAAGTTGGAACCTTTTCTAGCCATCTCATCGGCGATTTCATTACCCTTCAATGCCGCTGTGCCCAGGGACCCAGCGAAGGGAGACATTGAGGTGACTTGTTGAAGCCAGAGAGGTTCTACACCTCCGCACGATATCGGATTTTATAATGTTGGACTCTAATGCCCTTAAGGCGGCTTGGCTGCTAACAAAGATTGCTACGTCGGTGTTGGAGACCGCACTATCTTGGAGCAGCTTTGCCGCTATGTCTATGGCATAGACCTCGGCTTGGAATACACTGCATGCGTCAGGAAGTCGGAATGATTGGCTTAACTTTAGATGTGTTGAGTATATCCCAGCTCCAGTTCCCTTTTCCATTTTCCAGCCGTCGGTGAAGATTGTGATACCGTTGTCGTTGTCTAGGCCTACTTCCCATTCTTCTCTTGAAGGATATCGTATGTTCTTAACCTGGAAGTCCAAAACCCCTGCGATGTGGTTTGTTTTGGATCTTAGGTCGGTTATTATTCCGTTTAATTGCCCCTTCGTCATATCATCCTTAATCGTCGCGTGTCCTTGCTTAGCTGTCTTCCACATGTTAGTTTCTGTTAGTCGTAGAACTCCTCTAGCGGCTAATCCATGCATGAAGACTTGTAGAGGCGTCAAGTGAAATATTACATTTAGCGCTTCCTGAGATGCGTTGTTCGCGGCGCCTGACATTCTCAAGCACGCCAGCCTTTGAACCTTTCCGATCGTCTGATGATTGCTCTTTTTTCTAGCGCCTTCCACCAGACCAGAGCTCCATATGTTAGCATCAGTCGAATGACTGTGCTGTTCATGCCATGAATTACATGTGGTGCCAGTCCCAGTTCCGCCTAAAAGCCCTTTTGCGGGCGTAGTATGCTGCTAGAGCTTTCTTTGATCTCATCTCAACGTTCCTTCTCTAGCTTAACTTTTAGGAGCCTAATAAGCCTATTTAATTAATAACTATAATGGAAAGTTTTAATTAGTTAAACAAACAAATTCATATAGACGCATATATCAGCGAAATGAAATGAACGAGGCTTTGACAAATCATTTTGCTAACTTTTCAAAAGCAAATTT
The DNA here is from genome assembly GCF_040869045.1 of Eurosta solidaginis. Lineage (NCBI taxonomy): Eukaryota > Metazoa > Arthropoda > Insecta > Diptera > Tephritidae > Eurosta > Eurosta solidaginis. The sequence goes on along the minus strand of NC_090319.1, from coordinate 284,949,458 downwards.
CCAAATAATTGTTTGCTTATATATACATATGTATGTTTGTAAAGCTGAATTGCTTTATCAAATTGATATGTGTACAATGGCTGTATTTTTATACTCAGTTGAGCAGAGCTCACAGAGTATATTAAGTTTGATTGGATAACGGTTGGTTGTACATATATAAAGGAATCGAGATAGATATAGACTTCCATATATCAAAATAATCAGGATCGAAAAAAAATTTGATTGAGCCATGTCCGTCCGTCCGTCCGCCCGTTAACAAGATAACTTGAGTAAATTTTGAGGTATCTTGATGAAATTTGGTATGTAGGTTCCTGAGCACTCATCTCAGATCGCTATTTAAAATGAACGATATCGGACTATAACCACGCCCACTTTTTCGATATCGAAAATTTCGAAAAACCGAAAAATTACGATAATTCATTACAAAAGAGAGATAAAGCGACGAAACTTGGTAGATGAGTTGAACTTATGACGCAGAATAGAAAATTAATAAAATTTTGGACAACAGGCGTGGCACCGCCCACTTTTAAAAGAAGGTAATTTAAAAATTTTGCAAGCTGTAATTTGGCAGCTGAGTATGTTATGTTCGGTTACACGCTAACTTAGCCTTCCTTACTTGTTCTTCATTTTGCTGGTACTGGTAGTGATACAAACGGGTATGTACAATTGACTTATACCGTGAATTACGAGCACTGTGGAAAATAAGCAGTCATTTTTTAAACAATTAGTGCCTTTTTTATACAATTAAAACACATGTTTCATTTGTTGCGCTACTTTAAAAATGAATATTGCCCAGTGTTTTTGAGCCGTGTATGTCAAAATTTTCATTTGCACAAATTTCGTCGTTTTATATTTGCGCATGGCTTTTGTGTCATGTATGGGCCGTCTTAGTGGTGAGGGCGTAGTACATTTCACTTGCGCTATTGAGTGAAACGACTTTTGTGTGTCAGGCACGAGTTTGGTGTTATTGGCGCTACTGGCAATGATGACACTGAGCTGATGACGGTAGCGCTGGTAGTTCAGCTTTTGAACCAGAGAAAGAATTGATGACCCGTGTAAATTACTATGAAAATAAAAAAATAAATGTAAGGCGCGATAACCTCCGAAGAGATCTAAGGCCGAGCTTCTCTTCCAATTTGCGTCGTGCTCCTCTTGATTTTTCCCTACAAATTGGCCGGACGGGACCTACATGTTTTATGCCGACTCCGAACGGCATCTGCAAGGCAGATGAGTTTTCACTGAGAGCTTTTCATGGCAGAAATACAATCGGAGCGCTTGCCAGACACTGCCGAGGGGCGACCCCGCTTAGAAAAATTTTCTTCTAATTGAAAAATCTTATTTCTAAAATTTTGATGTTGCTTTGCCCGGGAGTTGAACCCAGGGCATACGGTGTGATAGGCGGAGCACGCTACCATCACACCACGGTGGCCGCCATTGGTTGTGTATTTGAACCAAATAAATGCTGCGGACATAACAACCGGAGTCATTTTTGAGTTGTATATTTTAGATTTAATGCACAATTAATATGGGTATGTTTGAGCAGCCAAATAATAACAGTAGTATTGCTAAAGTGCTGCTTAGTTGATGGAACGCCGCTAACTTCCTAGCGATGATCAATAGATTTTCAATATTTCGTTCAACGAATGCGCGTAATTGCCACATCTGCTCAAATTTTCCAAGATTTTCCATTCTTGATTTAACTTAAGCTGTTATGCCAATATTTTTCAGCCAGCTTTTTTCAAATAGGTAATTTTTCCAAAAGCAAAATAAATTACAGAAAAGATTACAGAGTTAAACAGCCTTAAAAATGCAGCTATGTTGGCTATACACAGAAATACAGCAGAGGGTTGTGTCTCCGCTGTTCGCAAGCGTGAGATTCACCACGTGTGACACGCGTGATTCACCACGTCTAAATCTCAAAATCCACGGTTAGGTACCGGCGGGTTTGTATGGGACTTAGGCTATTATGCCAAAGTAAACACAAATCTTTACCGATAACTGTGTTATCGATTAATTTATCGAATTCTCACAAAGTAATATGGCATTGTAATCGGAGTTATACATGTGTGCAAAATTTCAGCTCAATCGGACACCGGGAAGTGTATCAAATTTAGCTTGCAAGATTCCATTACATACAACAGCCAAGTGAAGGTAAATAAAAGCTTATAAAATACCTTCTTCCACCACTTATCCGATTTCATATCGTATTCGTAAAGTCCAGACATTTGATCAGCTAAATCGAGCCCTCCCATAATCTCCCGATAAAATTTTATTTGATTTGGACATGGTACTTCAATTTTTTCGCCTCTTTCAAGGTTTTTGTCACAGTCGCTACAGTAACTACGTGACAATTGCTCAGTACCAATACTTCTTTAGTGTCTTGCCGTTTTGGGCACAACAGTCCAGTTGATGTGCACTTGAACTCCGTTTCACGTCTCTTCAGTTTTTTTCCAGATAACTTAGGTATATCTTTTCTAGTATGTTCTCTGCTATTGTGTAATTTCGAGGTTCATAAACATATTTTTCCGTACGAAATTCTCATCAGGAGTATTCCATATAATATTAGTGTTTGATGCGATGGGTTTTGAAGCAATTTTATCTCTTGATTCTTCGTTATCACTGTTAGAACTCGATACACCCATTGGTGTGACTTCTCCCCCAGCAGCCACATTCTCCTCGTTTGCGGACTCTTCGTTACCACTGGAACTAGTGCAATCACTTGGTATGAAATTGTGGGAGCTCCCTCTTGAAATGTCCTCATAGTCACTAGCACTATCAGTTTCATCTTCTAGAATTTTTCGGATATCTTCAGGGTACATTTTCTGGCGGAATAATAAATTTTAGTACTTACCGCCGGGCGACTGGTACATATAGGTAACATATGTTAAAAAAAGCGTAAAAATATATGTTTTTAATAAACACTTACGTTTGAAATTGTGAACACTTTTAAAACATATATCTTTATTTATTTTAAATCTTTTTGGCGCTTTTAACACTTAATATCATAGAAAAATCTTGAAAAAACTAACTTCGCACTTCAATTTTACTGCTCTTCAATGCACAAAAAAGATATAGTAAAAACAAATAACAACCAGTTGTAACGGGACTTGTTAGTATGTATTTAGAAAAGAATATATGTATATGGTCAGGGCAACAGCAAAACTCAAACTAATTTAATTGAAACGGTTAAGAAACGTTTGAAGTTTAGGTGGTACACATCCGTAGCGTCCGGGTCGAAAGGCTTAAACATCTTTCACATATCCGTAAAACTAGCCTAAACGCAGTCCGCACGATATGCGAAGATATGATTTTGAAAAAAATAACGAGATCGTTTAGAAAACAATCTTTAAATGGTTCCAATAAATCGCGAAATACTCGCAGTCGCGGAGATAAGCACACGGTAATAAGCAGAAGGAAGGGTATAGTGAAGTTTGTAACGAACCTGTCGGTCCATGATGCCCAACACTTAGCCGACATTCTTTATCAAGGAATGAACAGCCAGCCTTACTACAACAAAATACCAAAAGGACATTAATAGGCAGTGCCACAGTACGGGGTCGAACCATGGATTGCCTACCCGACCATATAGGTATAGAGTTCAAGGAGTATACTCTGTTTAAGGTCAACCAGCTATGCTTCAGCGGATGGGGTGGGGTTCTTGCTCATACACTGACTTTTGGGTCGGCATAAGAAAATAAGTAATAAACCTTTTTTTTTCTGACTTATCTTGTTTGGTTGATTTTCCGACAGGGTGGATAAATGATGTATATTGGAACGATTTTCCGTCATCCCTTGTCAAATTTGGTTTTGAGACAAACCGGTTTCGGCGTTGTGCCATCATCAGTGTCGATTTTCGTTCTGATCTGTTGTTGTCATTTGTCCTGTATTTATAGTTCGTAGGTATATGAGCAGGTATTGTCAAATTGATGCTTGTGTATATTTAGTTATGTGTATGTGCTGTGGGTTCGTTCAGAACCGAGGGTGGTTTACTAATCGATTTGTGTGGCTGACTGGGGTAGGTAGAAATCTGTGATTTTAGTCGTTTGACCTTCTTTGTCGGTTTTTTTGTTTTGGTGTGTTAATTGTTTTGTGTTTATTTGTTGTTGTGCGTTTGTCTGTTGTACCTGTGTGATTAAGTTGTTTCCTGTAAACAAGTTTTAAAGGCTCGAATATTGTGTCAGAAATGGTGTTTATCTGTTCGTTTATTATTCTACCGTCGAATGTTTTCTGTTTGTAGATTTCCATGTTTTCGAGTACGTTGAGACGTCGGCCCTTTTCTTGTATGTGAAGAACCCTAACTGTTTTATTGATGTTTGCTGGGGAACATTCATTCTCGACCATGTGATTCGCGAAGTTAGACTCGGGTATAATGTTTGGATTCCGTATTTTTTTGTTGTAATCTCTAATATGTTCTCTGAACCTCGTTCTTATTTGCCGTCCTGTTTGTCCTATGTAACTATGCTGGCATCCGCAGGTAAGCTTGTATACGCCGTGGCTGCTAAACGGATCCTCTGAGTTAATGTTAGTTCTTAGTTTTCGCCCTAGATTGTTCGATGTTTTGAATGCTGTGTTAATGTTGTATTTTTTAAAGAAATTTGCCAATTTATATGTTGCTTTTCCAGTATATGTCATAGTCGTCCAGCTATTATTTTCTTTTTCATTATTTCTTTTTGGTTCTCCATTTGTCCTTCTGAGCTTATCTACTAGTGCTTTTTTATATCCGTTGTTTGCAGCGATATTATATATGACCTCAAGTTCTCTCTTATATGCCTCTTGTGTAAGAGGTGTTCTTTCAAGTCTATGTACCAAGTGCCTTAATGCTGCATTTTTATGATGTTGAGGGTGATTTGAGGTATTGTGTATTATTGTGTCGGTGGCCGTTGACTTTCTATATATGTCATAGTTAAATCTTTTGGCTTCTTTATCAATATTTATCGTGAGGTCTAGATAGTTGATTCCTCCTTTTTTTTCGGTTTCCATTGTAAATTTTATATTGCCGTGCTGTTTGTTGAGGTACTCCAGTACGAGCTCTTCGTTATTAGTAGTTAAAACGCATATTATGTCATCCACGTATCTAGCATAAAATGACACGCCTAATTTGGACTTCAGCTCCTGTATGTACTTTTCTTCCAGATTTTGCATGAACACTTCCATAAGAATTGCTGATGTGGGGCTTCCCATTCCAAGACCGTTTGTTTGTCTATATATTTTATTGTTGAATTTAAAATAGTTTTGACGTAAAGTGGTTCTTAGCGTATTTGTGATTTGCATACTTTTTACTTTGTTTTTTGTGTTATGAACTATTGTTGAGCTAACTATGTCCAAAGTCTCCGATAGTGGTATAGATGGGTATAGATCTTTTATGTCAAAAGATACCAATTTGCTGTTTCTTGTTAGCTCTACGGTCTCGAGTCTCTCTATTAGTTCTGTTGTGTTAGCTATTGCATATTCGTTCCTTAGCTCCAGAGTGTCTATCAATATCGTTTTTAAATATTTGGACAGTTTGTAACATGGTGCCGTTTTAAAATTAATGATGGGCCTCATTGGCGTGTCCGGCTTGTGGATTTTTGGTAGCGCAACCAGTGGAGGAGCCGAAGGGTTCATTTGGACCAATCTATGTGCCATGTTAGAATCTACTATATTTGTTGCATTTTTTATAGCAACTTTGATTTGTTTTTGGTATTCATCTGTGGGATCCTCTCTCATTCTACGACATTTCATTTCCTCTATGAGATCCTCGGTTTTGGATATATATTTCTCTTTTTCGATTAGCACAGTGGTGTTTCCTTTGTCCGCTTTCGTTGTGACAATATTGTTTTTCCTTAGTTTATGCCGTAGATTCTTTATTGTTTTCTCCTCTGTATTCGCTTTTTCTCCTTCCTGTGCTTTCACCTCCTTTCTTATGATTTCTCTGCACATGTGTCTTGCGTGCTCCTGTTCTTCCTGTGGTATCAATGATATTGCGATCTCCGCATCTACAATCGCTTGCTCCGTTTTTCTTACTGTATTCTGGTCCATGATATTGTGCTTCAGGCCCTTTTCGAGAAGTTGTGCCTCTTCCTTGGTAATGGCCACTGTTGTGAGGTTAACGAACTTGTCATGAAACTGGTGAGTGTTTTGGTTTTGGTTACCCTCTCGTCGTCCTGCCAGCTTGTCCAATTTTCGGTTCAGCGACCTGTATTTTTGTTGTAGTTCCTGATCGACCTCTGTCTTAATGCGGTTGAAGCATTCCATTAATACAGTCGTAGGTAGTTGTTCTGCCAATCTTAAATGGATAGATAATAACTCGGCATTTATCTCATCCTTCTTCGAGTATAAGCTTTCCAACTCATATTTTAAAAAATCCTTTTCCGCTTTTCTAACTGTTTTCCTGCTAGATTTGGTATTTGCCTTTATTGTTATTTTTGCGAATTTCGGAGTAACATTCAATTCCAGGCATTGTTTGTTGAACCAAATGCTCGCCTTTGCTTTATATATTTTCAGTAGGCGTCGCTTGTAAATTGTTAGTAGTCCGTTCGCGTTCAAGTTAAAAGCCTGACAAGCAATAACTGACTTATCTTGTTTGGTTGATTTTCCGACAGGGTGGATAAATGATGTATATTGGAACGATTTTCCGTCATCCCTTGTCAAATTTGGTTTTGAGACAAACCGGTTTCGGCGTTGTGCCATCATCAGTGTCGATTTTCGTTCTGATCTGTTGTTGTCATTTGTCCTGTATTTATAGTTCGTAGGTATATGAGCAGGTATTGTCAAATTGATGCTTGTGTATATTTAGTTATGTGTATGTGCTGTGGGTTCGTTCAGAACCGAGGGTGGTTTACTAATCGATTTGTGTGGCTGACTGGGGTAGGTAGAAATCTGTGATTTTAGTCGTTTGACCTTCTTTGTCGGTTTTTTGTTTTGGTGTGTTAATTGTTTTGTGTTTATTTGTTGTTGTGCGTTTGTCTGTTGTACCTGTGTGATTAAGTTGTTTCCTGTAAACAAGTTTTAAAGGCTCGAATATTGTGTCAGAAATGGTGTTTATCTGTTCGTTTATTATTCTACCGTCGAATGTTTTCTGTTTGTAGATTTCCATGTTTTCGAGTACGTTGAGACGTCGGCCCTTTTCTTGTATGTGAAGAACCCTAACTGTTTTATTGATGTTTGCTGGGGAACATTCATTCTCGACCATGTGATTCGCGAAGTTAGACTCGGGTATAATGTTTGGATTCCGTATTTTTTTGTTGTAATCTCTAATATGTTCTCTGAACCTCGTTCTTATTTGCCGTCCTGTTTGTCCTATGTAACTATGCTGGCATCCGCAGGTAAGCTTGTATACGCCGTGGCTGCTAAACGGATCCTCTGAGTTAATGTTAGTTCTTAGTTTTCGCCCTAGATTGTTCGATGTTTTGAATGCTGTGTTAATGTTGTATTTTTTAAAGAAATTTGCCAATTTATATGTTGCTTTTCCAGTATATGTCATAGTCGTCCAGCTATTATTTTCTTTTTCATTATTTCTTTTTGGTTCTCCATTTGTCCTTCTGAGCTTATCTACTAGTGCTTTTTTATATCCGTTGTTTGCAGCGATATTATATATGACCTCAAGTTCTCTCTTATATGCCTCTTGTGTAAGAGGTGTTCTTTCAAGTCTATGTACCAAGTGCCTTAATGCTGCATTTTTATGATGTTGAGGGTGATTTGAGGTATTGTGTATTATTGTGTCGGTGGCCGTTGACTTTCTATATATGTCATAGTTAAATCTTTTGGCTTCTTTATCAATATTTATCGTGAGGTCTAGATAGTTGATTCCATCCTGTCGGAAAATCAACCAAACAAGATAAGTCAGTTATTGCTTGTCAGGCTTTTAACTTGAACGCGAACGGACTACTAACAATTTACAAGCGACGCCTACTGAAAATATATAAAGCAAAGGCGAGCATTTGGTTCAACAAACAATGCCTGGAATTGAATGTTACTCCGAAATTCGCAAAAATAACAATAAAGGCAAATACCAAATCTAGCAGGAAAACAGTTAGAAAAGCGGAAAAGGATTTTTTAAAATATGAGTTGGAAAGCTTATACTCGAAGAAGGATGAGATAAATGCCGAGTTATTATCTATCCATTTAAGATTGGCAGAACAACTACCTACGACTGTATTAATGGAATGCTTCAACCGCATTAAGACAGAGGTCGATCAGGAACTACAACAAAAATACAGGTCGCTGAACCGAAAATTGGACAAGCTGGCAGGACGACGAGAGGGTAACCAAAACCAAAACACTCACCAGTTTCATGACAAGTTCGTTAACCTCACAACAGTGGCCATTACCAAGGAAGAGGCACAACTTCTCGAAAAGGGCCTGAAGCACAATATCATGGACCAGAATACAGTAAGAAAAACGGAGCAAGCGATTGTAGATGCGGAGATCGCAATATCATTGATACCACAGGAAGAACAGGAGCACGCAAGACACATGTGCAGAGAAATCATAAGAAAGGAGGTGAAAGCACAGGAAGGAGAAAAAGCGAATACAGAGGAGAAAACAATAAAGAATCTACGGCATAAACTAAGGAAAAACAATATTGTCACAACGAAAGCGGACAAAGGAAACACCACTGTGCTAATCGAAAAAGAGAAATATATATCCAAAACCGAGGATCTCATAGAGGAAATGAAATGTCGTAGAATGAGAGAGGATCCCACAGATGAATACCAAAAACAAATCAAAGTTGCTATAAAAAATGCAACAAATATAGTAGATTCTAACATGGCACATAGATTGGTCCAAATGAACCCTTCGGCTCCTCCACTGGTTGCGCTACCAAAAATCCACAAGCCGGACACGCCAATGAGGCCCATCATTAATTTTAAAACGGCACCATGTTACAAACTGTCCAAATATTTAAAAACGATATTGATAGACACTCTGGAGCTAAGGAACGAATATGCAATAGCTAACACAACAGAACTAATAGAGAGACTCGAGACCGTAGAGCTAACAAGAAACAGCAAATTGGTATCTTTTGACATAAAAGATCTATACCCATCTATACCACTATCGGAGACTTTGGACATAGTTAGCTCAACAATAGTTCATAACACAAAAAACAAAGTAAAAAGTATGCAAATCACAAATACGCTAAGAACCACTTTACGTCAAAACTATTTTAAATTCAACAATAAAATATATAGACAAACAAACGGTCTTGGAATGGGAAGCCCCACATCAGCAATTCTTATGGAAGTGTTCATGCAAAATCTGGAAGAAAAGTACATACAGGAGCTGAAGTCCAAATTAGGCGTGTCATTTTATGCTAGATACGTGGATGACATAATATGCGTTTTAACTACTAATAACGAAGAGCTCGTACTGGAGTACCTCAACAAACAGCACGGCAATATAAAATTTACAATGGAAACCGAAAAAAAAGGAGGAATCAACTATCTAGACCTCACGATAAATATTGATAAAGAAGCCAAAAGATTTAACTATGACATATATAGAAAGTCAACGGCCACCGACACAATAATACACAATACCTCAAATCACCCTCAACATCATAAAAATGCAGCATTAAGGCACTTGGTACATAGACTTGAAAGAACACCTCTTACACAAGAGGCATATAAGAGAGAACTTGAGGTCATATATAATATCGCTGCAAACAACGGATATAAAAAAGCACTAGTAGATAAGCTCAGAAGGACAAATGGAGAACCAAAAAGAAATAATGAAAAAGAAAATAATAGCTGGACGACTATGACATATACTGGAAAAGCAACATATAAATTGGCAAATTTCTTTAAAAAATACAACATTAACACAGCATTCAAAACATCGAACAATCTAGGGCGAAAACTAAGAACTAACATTAACTCAGAGGATCCGTTTAGCAGCCACGGCGTATACAAGCTTACCTGCGGATGCCAGCATAGTTACATAGGACAAACAGGACGGCAAATAAGAACGAGGTTCAGAGAACATATTAGAGATTACAACAAAAAAATACGGAATCCAAACATTATACCCGAGTCTAACTTCGCGAATCACATGGTCGAGAATGAATGTTCCCCAGCAAACATCAATAAAACAGTTAGGGTTCTTCACATACAAGAAAAGGGCCGACGTCTCAACGTACTCGAAAACATGGAAATCTACAAACAGAAAACATTCGACGGTAGAATAATAAACGAACAGATAAACACCATTTCTGACACAATATTCGAGCCTTTAAAACTTGTTTACAGGAAACAACTTAATCACACAGGTACAACAGACAAACGCACAACAACAAATAAACACAAAACAATTAACACACCAAAACAAAAAACCGACAAAGAAGGTCAAACGACTAAAATCACAGATTTCTACCTACCCCAGTCAGCCACACAAATCGATTAGTAAACCACCCTCGGTTCTGAACGAACCCACAGCACATACACATAACTAAATATACACAAGCATCAATTTGACAATACCTGCTCATATACCTACGAACTATAAATACAGGACAAATGACAACAACAGATCAGAACGAAAATCGACACTGATGATGGCACAACGCCGAAACCGGTTTGTCTCAAAACCAAATTTGACAAGGGATGACGGAAAATCGTTCCAATATACATCTTTTTTTTTCTTTTTCTCGGTATTGCAAATGTCTTTGGCGAAAGAAGATTTATAACTTCAACGACATGACTCAATTGGACTCAAAGGCCTGACACATTTTCATCCATTTAAAGCTTTTTGTGTTTAAAACCACAGTCACATAATATATAATATATATATATATATATATATATATATATATATGATCGGCAGATATTTGAACTATCTTTGGCGAAACAAGATTTATAAAATCAATATCGAAATTTGATATTTCGCTGTTTACTCAAAGTCCTGACACATTTTGGAGGCAGACTCTAAGTCCTACACAACTTTCTCTCCATAAACACCATGTTTCCGACACTGCACTTTATTAAAAAATTATTACATTGTTTTAGATTTTATAATTTTGCCGCCGAGAATAAACAGTTTTACTGGCTATACCGAATTTATTCACATTCCCGACAAAGCATTTAAGGGAGTTTATATTTCTTTAAGTTTTTAGAACTGTCACTTTATTTCTAACGATAGTTAGAGTATTTTCTTTATTTTCGCGGAGAACTATTAGTCCTGACCGCATAGATTACGATTATGTCCGGAACTGACTTCTTCTCATTTGTCTCCTTTAGTTGAAGCTGCTGTTTTCATTGGAATTGCATTGGTGGTCTTTTCGTTGTTTTCGAACTAATTTCTTATTACCATAAATTGCATTAGTGATCACCTGATTATTGTTTTCGAACTAACTCATTCTCTATTCACTTGTTTTTGGGCCGAACCTACTGGGTCATTCCTCCTTTCGGTACCAAAAATCATAAAATATCTGCCTATAGTTCGAATACACACCTAACCAAACACATGTATACTTGTCAGTCTTATTTCGTCTCACACTGTTCCTTGTTGGAAGTGCCAATATGTTTAGCAAGAGGGCTTAATGTTGCCATGGCTGAGACGGCGTATGTCAGCAACATTGATGGCGCTGTTAACTCGTATCTGTGCATGTTTGTTTATGGGTGATGTTAACTCGCCCTCACAAGTTCTTAAAAAAGCAGAATCCAATACTCCCCTCAAATACTTTTATTAATGATCTTGAAATAGTTCTAAAAACAACGAACAGATCCGGCGATAGTACAAAAATATTCGGTGGCAGTTCTTGCGATATGATTACCAAAACAATCGTGAAATACTTTCGAAAATAATATTGAAACTATATGGAGTAAGTTCCCAAAAAGTCTCGACGATATTATTACGAAAACAATCCAGCAACGGATTCGAAGCAGCCCAAAGAAGATCTCGAACACAGTTGCTAAACGGTCTAGAAATAGTCTTAGAAAAATTTGAAATAGTCCCGAAAATGTTCTTAAAATAATCCCGAAAGAGAATTGAGGAAGATATGACAAAAATCCTCTTTTCTGGAAAATCGGTTGAATGGGGAATATATGCTGTAGTGGTCCGATCCGACCTGTTCCAGCATATGTCTAATCGGACACCTAAATATACCAGCTCACCATATTTTATAAACATATCTCAAAAATTGAGGGACTAGTTTGCATGCAAACAAACATACAGACAGACGGACATGGCTAAATCAACTCAGCTCTTCATCCTGATCATTTCGGTATACTTATTGGTGGGTCTATCTTTTCTCCTTTAAGGACTTATAATTTGGAGATTCGTGCCAATCTTAGTGAGCGTTTATAATGACCTTCCCATAAAAATTTTCTGATATAGGAGCCTAATACGCCTATTTAATTAATAACTGTAATGGAAAGTTTTAATTAGTTAAACAACCAGATTGATATTGACGCATATACCAGCGAAATAAAATCAACGTGGCTTCGACAAAACATCTTGCTATACTTTTTCAAAAGAAAATTTCCAAATAATTGTTTGTTTATATATGTATATGTATGTATGTTTGCAGAGTTGAATTGCGGTGTCAAATTTACGTGTGTACAATGACTGTATTTTAGTGAATAAAAACAGAAAAGTACAAAGGGCACACTTAATTACTTTTATCTGTTTACAAACTGCTAATAGGGTTATCGTATACTGCCAAAAAACCAGAGTTGGGAGAACTGCATAAAATTATGAACAACAACACGCTCGATCTTAAAATGGCTGTTCACCTTTCAGATATCCGTAAAACTAGCTTAAAACCGCGTCCCAGTCCGCACGATATGCCAAGATCGTACATGTAACAGGTAACCTGATATAATTGCCCGTAGTGATAGTCAAATTAAAACAGAGTTTTTTGGTTTGCTTGGCGGCCGCCGTGGTGTGATGGTAACGTGCTCTGCATACCACACCAAAGATCCAGGGTTCAGACCCCGGGCAAAACAACATCAATATGTTAGAAACAGGCGGGGTCTCCCCTCGGCAGTGTTTGGCAAGAACTAGAAGTGTTTTTCTGCCATGAAAGGCTCTGAGTGAAAACTTATCTGCCTTGGAGGTGCCGTTCAGTGTCGACATAAAAAAATTAGGTCCTGTCTCGCCAATTTGTAGAAAAAATTCAAAAAACAAGCACGACACAAATTGGAAGAGAAGCTCGGCTTAAAATCTCTTCGGAGGTTGTCGCGCCGTACATTTATTTTTATTTCTTATAGTCACCTTAAACTCAATTTTATCTTTGTATGTTAAATTTTGGCTGGATTTACAGATATATTTTACTCTATCTATTCTCATTCCGTACAAAAACTATGAGTAAAATGTAAACAAACATGTCTTAAGACACGAACAATGAATTCACGTCATTTCATCGAATCGTCTCTTATAAACAATCAGCTTTTCATACGTATACAATGAAAACTTGAACCAAAAGATATTAAGTAGTAAAACTATTTAGTTTTCAACTCGACCAAAATAAACCTTTGAGATGAAATATGTTGTAGGAGGTAAGAGCGGAGCAAATTCCTCCGACTAGAATAAAGTCTGAACACTGCGTCAGCAATGAAACATGTTGTCAAAAGCGTAACGTCACGCATAGAAAATTTATTTCATAGCTATAATTTTTTTGCTCTCATATTTCAGTGCGGGATCTGTTTATTGGTTCATGGCGGAGCGCAATTAAATGACGATATATGGATAAGTTGACTCCTTCTCTGTCAACTTTCCAAACCATGTAATGTGTGCTCCTCTTTTATATTTTTATTTCCCATAAATATTTTTACAATTTCTTATTCAAAATTTTATATATATATTTCTTTATATAGGGATACATTTTTGGCTGATATTGTCCATTTATGTATATAAAGGACATGCTTAACCTTTTTTTTATTTTCTTGTTTGTTGAGCCAGAACGCATCTCCTTAGGACGTTTACTTTAGTCTTATGCCAGTATGGGCTATTTGGCCCTAATAACTGAGCAAAGAAGTTAACCGATGCTGTGTGGATACTACTTATGCTTCTTAAGGTTAAGCCGCGGAAACATTAGCGAATTACTCATATGCCCTGCTGTTCTATGGGTGAGCAAACTTCCGACTACATTCGCACAGATAAATTTGTCTAAACAAACTTAAAGTCTTCTAATCCAGTTTACTTTAAATTAGCATTTAAAAGAAAAACTGGCCGCGGGGTGTGCAGAATCCTGAAGTTTTTAAGCTTTGGTAGGGGTTCAAATGTTATTATGAAATTTTAGGCTTTGTAAAGGCAGCAATATTTTCCCGTAAACTTTTGAAGATTTTTTTACAACTTTATCAATAATCCCTTGCCACCCCCAATTTTTGAAATGAAAATTAAAATTAACTTAGACGTGCTGCACAGTAACCATGTTCAGCGAAATGATCTGCGCGAAATGTGTTTTACGAAAATACTCTAACTATGACAGCTATCAGTAGATAGTAGTACAAGAGAGAACTGCGATAAGATTCATATTCAAAATTCGCTTCAGCTGCGAAATCACATACACAGAACCCTTTTAATTGCAGATGATATTGAGAGTCGTAGTAGAACATGTAAATAAAAAAATATTTGGCGCGATTTACCTTCGAGGACCTTCCCGAAGGACAGACATCTTGCCGCGATGCGGGCTTATTCGCTGACCACGGTACTATGTCAACCGGTAAGATGCAGGTTCGTATGGATTTCCGTGACTGTGGTGGCCTAGTCCTAGGGTGAGCGATGACAAAGATCTTCCCCCTCCCAATCCAGGGTGTTATACGGCACCGTGCCCATTGGATGTTTGCAGCGGTGTGGTTAATCTGGCTGTATTTGCACGGAGCCTCTCTGACATTGGGCCACCTCAGAGAGTATAAATGGTCTTACCGCGCTAAGGGGCTCTGCCGCGGCGGACGGCATTTCTTCCCCTTTCGAATTTATTGATCCTTGTCTAGCAAGGGGTCGTACGAACAAGATGAATAATAAATAAAATAAAAAAAAAATTTCGTCCTCCTCCACAAGGAGAAGGACCGCACTGGCCAAGGGAACCCATACACCCTAACGCACTAGGGATGACTACCGCAAGCAGAGGGAAGAGCGACTTGGTGGGTGTCGACACCAGTATGGCGGCGAAGGTAGTTGCGCTGGCAACGGCGAACTCTGACGCGCTTCTGATGCCGGAAAACGACAAAGCGCCGGACGGGCAACCAACCCACGGCTGTGGCAGGGGTCTCGCGACATGTCCACTTCCGAGCCAATGGAAAAAGGGGCCGCAAAAATTATTTCTACCAGGGGAACGACTGCACTGGAAACGACGGGTCGGCTCCCCATGGATGATCCCATCTGATGGTGGGAGGCACCAGTATGGCGGCGAAGGTAGTTGCGCTGGCAACGGCGAACACTGACGCGCATGCTGATGCTGGGCGTCCGTCTGACGCCAGTACGGCGACTGGTTTCCCCACGGCTGTGACAGGGGTCCCACCATCTGGTGACATTGAGTCAAAGGAGAAAGGAGCCATAAACAAGCCATTATCCGGGGGTTCGACCGCGAGGGCAACTACGGGTCGGACCCATTCTCAAGAAGAGTCCCACAGGGGATCGTTCCACAGAAACAAAAGAAGGGCTGCAAAAGTCCTGTAAAGGTATGAGGGCGTTCCCCGGAAACGCTGTCAGAGAACGTCGGGAAGCCGATGGAAAGGGCGCGAGCTCTGCTGCCGAATTTTCGGGGTTCTCTGGCAACAAACGTAGAAAGCGCAGCCCCTTATAAGCGCCAAAGGTCCGACGAGAACATCAAACCCGCGCCGAAAAGGCTGTAGCCAAACCCAGCTTTGCCGAGGTAGCCAAGGGCCGGATTCTAATAGGAATCCTGAACCGTGCTGTAATCCCTAAAGACCAGTGGCCGTACGTCCGGAATGAAATCGGCAACGCTGTTCTCGATGTTCTGATGGAGTCTCCGGATAGTCCGCCGCAAGGTTCTGGCGCAGGATGGACCAGGGCCAGATCAAGGTCATCGCTTGAGGAGACACAAGGCCTGTTGTGCTTGTGTGTATTGAGGTCGTCGACTGGAAGGACATTCCGGCTCGGCCAAGGGCTAGGGCATGGGTTTCAGCAGTTTCAACAGAACCTGATAGAATTTTCAGGATTTGCAGCTAATGAACCCGGCTCTCCCGAATCATGACTGGGGTTTCATTCAGGTCGATGACGCTTTAGGACCTAGGCGGCAGGTCGTTTTGACCCTGAATGAAGAAGCTCTCGAGCCCCTTAAACAGAGTAAAGGACGAGTGTTTTACGACCTCGGCGAGGTCGTAATTCACGTATACAGTGGCGACCTACAGCGCGCATCCCTTTCGGTTGCCTCTTTGAACACGGACATCGAGGCACCCGAAGTGGAAGCGGAGCTCGCCGATGCAGAAAGCCTAGTTTCCGTCAAGTCATATTGCGCAGGGGCTCTGTGCAACTTTTCGATGGAGGATGCTCTGCTGCATAGCGACGGGGAGGACCACGACATAAGGATGAATGCAAGCGAGTCTGAGCAAGATCACGCTGATAAACCCGAACAAGTGTAAGGAAGACTCGGCTGCCCTCATCAGTCGCCTTTCTAAAGGCGACGTCGACGTGGTCCTTATCCAACAACTCTGGGTGAATAACTCACGGATTGGGGGCAATTGGGTTTAATCTCATCCGATCTGCAGATGATGGTAAAGTTATAACCTGTATTTTGGTAAAGTCTGAGCTAGACATCTTTCTCTTACCTAACTATAGCAATGGCGACGTTACAGCGGATAGCTTGGAAAACGGAGGCACGCAATTAACGCTAGCCTCCGTTTATATGCCGTACCATGCAGAGGAACCTCCTCCCCAAAAGACGGTAAAGGATCTGGTGGCCGACCTAAGTAAGGGCCATCTGTTCATTGGGAAGGACGCAAACGCCCACTCAGTCCAGTGGGGTAGTTCCGACATAAACACTCGTGGTGAGACACTTTTCGATTACCTTTTAACAACTAACCTGGTGGTTTGCAATGTAGGTAATGAACCAATTTGTATTGTTAAAAACCGTAAAGAGGTTATTGACCTCACTATATGTAGCGAAAGCGTTTATGGGTCGGTCAAAAAACGGCGTGTTCTTGAGGAACATTCCTTCTCAGACCAACGATATATTGAAGTAATGCTAGAGTTTTTCATTGATCAGCCCATTGCGAGACGTTCACCTACATACATTTATTGATACATACGTACGCAAATGCATTAACGACAACGCAAGTAAGGACGGGACTCTCTTCGGCTGTGCTTTCATGAATAAGGCTGAACAGTAATTTTATCACATTCGTAATATCCAAAGATATGAAATATGTAGTAAACAGATGTACATTAGAGTGGTCTTAAAATTTTGTTTTCCGTAAAAAGACTGTACCGCACCCCCAATGTATTCCTTTGCATGTAAGTAATAAATATTACAACTCCTGGGCAGATTACAATAAATTAAGGCGTGGCACATTCCAACTGAAAATGTCCAAACCCAGTTTCTTTTAATTTTCGAGAATAGCGCCCGACAAAATCTTATAAAAAGTTGTAAATATGATGTTTTACTTATAGAGTATTTATAAAAGAAAATGAAAAAGGAAAACAATTTGTGGTCATTTCGTGGCACTCTCCTTTTTCAATCAAGCATTTTCCAACGTTTAGCAAAACCAATTGACGTATAGTCAAAATCCGTTACACATATTTCTCCCACATTGGTTAAGGGGCACGCCTATTTTATAAACATTTTTTTTAATAAAGAATCATAGACCAATGTAAAAGGTATTATCTTTGCAAAAAAAATCTTTATATCAATCGTATTTTCCTTTCAAAATACCATTATAACAAGAAGTTTAAGAAACTAAAATATTTGAAATAGGTGTTTCAGCACTCCTTCTTCGACCATTCATTATTCTGCGTTTCGATA
Organism: Eurosta solidaginis; assembly: GCF_040869045.1. Taxonomy (NCBI): domain Eukaryota; kingdom Metazoa; phylum Arthropoda; class Insecta; order Diptera; family Tephritidae; genus Eurosta; species Eurosta solidaginis. The sequence goes on along the minus strand of NC_090319.1, from coordinate 284,931,553 downwards.
GCCATTACTGGAAGAAGAATTACTAGAACTATTGTGAAGAAAGTATAGATCATTCTTTTTTATAAATATGAATATTTCTAATAAAATCGTCCAAAATCATTTAATAAATCCCCCCTTTTGACAACTGTATGACAGCGCTTAACCGTTTAAACGGTTATAGCCGTCCAACAAGGCGTGCCAATCGCTTCTTCGCTCAGCCAACTGGCGCCAATTAGTCATACCAAGGGAATTTAAATAGTTTTTTCCACCTGGTCTTTCCATCGTAGTGGGGTCCGCCCTCTTGCTCTGCTTTCATATGTGGGTTGCGATGAAAATATTTACTTGGCCGGAGCGTCATCTTTCATTCGCATAACATGGCCTGCCCAGCGTAGCTACTGCATTATAATTCGCTAGACTATGTCGATGTCTGCGTAAAGCTCGTACAGCTCATAATTAAATCTACTTCGGTACTCGCCATTGCCAACGCGTAGAGGTTCGTAAACCCTTCGAAGAACTTTTCTCTCGAACACTCGTAGAGCCGCTTCATCTAATATTGTCATGGTCCATGCTTCTGCACCATATAGCGGGCACTATAAGTGACTTGTAGAGCATGATTTTCTTTACCAAGAGACGACTTCCTTTTTCAATTGCCTACCTAGTCCTAAGTAGCATTTATTGGCAAGAGTTATTCTTCGCTGGATTTAAGAACAGATGTTGCTTGTGTTAATGCTGGTTCCCAAAAAAAAGAAGTCTTTTACTATTTCGAAATTATGGCTGACTCTTTGCACGATGACAGCAGGTACTTCGTTTTGTCCTTATTTGCCATCAACCCAACAACTTGTAAATTTATTGTCTTTAGTTTGGCAACGCTGCCTTTAATAAACATCCTTTTTCAAAAATAGATGCGCTGCTTTGCCTTTAGCCCCATGTTTTAAATGGAACACAACGGCGATATCTGCCAACTTATTTGTACATATCACGACCTCTGTTTCTTCATTCTCCCAATGATCCAAAGCACTCCGTGAGAATTGAGAGGGATACGGAGCTAGAAAACTCACTGCATAATGGCTAATATGTGTGAAGTGAGCGCGGATCATTATTTCACTAGCTGACGGCCACTGCCTTAGACCATGGAGGGTGTTTATTTAATGATTTTGGGTGTCTTTTATAAGAAGTATTCCTCTTTGTACAAGAAATGAGTGTAAAGAGTTTCTTCATTGGTCAAAAGAGGTTACCATACCCATTTAAAAATGTTTAAGTTACGTCAAACGGTATTCTAGTAACGGCTTCAGAAACGGTACCCAATGCATGATCAAATAAGAGGCGCTGCCACGCCCGTTTCCAAAAACTGTTCCCATTCTTTTATTTGTTATAAATAAACTTTAGAAGATAAATAGCATATTAACAACTTTTTATAAGGTTTTGTCGGACATGGCTCTCGAAAATTACAAAAAACCCGATTCTGGGCATTTTCAATGAAAATGTGCCACGCCTTAACCTGAAGTTATCTGCCCAAGAGTTTGGAATTTTATGACCTACATACAAAGGAATATGTACTACAAAGGCAATAAAAAATCAAAATCCAGAAATATTCAAGGCAGATTCAGAAGTCGAAATAAAGAGAAATATGAAATTGAAGAATACATATATGGTAGTTTTGGAATGTGATCCACTACCGTTCAAAAGAATGATGGACCAGAGAAGATTGAAAATCAAGTGGCGGAGGTGCAAGGTGCAGGAGTATTTGGCATTGTCACGGTTTATGAAATGTTATTCGTACGACCATGGGAGTGAGGCATGTAAGGGTGAAAAAATATGCGTTAAATGTGGCGGAAACCACTTGGCAAAGGACTGTAAATCAGAAGTTTTGAAATGTATGAATTGTGTAAATGCAAACAGTAGGTTACATTTAAAATTGGATTATAACAGGCAATACTATACACAAAAAAAAATTTAAAAGCAGAAAAAACAACTAAAAAAACACGTTTCAAAATATATGAAATGTTACACAGAAAAAAATACTTAGGATTACGTTAAATCATATAATACTTTTCATATGCTAACTATACGTAAACAAGTGAATGGCGTTTGAAGAAAAAAAAAAACAAAAAAATCATCGCTATAAAAATAAGAAGACGATAAATACTGATACTGTTACTGATTTATTTAAACACGAGAAATTTTTAAATGATTTCTGGGCGTAATATATTTATAAAAAATTAAACAAGGTATCTATGAACTCTATAACTATAAAACTATTATATATGTATATAGTATATGTACAATATATTGCTGCTGCAAGCGTAGATCGATGAAACAAGCGTAAATTTCTGCAATTCAAGCATGTTTAACAATAACTATTAGCAAATATCTCAAAAAAAAAAAAAAAAAAAAAAAAATCTGCGAAACAAAAACTAAGCAACAATTAATTGAAAACGCTTAAAACTATAAACTTGTATTTGCTGCTGTTGCTGTACTTGAAGCATAAATAATAAATAGTCAAACAAATGAGTGTTCCTCGCTCTTGTATATGAAAAAACTCTTATAATAACAATTTTAATTCGTGATTGTTTATCTCAAAAAACTAGCAATTTCCTTTACGCACTCAAACTACCGTTACTTCAAATGCCTGCCTCTATTGTCTTTTCATGCCTAGAAACTTTTATCAAAGAGGATAGATATAATAAGAGCCGTCACTCGTTATTTTTTAGGCATTTACTCGATGTAAACTGTGGGGTAGTCGCTACTTCTTTTTATGAGGGACATTTTTGAATTGCCTCCCATTTATCCATGCGGTGTTGACACTTTATGCAAACGTGATTTTTGGAAAGAGAATTAAATAATTCATTAAATACAGTCGGAAAAATAAACACAAATACCCCATGAAAATGTATCGAAGACATTTATAAACATCTCGCCCAAAAAAAAAGTAGCGACTACCTCACAGTTTACATCGAGTAAATGCCAAAAATATAACGAGTAAGGGCTCTTATTATATCTATCCTCTTTGCTTTTATAACCAAATCCAGTTAGAGGTACCTTTAGTAAGCTTTTAATAATTTTTCGTTTTTTTATAGTTTTATAGAAACGCTGCCATAATATTTTTTTGATCGCTGCATGCATGATTTTGTTAAATATTATTTTCTCTTATCACATTTGTTAACAATTTTTTGCGTACTTACTAAAAGCATGTGCACATATACATATAACTTATTATCATAAATATTTACTGAATATACAAATAATAAAGTCGTGACAGAGAAGTTAATCACTTAAAAAATCTGGTAAAATCAGTCGAATTATAGGTTAATTCAACCGAGATTTCTGTAAACTTTTAATTCAACAAAAATGGCTGTGAAATCAATTTCGCAAAAATTGTTGATTCTGATTTAACCCTTTTAATCGTCTAAATCAAATATTCTATAGCTCTATTAACAGTGAAACCTGTTTATATGACAGAGATTTCTGCGACACCATGTTGATAAGAACTAAGTGGCGAGCGCAGTGGACATAAGCTAAAAAATTTGCAGATGTATTGGCGTAATATTGACAGTCGTTCACTGTGGAAAGGACCAATTGCATAAGTTGTTTTAACTGAAAAATCAGTTAGACTGATTGAGAACCTGTCATTTATACACTTGAGACCACTTGAGAAATTTTACCGAATGATTATTAATTGAAGAACAAAAAATCTGCTAAATTGATTTTAGTGGCGTAAATCTACTCCAAATCGTCATAATAAATTAAATTATACAATACGGTGTTGTTTGAAAAAAAAAATTTTTTTCTTTGAACTTAATTTTTCGATATTCGAAAAATCTAATAATAGTAAAAATTTCAAAAAAGTCACGAAATTCTGGCTCTTTATTTGCAAGCCGAATTTTTTAAAGTGCTCATTAAAGAATGGAAAGACTTCAGTGCAATAATGTATGCTTTCTCTACCGAACGCTCTTTTTGATAATACAGTTTTTCTATTGACTAAATAAAGAAGGGCACACAAGAAACTCTATAACTAAAAGCCTTGCGCGAGAAATTAAGCCGCATCCTAGCCGCTAAAATAAGTGTTACTTGATAAACTTTTGCTATGAGAACTGATGGCTCATTTTTATACTATCGTTCCAGTGTCCTTCAAAAAGAAAGAACTTAATATAATAATGTAGTGGTGCAATAAACAAAAAATTATTAATTCAATTTTGATGGGCCAATACATAAGGCGACAAAAAAAAACAAGTTTTCCTTTTCCCCTACACGTTTTGGTGCTATTCGCACCTTCCTCAGGGAGTCTTCGTTATGTGAAAGTGAATAAAACTTGCTGTTAACTTTTGGGTAGTAAAGGAGTAGGCGTAGAAAGCAGATTGTTTACACATTTGGCTTAGAAATTTGTCATCTTAACGACTTGATTATTTTCTAACGGTGTAGCACTTCTTTAAGCGATTGTTAACATTAAACACATAACTAATATAACACTATGCCACATAACTTAATACAACATAAGCAAGCAAAAAAAATATATATGTGTATTACAAATACTACAAAAATATTTTGTTTAATTTCTTATTCAGGAAGAAAACTGCGATTTAAATTATTAAGTGAAATATTAACGATACTCAAAAAATATATAAAGAAAAACTTCAGATGAAATAGCCAACCCACAAAATTAACACAGCCACAACAGATATAATAAAACTATCACTCACTGCAGTCAAACATTAAAAAATTTAAACAACGCAAAATTCGAATCAAATATATATAAACATAATTTTATTATTTTACAAATAATTTTATAAAACAGTAAAATCATATATTAGTACATAACAAGCTATACAATACTTCAACAAAATAGCAATGGAAAGTAATAAAAAGAAAAATATTATAAAAAATCTATAAAATTAAAATGAATATAAACCTTCGTGAAAAACAGGTGTGAAATTAAAGTACAGATCCCTACCCCAAAGCAAATCTGACTGCTAAAATGTACACACTTATACACTTTGCATTCTTGATCGACGCGGATGTGGAGAGTCAATTAAAAGTTCGTAATATATTTTTAAATGTTTGATGTTGCATTTGCGTTTGTGCTTTAATTTTGTAACACTATTCGACTAAAATCTTTCAAATTGATGTTTGAGAAACTATTAATGCTTAAGTTTCATTTAACATTTTTATATTTTAAGATATTTTTTTAATTCAATTTATTTTAATTCAAATTCTATTTTATTGTATTTGTATATTAACATCTGTCTTAAGCATTTCAATTTTCGAAGTTAAATTCGGAAGTCAACACTGAGTTCATGAAGTTCCTCTTTTTTAATCAACGTTGGACTTAAGTCATTATTCGTTAGCTGAAATGAAAAAAATGCTACAGAATGCGCCGAAATTTAACAAAAACGCCATTGCAATTATACCCTACAATCCGTTCTTGCCTTTAGAAAATTAAACAAATCCTTAAAAATTAATAACAAATATGAAACCCTGCTGATGCTCTGTTATTACTAAATACAAAAATAAACCCAAAAACCGCCTGCAATTTCTTGTCGTTAGTTGTTGTTTAACTAAAATTTGCTTACCTTTTTAAACCATATGTTATTTGTCTGTATGTTTGACTAATCAATGTTTTTGTTTTCTTGTTTTTTTCTCTTTCTCTCTTCCACGTGTTTTTATCTACTTTCAGTACGTGTAAACCGCCTGAATCAACGTAAATAAATTATGTGAACCAATACACCAAGAACACACCAACAAAACAAACCAACCAATTGTTGTTCGTTTTATTTTAAAAAACCAAACCGAAAATCCGCTACAGTACATGCTAATAATATTATTGTGTTTTTTTTATTCAAAAAAAAAAAAACAAAGAAAATTGTAAACTTTAATAATAATGTTTGTATTGTTGTACGAATGCTTGTTAATCATGTTAAAGCAAAAATATATGTATAAGTATATATCGAACAACAACACACACCTCGCTCTACTATTTAATATATATCAACTTTAATATCACCGCCTACTACCTACAACAACACTACTGATCGCAGTCGAAAAAATTGCAAGTGCGTTTGAAATCAAGCAAAGAAAAGTCCCATTGAATGTTATTGTTTAGAAAAGTACGTATTTAAAAAATTCGAAGTTATTTATACATTTGTTTTAAGATTTTCAGTTTAGTTTCAATTTTTACATCATATATTAAAATATAAATATCTTTGTATGCGTTTTTGGAAAGTACAAAACAACTATTTAAGTTAACCAAAAAAATGTCCAATGTAGGTATATCTATTTAAAGCTCCAACACTTTTTGTTTATGAGGTTGATTAAATAGTGTATTGTCTTTATGTGCTTTCGAAGTAAATCTCTTGATAATCGAATAATCGATTGGTCGATTAGAAAAAGTTATTTAGTAAAATAATCGATTATCATCATCATGACTAGTTGTTTGAATTCGAATAGTGACTATTCAAGACCAGACGACTAGTTGAGAAATTGATTCTGAACAAGAGGTATATATATTTCGAAGTCTTATTTGTCTATTGTATTTTAAAATTGTTTTTGTCATATTGCTTATCTAATGTGTATATGTACGTACGTACAATTAAATCATACTCATAGCGACATACATATATTTTAGCCTAAGTTAATCACCCTTCATTTCGAATCTGGAATACTCCGTCACGTTACCATTAAGTTGCAATATTTAATATGCTCAACCTCCCATTTTCAACAATAATTTATGTAAGAACACTATACATCAATTCAATAATTTTTTTTTTTTTTTTGGGTTTTGGATCAAACGTATTTTTTTAAATTTAATATTTTAGCTACCTCTTAAGTGCTAACTTATACGAACAATCTTTAAACAAAAGGAAAAAAATACGGTTTTGTGAGATATTTTAAAATATTCTACAAATTTAAGTTTTATCATTATACCCCAACTGGGTATTACAGGTATTTTATTTGTTTATTTCTAAAAACACTTAGACAAATTGCAAAGCTTAAATTACCTTAGCATATAGCAATTTGACCAATGTAAATGGAAAACGATTTCAAGATTTTACTTAAAGGATGTAGGGCTTTCATTCTTAATTGTAGTTATTGCTTCCCAAAAATGCTTTTGTACAGTGTTATTTAGTAAGCACGTGTTATAAGTACAAGGAAATTTATAAAGTATTTTATAAAGTATTTGCAATAATACATTAACTCATACGTAGTGCGTATTCATCAATAAACCTATATATGTATTTCTTTTGAATATGTGTATGAAACGCATGTACAGTGGTGCTCAGCCGAAGAGCTCAATTTGGCTTTTTTTTAGTATTATTCAGCCCTATTCTGCATTTCGACTTGGATTGGAATTTTTTCGATTTGGCAATTTTGGTATTATGTGTTCCAATCTCTTTCGATCCAACTTCGAATCGTTCGATTTTTTGTATTCTGCATTTCGATCGTAGTTCCGTTTTTCTAAGTTGCAAATTAGTTGGCGGAAAAATATATTCTTTTTATTTTTTTTATTAATTTATAACAGAATTTTAACAAAAATGTAAGTAAAACTTGTTAAGAAACGTAGAAGGCTTGATGATGATTGTTTTTTATATGTTTCCAGGTCAAAAACAACATGTCGATGTCGAAGTCCTTGGACGTATTTGTCCCGCAAAAGTATCTAATACATACTTGAAAGCATCCTTGTTAAGTCGAAAGTTTTTTTTGAACCTAGATAAGAAAATATGTCATTAAACTTTACCACTTTTAAGCTTACAATTCGTCACTCATCTCAAATAGATTACACAAATCTCGCAGTATTTGCCTTTCCATTCTCGCCTGGCCATTTTCGTATGCGTTGCTTTCCAACTCCACAAATAACGCCGCGGCTATTGATTCCATTATAATAGACAGCTATAATTTGTGTCTGTTCGTTGGGTCCAGTTATATGCCAAAGCAAGCTGCCGGCGTAGAGGAAGGTGAAGCGAAAACGTAAACAATCCTTGCGGAAAGAATAAATAAACCTTTATAAAGTAATTTAGGCCAGTGCAATGAAATTAGCATCCTTAAAATTCAGAAAATGTCAACTATATTCGTGCAGGAATCCGTTTTAACAAAACTCGGTGGCCACGGCAGGGAATTGGCCAAAAGAACGACAAAAACACACTTACAATTATGAAAGCACTTCACTCAAAAAAATATAACACTGCGGCAATATATTCTATTGCTTTTTTTGTACAAAATGGCGTGGACAATAAAATATAAACGTTTTTCAGTGTTTTTTTACAAATTTTCTTTAATTTATTTTGTTCCAATGTTCACACATTCCGTACCAACAGCTGATTTCGAAAAATCATTTGCTCTTCCTCTTCTCTTTACGATTCCGTCGTAATGCAGAATACCAAACTTCGATTAAAGCGGAGCGTAGAACGGGAAGGTAATTGAAATGCAGAATAGGGGTGATTAACTGTTTGTTCACCACTTTTTTCTTGAATTTGAATTAAAATATATACAATACCATAAGACCCACTAGCAGAACGATAAGTTAACTTTTAAACTCAGAGTTTACCTAACATGGGGGGTTAAACTCATACATTTTTTACATTTACTCTGAGCTAAAAACATAATTTTCCTTTCATAGTGTGCTATACTAAGTGTGTCAACTAAGCGATAAACGTCAAACTTAGCCTCGCTCACCTGATGCAAATCTCAGGTCTAGAGTTGCATTTGTGTTACGTAAGACTATTTTAAGCTGAGTTGCATTTGATAGTTTGAAAAAAATTTAGTAGTATTTAAAAATTAAAAAGTTTAATAAATTACCGCGGAAATATAAATAATGGAAGATATGTGCAAATGATGGCTTCAAAGCACAAAAAATTGCAGGAAGTTCCATTGATATGTTATGGGCCTGCCAAAGCGTCAGATCGAAGCAACACCACCAAAGCGTATCTGTAAATCAGCCTTAACTTATGGCACTGTGAAAGTCCCGCGCAAAAAAAACGGTGCTGCGAGTGTAGAAATAAACCAAATTATGAAATACGCTTCTGCAATAATATAGTTGTTTTTTTTATTTAAAAATGCTGTTACCACATTCTTGTATTAAACAAATTTAATGGAGTCGGGTATAGAAAATATAGAAAACCTAGAAAATAGCTTGCCCATATCATTTGTTGTTGCGTTTAAAAAGCTTTTTAACAACTACTTGAAAAACTCTACGTCTTCTATGCTTTTAAGACTTAGAGAAGTAACCTCAGGTAATAAAGTAAATTTTGATGAAAATCTCTAATTCTGAACTGGAAAGTTTTCACCATGATATAAAATTAAAATGTTACGGAACACGGCAACGCTTTTGTGACTACATAAACCCTGTTTCAATCTTTCCCTGCCCCTACACAGAACCCCAATCGACTGTTTTCAACCGAAGATTTTCCCGTTATGACAACTTAGTCGAGTGCCTTTCTGACAGTCAATACACTTGTACTTAACCACAATGTTGCCGTTCTGCAAACCTAATATAAACGCATACAAGTCATTTTCTGTTAAAAATGTCTCATGCACATACAACTTGTATGAGAGCAACCGAAATTGAATTTGCTGCGTGAAAACCATTTCCAGTTTTTGTTCTGCGTGACATTTCGGTTTGACGTTTGCACACATGTTTTACATTATCGCAACGCATAACTATTTCGGTTGGGGCAAAAAAAGGCGTTGCATGTAAGAATGTAAGTTCAGTGCTTAATAAAAAAAATTCACAGAAATCTAAAAAAATAAAAAATGAATCTTTAAGTCTTATAACTATTTAAAAAACCTTTTCTGAGTACTCAACTTTTTATAGCCCATTCAGTGGAGTTTGAAATTTGCCTTTCTTCTGTTAAACGAATAAACAATAACTATTTTCATATGGAAGAAAATTTAACTAAAGTGTGCTATTCAGGTGAACACCACTGTATATAGTATGTATGTAAGTTTAAATTTTCAAGTATGATATAAAAAGATATACCTTATCTATAATAGAATTTTATTTTTAATTTCAATGAAGATTGAAAACTTTTTAATTGAACAGCAGACGAGTATAAATAGCCTATTAAATGTTTATTGAAGTATATCTTATTGAACTTGTCTATCAGATATTATTATTTTTTTGTGTCCATGTACGTCACAGTTACTTATTTACTATTTTATTTATTATTTGTAATTGTTTAAAATATCTTATAATAAATTGTATAAAAATGCCCACTAACTTTATATTGCACTTTTCTCAGGTGGACGTAAACGACGTGTGGGCCACTACATAGACAATTATACAGTTGGTGCTTGGCAGTAAATCGGTTATACATACTTACAAATATGAAAGTGTACGTTTGAGCGAAATAAATCGAGCAAATTGAAAAGGCGGAAAAGAAATGCAGCAGGCCGAAGCACTTCCATATCACCACTTCAATACATACATATATGCATATACAAACTGATAATACGAATTATAATGAAACTGCATATATGTACCTAGTTATATACATACAAACGAATTCATTATAAAGTTTTTAATAAAAGATAGAGAAGAAACTAAAAATTGTGTACACCGCATAACTTGTAATTATTATTATTAAAAAACAAAAATGCGCGAAAGGTCTTTGAATATTAATTAATTAAAAAAGCGCATATTTTTTCAATATTGTTCAAGACAAATCTTCAATATATAAAATCAACTTATTTTGTATTGTGTGCACATCATTTGTTTTACAAATTTTTATTTATAATGCATGTTTATTTATATAACTCCTACCTTCATATATATTTATTTACGTACATGTGTACAAAATTGCAAATAATTCAGATATCTAATGTACATACCAACACACATGTATTCGTTTTTAGTTATAAATGTTATCATATTAAAATTTTGTTTGCAATTATTTTATTATAATATGCATTAAGTAAGCCTGTTCACCTACATACATACATGTTGGTATTGTATACGAATGACGAAAGAGAAGTATATTGCAGTTCAAAGAAAATCACATACATATAGAGTCCCGCAATTATAAATCCAATCATAGAGTCTCTTTTCTGGTTAAAGAATGATACCCTATTAAAACTCCATTTTGTAATCACATTTTAGTCTTCTTCGACTCGTATTTATAATCAATTTGTGATTGCTATATATTTTGTTATTGTATCTTCAATACATCGCTTCGAAAGTACACGAGGTAGTCACTGGAAGGAACTTAATCGCGAAGTGATTAATCACTCTTTAGCAATCAAAAGGGGTCGAAAACGATTTAATAAGGCATTGTTTGTTAAAAATAATCCTCCATGTGCTTATTTGCGCTCAACTCTACGCAACTCAGTACATACGATTGTCAACTAAGAATTTTTTTTTTTTTCTTCGATAGTGTCTTGAATGTGGGAAAGAAATATCAGACATATGAACCTTTCCCGGTTTTGTTGTTGTTGTTGGTGCGATCACTCACATATTGTCCTCAATATCCTCTAACGGAAGTCTAAGAAAAATTGTAGTTTCAACAGGGTTGGACCAAAGACATATGAGCATAAGGGTGTTGATTCCACATTGCAATTGAAAAGATGGGTGATGTCATGTGGGGGCACGTTACAAGCGGGATATACATTGTGAAGGTGTGGGTGATTCTGGATAAGTTAGAGTTTAACCTATTAACAGTATCCATATCGAAGTTGTGCCAGAGTGACGCACATACCCTTGGGGAGAGTGCTTTTCACTACTTCGAGTTTCGGGCATTTGCCATTGAGAACGGGATTCTCCGGGCAGTTATTGGCATAGTAATTTGCAAAATCTTTGTGCATGTCTCTGCGGGCCTTTTTATGCTTTGTTTTTGTTTTTTTTGAACGGCAGAGTTCTTTTAGTTTAGAAATCACTAATTTAATGCCCAACCGTTGTATTATCACGTTTGTCAGTTGCACAGTCCAAAAAACTTCACTCCCTGAACGATTAAGGCGTGTTGCGAATGTGGGCTCCGGAGCTAGCACAACTGCTTAAGAAAGGATTTTCTCAACCTTCCGGTTATGTTGATTTTAGACATCATTTACTTCTGATATGCCTACTGTGGAAAATATTCCAATCCCATTAACCTGTTTGAGTGAACGATTCGTAATCGTACATAGATGATCAAATTTTCATTACATTGTATGTCGATTCTTCAAACATTTAGTAAATGAGCTATTCGGTTTAAATCCATAAGTAGTCCTTTTTCGTTGTTTGCTTATAAGCATCAAAGGAAACATTCGGAGCCATAAAAGAGTCGGAAAGGAGTCCTCAGTGGGAAACGCTTACACCTTTTATAAGCGGAAGACTCATAATTCCAATTATCGGAGTCATAATAAACTCATATATGATCATATTTATGAGTCTCATATTTCTGACTGGTTTTGAAATCATTGCGCTACTAGAATGTTTGAATCGATGATCCTTTCGTTGTATGTATGTATTTAGCCAGGAATATTTACAAATTAAGCTTAGTTTAATGTTCAAGTTGTTTTATTTGTTCAAACAAGTTAATTGTTGTAATTGTAAATTGTTTTTAATTCATATTTCTTAATATTTGTTTTGTTGCATTTTGTGTTCTTAAAACGGCCAACAAAACATGTTTGTAAAACATTAAATTAAATTTATGAAAATTTTTTGTTGTAATTATACTTAAGTAAACATGAAAGAAAACCTCTTCATATACCCAAGCACCTCCGAAGGGAATGTCAAACTTTACGTTATACGCAAAACGTTCTTTTTGTTGTTGATTTTTTTATGAAAGTATATGTAGTTGAAAGCCGATAAAACGAAAATTGAACAAAATGGGTAATTTTGTGTTCAAATGAACAAATGTGGTAACACTAACTTATACTTTAAAAGAAAAAATTGCGCATTGTGCATAGGGTAAAATGTAGCTTTTTACTCGATTACACAATTTACAAATCTGTACTGCGGTCCTTAGCAAAAAGGTAGTCAACTTCATTTATTTCCTTTTAGGAATTTCGAAGCCAATGCATTTTAGTTAAAAATAAATAGATTAAAAATCTAAAATTTTCGAAAGAGCTTCAAATGTTTTAGCGAACACAAGCGAGAGTTTCGAAACTATGAATTGAGCGCAAATAATTATTATACTAGCTGACGACCTCTGGTCTAAACTTATCTAGCTTACTAGAGCTACACTAGAAATGCCCTCAAGAGCTTCGAAGAGCGTCGAAATTTCTTTCGGCTTTCACCTACATGTCCTGCTAGCGCAGCGACTTTTTTCAGTAGAGCAAGATGTGAATCAGCTTTCGCTTGAACTTCTGGCATAAAGGGTATGCTCAAAATTTGTTCAACATTCTCTTGTGCACACACACACACTACTACAAAAAATCGTGTGTTTGTATTCAAAGCTCTGTTGGCTTCACACATCACTGATTTAAATCATTAGATGATATTGCTATGCCATTGGGGGTGAAAATGGTCTCGCTTTATATTAATTTGCGACTAGTTCTCAGCTAGTGCTATAGCGAACAGGTGTAAGGTACCAACAGCTGGTTGTGGACGAACTATCATAGTTAGCCGATGCTTTGAAGTAAGTACGAAAAATGACGCTGAAGATGACACTACACCGAAAACCAAACCAGATTGGACAAGGTATGATGGAAAATTGTTCCATTGTATGTACATCATTTTTAAGTGTCTACTAAACGCAAAAAGACATATGTTCGAAGAGTGGTATATATGTAAATGTGAAAAGGTGCAACAAATCAATAAATTTGCAGCTTTAAAAAGTAGAAGGCAAAAAATCCAAAAATTTGAATTTTGTGCAGAGAAGTAAAACTATAGAGAATCGCCAACGACGGACAGCAATAGCAATTGTCAAACTGAAGATTTGCAAAAAACGCGGTGTTTTCGTTAACGTTTCACAAAAATGTGACTGAAAACGTAAAAAAATAGTTAAATTGTTATTATATAAAAATACAATTTTTCTAGCGTTGGAATTGATGAATTTCATGCCACATTTCCCCAATGGTTAATTACCTACCCGCGATTTGATGGTTTACTGTTTCCCACTATTCGTTCTGTTGGTGGTTCTCTATTGTCATATGTTCTCTGATTTTGGAATGCTTTATAGAAATATTTTTTTTATTAATTGGCTGTACATGGAGGATTTAAGTTTCAATAAGATGGCACCCAAATGCATGCTTATCTATGGCTTTAATGTATATTAGCACATACTGCAATAAGGGTAATCACAATTTCGTGTTATGCAGGGTTTTACCCCGTCTGTTAATTTTAACCCACTCAAAACCCTGCCAACTGCCTATGTTTGCAAATTCCTCACGAGTTGACAAACACGATCTACATAGCGGTATTAGTTCTTACGCGTTAAGCTGGTGTAATACCTGGCCAATGATGCCAGATATTAATTTTGTCACCCAACTGTGATTACCCCAAGTATAAATAATTAGAAAAGAAAAAGACATTTATGCAAATCATAGATACATTTTGGCTATGTATCTTTAAATGTCTACGGATTTCAAATTAAAAAAAAACAGATATGTTTTGGATAAATTCTTCAGAGATTCAAATAAACCGAATATTAATCAACATAGCTTTTATATGGCGTTACACGTATTTAAGATTGCGCAACAAAACTTGAACCACAGAAAGACAAACGCACGCTTTCCAGCTCACACATATATATTTATGCATATATCCGATTACACAAACAGCACAGAATAGTTTGTAATTTGCTTGCAAATAATTACATGCTTATATACATATAGCTCACAATTAATATTTACCATTTTACATACAAACATACGAAAACAAATTTTGCTTATCAATTGATTTACTTAAATAACGCGAATAAGCAAAGAAAGAAAAAAGAAAAAAAAAATTTAACAATTTAAACATAATGCTTAATACGTTTATCAAAAAAGGCAAACACAAACATTTTTTTACAATGGATCGTTTCAAATTGCATATTAAATAAATTATATTAAATTTGAATTATGTTTGAATTTATGATTTTACTATTTTATGCAAGTTTGTAAAGTACTATAATAATAGAAACTTTATATATAAATACATATATATATATATGTATATTTAATAATGAATGCTTATAAATTAATGAAGAATGTAAAATTCAAAAAAAAAAAAAAAAAATATTGAATAAAAAAGTTAAAAAAGTAAAAGTATATGAAGATTTGGTTTTGATTTCCGTGTGGTGCAATTAATATAAAAAAAATGTATAAAAAAGGTTTAGCGCGCCAAATCCGAATTGGAATACAAACCGATACTCACGTACATTAGACTGGGTGGAAAGTCCAAATTCCGCCCCTAAATTTTAAACTTCTACCGATTTCACACAGAAACTTAATTGAATCACAATTTTGTTTAATGAAATAATTAAGTTTTGCTTTTCCCACAGGGCCACTTGCTTCCTACAGAGAACATCTGTCATATGTTGTTGTTGTTGTTGTTGTTGTAGCGATAAGGACACTCCCGGAAGGCCTTGGCGAGTGTTATCGATGTTGATGGTCCTTCGCCCGATGCAGTTCCGGTACGTTCCGGTACCAAGCCCGACCATCTCGGTTTGTTATGACCATGGTGCAACTATATGGTTGGCTCATATCTACAGCAATAACATATCTTTGCACAGATTGTCACAATTTGCGTGTTGGTTTGAGGCGAATGAAATGGAGGGAAAACATACAAATTTGCAATTCTTCCTGTGTTGTGGAAAAATAATGCAATAAATTATGCGAGTTTACTAAAAAAATAACAAAGTGATTTGAAACTATGTTTTTTTATAAAAAATTGAGCACCACGGCAGTAAATGATTGTCAATGGGTTGATTACATTTTGCGTTTGCCATCTCCTTTTGACAATCCCTATACCAGGGAAATGAAAAAAAAAAAATAAAATCAGCTGACGAGATGAGCCAACCATGTAATTGAGCCATGATCTGTCAGCAGCCTCAAAAAAAAAAAAAAAATTACGCTTTTAGAAAAAATATGTGCCTATTTTTGAAAAAGCCATTTTATGTTTTACTACAAATGCAACAAAAACATTTTTTTTTAATTTTTTTTGGAGTTTTTCTATTTTTCGTAAATTGTTGAAAATAATTTATTTTTGATTGCCATTTGTTACATCGACAATAAAATCGAACCCATCAAGCAAAACGTACTAAATTTTTGACTCCATTATGCATTCAATCAAGCAATAATGAGATAATTAGGAATTTGTATTTTATATGGAAGATTGAGTTCAATAAGGGCTTTAATGTAGAAAAATTTACTAATTATTTCATTATCCCTCTGTGTGAAATCGGTATTATGTTGACAAGGTCTAAAAAAATTTTTTTTGATCCTTGCAAATACAGCCAAAACGTATTTTGTGTTTTAACTTGGTTATTTAACATCTGATTTCTAAAATTGATGTCATAATTTTTGTCATACCTACCACGGGTATATTCGAAGTCCACTACCCCGCTGGGGGTTTGTCTACTAAACCAGTTGTAGCTCCTCAAAGTATGATTTTCGTTTCACCAAACTATGAAGAAACGAGATGTGAAAACGATTGCAGAGCTCAAAAGGACATCAAAAGGACTTATAGAGATATCTAAGACAGAATATATTACATATCAAATTTAAAAGTCAGATGTCAAACAACAAAGTTATTACGGAAAAACAGTTTCGGCTGTATTTGTTAGGATCAAGCAAAAAATAAAATGAAAAATCAAACCAAGATCCTTTCCACATAAACCCCAAACTTAGGCGCTCTATCCAGATTACAAAAAACGCTCAAGAAATTTTTTATATTCCTCTTGTAAGCCAAACTCTTTATTTGGAAATTTATATTTTCCTTTTTCTTTATCAAATTTTTTTGAGATCTGTGCTGCCCCCTCAAATTTAAGCCTGCAAGCATTTGTTGAGCCGTTCTTGGACCCTTAAAGAAAAACTCAAGAATGACCAAGAAATCATGCTTCAATTGTGGAAGCAAAATGCATATCGAAAGCAGTTTTACAAAGAAAATGAATTATAAAGGAGGAAAATAGATATTTTCAAATAAAAGAACTTTAAATTTGGTTTACAAAGGGATAAGAAAAAAATTTCTTGAACGTTTTCTTATGACCTGGATATCGCGTTTTCGGGGCGAATTTTTGCAATTTTTTATTTCACATGGGTACCAGCCCAGTCTAATTTACATTAAGCCGTATCATGGAGAAACGGAATGTTGTATATGTTTACTTGAACACGCCGTCGCCGTGGTGTAGTAGTATCATGCAAGCTCGCCCCAGCGAAAGCCCTGGGTTCAAGGCCCTGGAAAAGAAACATTAAAATAATTCAGAAACAGTTTTTATAAGCGTTGTTGCCACTCGGCAATTGTTTGGCAAAACACTCCTTGCATAATACTGCCATCAAAAACGTTCTCAACAACAATTCGTCTGCTGCCTTGCAACTGCTGTTCGTAGCCGATATACAACATGGAGACCTACATCCCGCCGATTTATAGGCCAAATTAAAATGGAGCACGACGTAAAATGGAAATCGTCCTAAATCTCCTCGGAGGTATATCGCGTTTTGTATTTACGTACACGATTGTTGAAGGAAAAAATTTATATATAAAATCTAGTTTTTTAATTACCGATTAGTGGATAAATACAAAATCCCTTTATATATAAATTTGGCCTAAGTTTTCGTCTTCGATAGTCGGTAATTTTGAAATCGATAATTTTTTTCCTTTCATCTGTAGGAAAGACGAAATAAAGAAGTAACGACGTTAAAAAGCGTAAAAAAGATGACTAGCTGCAAGGTTTGACTGCTTATAAACTTGATTCTACGGACAGGACACACGTGAAAATGAAGATTAGCTTTTATGAGTTTATTATTGAGTGCGATTAATTAACTAGTCGACTAACTGGCTAGCAAAGAATGGAATAGTTAGGGACACGATATCGATACAGTACTCACATGAAGTATCGCTCTACAATCGGGTACCCGACACGATCTGTGAAATTTTTGCTTCGTTTTACGTTCCAAAAAAGTTGTGTAGCAATACCGCATCTAAAAATTCATCTGGCAAAGCGAAGCGCTGAAGCGTTCTATGTAAATCCGACACAGGAATGATCCATAGCAACCTTGATTGTGAAGATAGTTGTCTGCTTTTTCTGAATAAAATGACTAAACATCTTTCAGCGAAAAATTTGTTCCAATTCGCAAAACAAATTAGACTGTGACAAAATAACAGACATTTTGTCAGCGCAGAATTTGTTCCGATTCGTGAAACAAATTAGAAAGAGACAAACGTACATGACTGTTTATTTGATCGATTACCTCTTACCATGCACGTATTTCGCCATCTTTTACTTGAAATTCTTTACGATACTGCGGTAAAAGTACTCGATGCCAAAAAGTATCGAGTATAAAATAACGGCATCGAATGTCAAAAGTATCGATATTGTGAAGTACGTATCGAAATTCGTGTCCCTAAAAATATTCTTAAGCTAATCTAAACTTCCTATTGATATTTTTTACTTCAAAATCGTCATTTAGTATCGAACGGCGCCAAGTGCAATAGATAGAGAAGTATCTATTCATCGACCATGAAATGGCGGTAAATAAATTGAGAAGGTAAGAGCTAAAATTGAATTAATTATTCAGCAAATATTTATTCAACCACAATAACAAAATGAGATTTGATCGACACATTCACAGTCTTTGACTCTTTATCTATAAAGTGGTAGTAGTACTGTACTTATTTGTAGAAAGTAAACATTTTGGTATATACAATAATTTTTGTATTTGTTTTATTCATAGATTTTGTATTTAGTGCAAAGAGGTTAATGCAAGGAGCGTATACGCGGGTTAATTTTGTGGTTTCTAAAACCCGCCTTTCGTTTTAACTATATGCCCTCAGTTGATGCTCAGACATCAACCGATTTCCTATGGAGACAGGGTCTAGAGATCTTATACACATTTTTTTGTTAGGAAATTCCCAATTCACCTATTCGCCGTATATGCTATGCTTTAATCTAATTTTTTATTGGAAACGATGAAAACAACTCAACTATTAAAATTTTACATGAATATGACATTCTTGTGAATTGTCCATGTAATTTTCAAAACACCTTGAAAGGGATGTTTAGTCGATAATACGTACGTACTTTGAACATAGTTCACAACCCCATGGCGCTTGAATCCAAATATTTAGGTAACAAGTACTAAAATTTTGGATTTTTTTAATTAATTCTTTATTTTCAGAGCTGCTCAACCCCTATACACTTATAGCACTTTTGTTTTTGTTCTGCCCTGAAGAATAAGAACAGATACAGATTCACACTTAGAATATAAAAAAAATTTTCATAGCACCCCATATGCCCTCACATATATATGTGCCTGAATTTCATATGAAAGTGCAAAGAAAAAGCACTTCCATATGAAGCCAAGGCACTTCGTTATGATAATCAAATTTACACTAATAAATTGACAGCAGTAAATTTTTCAAAAATATTGTAGCACTGAAAAAAATTTTAATTGAAAATTTATTCATTAAAGGGACCATCAAAATTCTTTAAACATTTACATTTTTTTTTTTTTTTCAATATAAAAAATTTTGAACGGCCCTGTTTACTTTGAACGAAAAGAAATAATTTCCTACAAATAGCCACTTTAATTTAAAATTTCGGAAATTAAGGGGCTGCCATGTAATTTATAGATTCTCCAACCCAATTGTAAACCTCACTTTCACGTGCGAGTCTTGTTTCTTTAGCAGGTGAGGCTTTGGAGACCCCAGCTTCCTCATGGAACTAGGGGGTGGGGAGAAACTATGGCCTAGAAGGTTCAATGTAAACACATATCGTCCCCGAGATGGTGGGGCTAGTACCTTTATAGTGCTTGTTAGCGGAACGTACCAGGTCTATATCTGGCAAAGGATCATCAACATCGGTATCACTCGCCAAAACCTTTACCCGTAAAACAACATCAACAATTTTAAAATTCGTGCTGATTTGTTAAAAATTCTGTATTCGCCTATCAGACCCTCCGCCATACAAAACTATTTTGTACGACCCTAGCAAATTGAGATGTCAACATTTAATAAAAAAATTGCTTATTGCGTTTGGAAAGTTTTTGGCTATGATTTGATTGAGATTTATACGAATTTAAAGCTATTAAAATTTCAACTCAAAAGCCATGGTTATTGCATTTACGATATTTATGCACTCAATTCAAAAGAGTATGTTATAAAATTTACTTTTTGATTAAAATGTTTCTACAGTCTCCAACTAATCATTTGGTTAATTATTATAACTGATCAGTAAGCATATTTGTTCAATCTCAATGTGTGAAGTGTTGGTGAACTAACATTTTTCGTAAATATTGAACTTCTGTGCATCGCAATAAGCCGGGCATCGCAAATAGTATTTTCAATACTATTGGGCAATTTTTAATATGAGATTTTTGGTAATTCTTAAATTTAGAAATTTCATGCCGAAGGGGATCGAATTTTTTATTTATTTTTTTTAAATAATTCTTAACTCCTACTTAAAAGTTGAAAGAGTTTAAAAAAAGGTTTTTTTCAGATCAGGTTGCATTTGAATTATAGAAACTTTGCTTCAGTATCGGGAAAACTAGTTCAAAGACGCTGGCCAAATTTGAAAATTTGCAGCAAAATGAAACTTACACTTTGTGTTCGTTATTTATTTACGTTACGGATACGTTTTTTCTGAAATAGAAATCGAAAACGTGCAAGTAGGATTGACTAGGGCAGATTGAGTGCAACAAAGAAAAGTAAAAGAAATATCACATGACAACGGCAGAAGAGTGATAGATAGACATTTCTTGAAGTTCTTTTAAAATAATTCAGAAAAATCGACCCATCCTAATAGAAAGGTGGTAACTTAAAAGTATTGGTAACACGGACGTACCTCAGACAACTGTTAATAAGGCCGTATCTCAGCGAAGTCGTTAATAAGGTCATCTCTCAGGAGACCTTTTAAAAAGGTTGTAACTAAAAAAAAAATTTTTTTGACAGAAGAGATATGATTAAATTTAGTTTAACACCTTTTGAAAACTCGTAAACGACTTAAAGCGATTAATTATTCTATAAAAGACGTATGAATCTATATTCTGCTTTACCAATTTAAGTCCCTTGAAAATTTTGAAAAGTCATTTTTTCAAGGTTCGATTCGAGCTCAAGGCCAGAACAATAATTTTTTATACTCAGTTGAGCAGAGCTCACAGAGTATATTAACTTTGATTGGATAACGGTTGGTTGTACAGGTATAAAGGAATCGAGATAGATATAGACTTCCATATATCAAAATCATCAGTATCGAAAAAAAATTTGATTGAGCCATGTTCGTCCGTCCGTCCGTCCGTCCGTCTGTCCGTTAACACGATAACTTGAGTAAATTTTGAGGTATCTTGATGAAATTTGGTATGTAGATTCCTGGGCACTCATCTCAGATCGCTATTTAAAATGAACGATATCGGACTATAACCACGCCCACTTCTTCGATATCGAAAATTTCGAAAAACCGAAAAAATGCGATAATTCATTGCCAAAGGCGGTTAAAGCGATTAAACTTGGTAGATGGGTTGACGTTATGACGCAGAATAGAAAATTAGTAAGATTTTGGACAATGGGCGTGGCACCGCCCACTTTTACAAGAAGGTAATTTAAAAGTTTTGCAAGCTGTAATTTGGCCGTCGTTGAAGATATCATGATGAAATTTGGCAGGAACGTTACTACTATTACTATATATGCGCTAAATAAAAATTAGCAAAATTGGATGAAGAATACGCCCACTTTTTAAAAAAAAAATTTTTTTAATTCAAATTTTAACAAAAAATTTAATATCTTTACTGTATATAAGTAAATTAAGTCAAAATTCAACTCCAGTAATGATATGATGCAACAAAATACAAAAATAAAAGAAAATTTCAAAATGGCAGTGGCTCCGCCCATTTTCATTTAGTTTGTCTAGAATACTTTTAATGCCATAAGTCGAACAAAAATTTACCAATCCTTCTCAAATTTGGTAGGGGCATAGACTCTATGGCGGTAACTGTTCTCTGTGAAAACGGGCGAAATCGGTGGAAGCCCCGTCCAGTTTTTATACACAGTCGACCGTCTGTCCTTCCGCTCGGCCGTTAACACAATAACTTGAGCAAAAACCGATATATCTTTACTAAACTTAGCCCACGTACTTATCTGAACTCACTTTATCTTGGTATAGAAAATGGCCGAAATGTGACCATAACCACGCCCACTTTATCGATATCTAAAATTACGAAAAATGAAAAAAATGCCATAATTCTATACCAAATACGAAGAAAGGGATGAAACATGGTAACTGGATTGGTTTATTGACGCAAAATATAACTTTGGAAAAAACTTTGTAAAATGGGTGTGACACCTACCATATTAAGTAGAAGAAAATGAAAAAGTTCTACAAGGCGAAATCAACAGCCCTTGCAATCTTGGGAGGAATACTGTTAGTGGTATTACATATATAAATAAATTAGCAGTACCCGACAGATGATTTTCTGGATCATCTGGTCCACATTTTGGTCGATATCGCGAGAACGCCTTCACATGTACATCTAAGGGACACTCGCTTTTAAAACCCTCATTAATACCTTTAATTTGATATCCATATCGTACAAACACATTCTAGAGTCACCCCTGGCCCACCCTAATGGCGATATCTCGAAAAGGCGTCCACCTATAGACCTAATGCCCACTCCCTCTTAAAATGCTCAGTAACACCTTTCGTTTGATACCCATATCGTACAAACATGCTAGAGTCACCCCTGGCCCACCCTAATGGCGATATCTCGAAAAGGCGTCCACCTATAGACCTAATGTCCACTCCCTCTTAAAATGCTCAGTAACACCTTTCGTTTGATACCCATATCGTACAAACATTCTATAGTCACCCCTGGCCCACCCTAATGGCGATATCTCGAAAAGGCGTCCACCTATAGACCTAATGCCCACTCCCTCTTAAAATGTTCAGTAACACCTTTCGTTTGATACCCATATCGTGCAAACACATTCTAGAGTCACCCCTGGCCCACCCTAATGACGATATCTCCAAAAGGTGTCCACCTATGCACCTCATGCCCACTCCCTCTTAAAATGCTCAGTAACACCTTTCGTTTGATACCCATATCGTACAAACATTCTAGAGTCACCCTTGGTCCACCTTTATGGCGATATCTCGAAAAGGCGTCCACCTATAGAACTAAGGATTACTCCCTTTTAAAATACTCGTTACCATCTTTCATTTGATACCCATATCATACAAACACATTCTAGAGTCACACCTGGCCCACCCTAATGGCGACATTTCGAAAAGGCGTCCACCTATAGACCTAATGCCCACTCCCTCTTAAAATGCTCAGTAACACTTTTCGTTTGATACCCATATCGTACAAATATTCTAGAGTCACCCCTGGCCCACCCTAATGGCGATATCTCGAAAAGGCGTCCACCTATAGACCTAATGCCCGTTCCCTCTTAAAATGCTCAGTAACTCCTTTCATTTGATTCCCATATCGTACAAACACATTCTAGAGACACCCCTGGTCCACCTTTATGGCGATATCTCGAAACGGCGTCCACCTATGGAACTCAGGATCACTCCTTTTCAAAATACTCATTAACAGCTTTCATTTGATACCCATATCGTACAAACATATTCTAGAAACACCCCTGGTCCACCTTTATGGCGATTTCTCGAAAAGGCGTTCACCTATAGAACTAAAGCCCATTCCCTTTTAAAATACTCATTACCACCTTTCATTTGATACCGATATCGTACAAACACATTCTAGAGTCACCCCTGGTCCACCTTAATGGCGATATCTCGAAAAGGCGTCCACCGATAGACCTGAGGTCCACTCCCTCTTAAAATGCTCAGTAACACCTTTCATTTGATACCCATATCGTACAAAGAAATTCTAGAGTCAGCCCTGGTCCACCTTTATGGCGATATCCCTAAATGGCGTCCATCCATAGAACTATGGCCTACTCTCTCTTAAAATACTTTTTAATACCTTCCATTTGATACACATGTCATACAACCACATTCCAGGGTTACCCTAGGTTCATTTTCCTACATGGTGATTTTCCTTATTTTGTCTCCATAGCTCTCAACTGAGTATGTAATGTTCGGTTCCACCCGAACTTAGCCTTCCTTACTTGTTTCTAATTATAATTATTATTTTTAAATTTTTCTAAATTTGAAAAATTGTATTTTTGTTTTTGGAATTGTAAGTAGAAAATTTTATTTTTTTTTTCAGACAACCTGCCATAGCTGCGCAGATAGATCCATAGATCCATTTCGAAGGCTGCTAAGCCTTCATCATCAGTACGCTTTAGGCACGCTGCGCTAACCATTTAGCTATACAGCGGTGGTGTGTTTGACTGGAAAATTGCTACTTCTACTCCTTTTTACCAACTATATTTATTCAGTGTTGCGCCATCTGTTGCAAATCACTGATAATGCTGGATTTGTTTATTGTCAATTACTTTTTTTGACATTCCCAAGTGCTCATGGTTTAATAACAATTGTTTTTGTTTTTATCGGCCTATTGATAGTTAGGTAGGTAGGTGAAAGGCTGCGACCCTGGTCGCCCAAGTAGCTATTTAAAGCCGTTTTGATGCCATGTAACTCGTCTAAAAACCTACGAAATGTTATGGTCAATGTATTACAACCAGCCAGAGTTGTTGATAAAATTAAGAACATTCAGGATTGCTATCACAGATAACCCTCTGAGGTCTTCTAGAAACGGGGTTCCAAAGAACCTGAGCGTGCGTACCTACTGCCCAATGACCGGTGCAGACTGCTATCAGTTTGCGTGTGTTAGCCCTTGATTTGTTCAGAAGACTTCTCGTCCCCTTTCCATCATAGTTTGGCCAAATGGATTTTGATATTGCACAGTTGGTGATGTTATTCCACTTTGTTTGTGCTTTCTTCAAGTAGAAGCTTTGGATATTCCCCTTGGCTACTGCTAAGGGTATGCCTATTTCGACACTGGTTATTTCCTCGTTCATCTCCGATGAGCCCCTGCGTGCTAGCTCGTCGGCCTTCTCGTTACCCTCAATCCCCCTATGACCCGGGACCCAGATAACGCGTAGTTCTAGATTGGTGGATAACTGGGATATGAGTCGCTTACAAGCCCACACTAATTTTGAGTTAACGTGTGGCGAGGAAAGCGCTTTTATCGCTTCTTCGCTATCCGACAGGATGCAAACTTTACCAGCTACATTCAAGCCCTCCAGTGATTTGCAGGCTTGCCAAATCGCGAGGATCTCTGCTTGAAACACGCTGCAGTGCGATGGGAATCTGAATGATGCAGACAAATTTAGGTACTTAGAGAAGACTCCGGCCCCCACTCCCGATTCCTTCTTGGAGCCGTCAGTGTAGATTTGGATGTCGTCCCTTATGCCCGGGTTTCTCTTCCACTCGTTTCTGCTTGGAATGGCGGTATTACAACCGTACTCAAACTTCAGTTTGTGAGGGTGGTAATCTGTTTCGGTACTACATGTACCATCCGGAAGTTTATTTAGGATACTACTACGCCCTTGCTGAGTATCCTCCCAACACCCAGACTCCCTGAGTCTCAGTGCGGTTTGTGACGATGTACACAGTATATGCAAGTCGATCGGAAGCAGGTGCAAAATGGGGTCTAAAGCAGGTGTGGGGCAAGTGCGTCCGGCCACTATGGCACCAACACACGCGGTGCGCTGGACTTTTTGCAGGCTGGTGAGATTGTAGCTCTTACTTAGAGCTTCCAACCAGACTATGGAACCATAGGTAAGCACCGGTCGCACCACCGCCTCGTACATCCAAAGTACCATGCTTGGCTTGGGTTCCCATTTCTTACCACGTCGTCGGCATACGCCACGATCTTAACCCCCCCTGCGTTAAGTTTTCCCAGAATTTCATTTATGGTGATCAACCAGAGCAGAGGTGAAAGCACCCCACCCTGTGGTGTACCTCTGCATACCTGCTAGCTCCGTCTAGCTCTGCTGTTATTTCGCTGTTGCGAACCAGGGTTGAAATCCAAATCCGTAGTGGTTCTTCTTCTTCCCCTACCGAGGGCAGCCTCAATCGCTTCAGCGCTTATATTGTTAAACGCGCCTTCCACATCAACAAACGCAGCCAGAGTGAACTGCTTGTGATGAAGGGACTTTTCCACCGTTCGAACTACTTCATGTAGCGCGGTTTCTGTCGATTTCCCTCTTAGGTACGCGTGCTGTGCCGTGGAAAGTGGAGCCTCGCCTAGAAGCTCCCGTATATGTATATCTAGTAGCCTTTCCAACTTTCTCAGAACAAAGGACGTGAGACTTATTGGCTGAAAGTCTTTGGCTACTTCATGCCCCCTTCTGCCGGACTTAGGCATGAAAACCACCCTTGTTTTCGTCCACGAGACCGGAATGTGGTCGAGACGAAAGCGTGCCGCAAAGATCTCCTTTAGTTCCTTAAGCAAAGACTTCTGAGTCTTCTGCAGCATAATAGGTAGAATACCATCCGCTCCCGGTGATTTATATGGAGAGAAGCTATGCATTGCCCAGGCAATTTTCTTCTCCGCTAAAAGGTTGTTTATGAGGCCAACAGGTAGTTCCTGATGTGCCGCCTTTGTATCGCGTACTCCCTCCCCCGATCCATCCGGGAAGGGAGCATCTACAAGGATGTTTAGAGTTTCAGCCGCCGATCCTGCCCATGTTCCTTCGGCGCGCTTTACAAATGTCTTGTTTGAATGACTCTTGGGAAGAATCTTTCCCAGCCTGGCTGAGTCCTTCGTGGACTCAACCGACTCGCAGTGTTCTCGCCAGGAGCTTGATTTTGCTGTCCATATGGCTTTCTTATACTCCCTCAGAGCCGTCCTGTACTCCTGGAAATCGTTCCTGAATCGACAGTCGTTGAAGATCCTCCTCAGCTTTGACCTCAGGTCGCTGAGATTTTTGTCCCACCACGGTGGGAAGGTCTTTTCGCTCCTCGAAATTGGACAGGCAACTTTAAAGGCCACCTGAAAACTTTTCTCCAGAGACCGAACTCGGTCGTCAAGACTGTCTGTAGATTGTATAGGCGTCCTACTTCTATGGAGTCTATCGCTAACTATCTTGTCAAATAGGCTCCAGAACGTCCGTTTAGGGTTTCTGTGCGGCTGACTTATTTCTTTTTCCCAGTCTATGTTGAAAAGGATCAACCGGTGATCCGACAGGGAACGTTTTTTCGACACCTCCCAGTTTCTTGCCGTAAGCTCCCGGGAGTCAGATGTTAGTGCTATATCAAGGACTTCCTCCTACCACGGGTAGTTCGCCGTACTCGGAAAACTAAAGTTGGGAGAGCTGCTCTTATTACATACGTAAAGGTTGTTAGCTAATATAAATTCAAACAGAGACTCACCCCGTTCGTTTATCTCGCTGCTCCCCCAAACCGCGTGCCTTGCGTTGGCATCGCAACCCATCACAATGGTCTCCTTCTTGATTGTTTGTGCTATCATTTCCACGACCATATAAGCCGAGGCGAACGTTATGCTTCGGCCGCTTCTTGACACGACGTTGACCACAGCAACGTCGTAACTACTGAAATTAGGTAAAAAGAAAGCATTAATAGTATTCCTAAGGAGGATACAAGCTCTCGGTTTACCTTCTCCATGTTTGTAAAAGAGGTTATAGTTTCGGGTCTTTAGGCCCATAAACTGTGACCGCCAGACCTATGGTTCCTGCACTAGGCAGACACCAATGTCCTCTTCCCTGAGGAGGACCATCAGGTTATCCGAGCATTGGGTTGAGACTCGCCTGCTCGCCTTCCGAGGATTGACGACCCAACCTCACCCAGCTCCGCCAGGTTGAGCTCCCCCAGGAGTTTGTTGGCGTCTCCAGAAGATCGTCTTCAGAGTGCGTTCCCAGAACGCTCCCTTTTCTCCCCCTCATTATTTGTATTTATATTGGGCATACAGTTCCCACGAGTTTGCACGGAATGGTTAGTCAGCCCCCGGCAGAGCCAGCATACCGGGGGTAAGGCACTTATACAACCGACCTTGCCCGGGCATCGGAGGGGACCGTTCGCGGTCAGCCATTCAATATACACCCGCTGACCACACAACCATCGGCACGGGTACCTCAACACCTTGGCTTGGGTGCTGTTGGTGCGGCAATCCTCCTGCAGCGACAAGTGATCCGTTCTTCTGAACACGCCATCGACGCTGTAGGACATATGGGGCTTTCCTCTTAGTTCGTCTCGTGTTGGGATCCCTCCGCAGAGGAGATTCCAACACGATACTTAAGCCCCTTCTCCACGACAAGGCGACCAATATTGAAGGGGCAGCCAATGATAAATGATTCAAGGTTCGATTCGAGCTCGTGGCCAGAACAATAATGTTTTTCTAATGATAATTATTATTTTTTAATTTTTCTAAATTTGAAAAATTGTATTTTGGTTTTTGGAATAGTAAGTAGAAAAATTTTTTCCAGACAACCTGCCATAGCTGCGCAGATAGATCTATTTCGAAGGGTGCTAAGCCTCCATCAACAGTATGCTTTAGGCACGCTGCGCCAGGGCCGTAGAGAGAAAATCCGGGCCAGGGACTA
The DNA here is from genome assembly GCF_040869045.1 of Eurosta solidaginis. Lineage (NCBI taxonomy): Eukaryota > Metazoa > Arthropoda > Insecta > Diptera > Tephritidae > Eurosta > Eurosta solidaginis. The sequence goes on along the minus strand of NC_090319.1, from coordinate 284,903,001 downwards.
AACAATTTGCGGGCCCCCCTATAAAAAAACCCTAATACATTTGATTAATTTGAATTAATGACGTCTCATTCATGAATCATTATTGATGGATTACATAAAAAAAATGTTTGCCATATCAGCTAAATGATTTTTGGACTAAGAGCTGAAAATAAAATTAACACAGAATATTTACTATTTACACTGTTTTATTGTAACGTAGGAATAAAATTCTCTTTTAACAGCCACATATTATTTCAAATAATCTTTTCTAGTTATTTGGTAACATTTTAGAACATTTCTGACAAATATAATGATGATTATAAATTTTAATTATTCGATATAGAAGGTTCGGATATCAAAGAGTGGCTTTTCTTGCTTTTTTCGCTGCACAATTTTTTATAATAATGTCAAAATTTAACTGTCTTGTCAAAACGGATTAAACACAAAGCGTGGCAAGTCTTGAAACTCGCTCTTGACATGAACAAAATCTATGAAAGTTTTTGATTCTTGCAAGGACGCTGAAGGGACGTTCTGCACTAGCTACAGTGACAGGTATAGTGCAAAAGATACGTGAAGCAACAGAAATGTTGGAGAAAATTGAATACAGATTTTGAACATAGAAGGCATTTAGCAATTCCAATGGTGACAGACCCTTATCAAAATTTGCTTCGTAAATGTGTTTCACGTGAATTATTTCGCATTCTAAGCTTTGAAAAACGTGCGACTTGTATTTTTCTACAAATTTTGCTGCGCTAGCACAGCTCGAAGAATAGAAGACATATATGGCATCCCAACTGGAAGAGCAGAAGACATATATGGCATCCCAACTGGAATCACAGGAGGCACGTATTTCAGAAATGACGTCGCAAGTGTCATCTCAACTGGAAGACCAAAAGACATATATGGCATCTCAATTGGAAGCGCAAGAGGCACGTATATCTGAAATGTCGGCAGAAATTGTAGAACAGGTATCATCAAAACTGGAAGCGCAGGATGCAAAAATGGCTCAATTTCAGGCAGAAGTAGATGATTTAAGAGGTCGTATGGAGCAGTTACAACTAAATCGCCTAGCTATTTTAGCAAGCAATCCAAAGGTAAAAACACCATCCTTTGACGGTTCTGTTCCTTTCCAGGTGTTTAAGATTCAGTTTGAGAAGACCGCAGCAGTGAACAACTGGAGTGCTGAAGATAAAGTTGCTGCACTCTTCGTAGCATTGAAAGGACCAGCTGCCGAAATATTACAGACTACTCCAGAGTACGAACGGAACAGCTATGAAGCATTGATGGCCGCTGTCGAGAGACGTTATGGAAGCGAGCATAGAAAACAGATATTCCAAATTGAGTTGCGAAACCGTCACCAAAGAATGAGACTTTGCAGGAGTTTGCCTCGGATGTTGAAAGGTTGGCACATTTGGCAAATGCGGACGCACCCGTGGAGTACACCGAGAGGGTAAAAATCCAGAGTTTTATAAATGGCATACGGGACGTAGAAACGAAGCGAGCGACATATGCAAACCCAAAACCCACATTCGCAGAAACGGCATCCCATGCACTGACTCAAGAAACAGCGTTGCTTCTGTGTAAGCCAGTTTTCAAAGCACGCCGTGTGGAGGTAGAAAGGCCAGAGTGGGTAGACGCAATATTGGAGGCGCTGAAAGGATCGCAAAAGCGGAGTGAAAAAGTTATCAAATGCTTAAAACGCGGGAAGCCCGGTCACATTGCACGTCATTGCGATCTTGGTCCTGGTAGTTCCAACTTGGGTGGCCGTAAACGCAAAGCTGGAGGAGATGAGCAAGAGCATGCCAGATGGAAAAATCGAGAGCTAGCTCCAGCTATTGAATGTCCTGTGATATCTGTGTCGCAAATTGGAAGGAAATCAAGCAGTCTTACCGTCAGAGGGAATGTGGATGGCAAGGAGCGTGTACTGACTGTAGATACGGGCGCATCTCATTCCTTGATCCGATCTGACTGGGTCAACAGGAGAGTAAAACCGTTACCTGGAGCAAGGTTGCGTACGGTCACTGGCGAGTATAACCAAGTCCAGGGAGAAGTGATATGTGAAGTCTTGATTGGAAAGGTCACGGTTCTACACAAATTCGTTGTGGCGAAGATCGTTGAAGAAGTCATATTGGGAGTGGACTTCTTGGTTGACCATGACATCAAGATCGATATGCAGAGAAGGGTGATGCGTTATGAGAACCAAGATATACCACTTAACTTCAAGTTGGAGAAAGGGTTCAGTAGTAATCGAATAATGGTGGAGAAGACTCGACAAAGGCCACGAAAGTCAAAAGAAAAGGTTGATGGATCGAATGGGCCAAATAAAGCGAAATTAAAAGTACCTGCGAGAAAAAGACCGACATTGACAAACCCTCAATCATTATGTCTACACATATGTAGGTACACGCATCTGAGAAGCAAGGCACAACTACATGCATATATCTGAGATACTCCTGATAGTATGCAATGAGAGAAGCTATAAAATCGTGCAAATGTAGTTACAGCTGATAAATTTGAGAGCTCATGGACAACTAGTAGATTCTGGAAATGGAAGCGCCTACACTGAGAGAAAAACTAAATTGTTAAAATAACTTTTATCAGGGTCATTTATACAATTGTGCAAAGTTCAAGAAAAACTATTTGATTTAACATTTAATAATGATAAAACAATAATTTTTAGGTTGATTTAAAAATTTAATAGTCGATCCAACTAGAAATAATGTCAAACGAACATTGTTTCATTTTTCTGTTAAATATCTACAACAATCATTTTTAATGCAACATTGTTATTGTCGATTTGAAATTATAACACTGTTGAATCAACATTATTTTGCGTTAGATCTTACTCTCTTAAATTGTATGTAGCAACAAAACCTACAATGAATAACGGTTAATGGCTTACTGATTTACATTTCTGCATGAGAAAAAGCGTCATTTGTAAAAAATTGTTGCAGCGTGAAGTCGATTTTTAAACAAATATTTAAAAAGGTGATTTTTAAAAGAATTTTGTAAGAATGGAAAGTGAAATTGTTGAAAATGTATTCTACGCCATAGGTAGTGAAGTAATTAATATAACTCCATGTTCTGGCGAAGTGTTTAATGTAACTTCAGGTTGTGGCGAAGTTATTAATAACACAATAAATTCATTTCTGAGCGAGGAAGAAAACGACGAGAACAAATTAAAGGCGATTATTAAAAGTTTTGATTTGGAAAATGTGTTTGAATATTTAAAAGGTGAGTATTAAATAATATTAAATAATGCATTTCTTGATTATCTCCATTTACGATTATAGCTGCACAAGTAACATACAGGAGTTTAAAATACTTAAGAAAAGAAGATCTGAAAGAAGCTATTCCACCATTGGGTCTTCGAGTGGAATTTCGGGAAAAGCTTATCGGATGGCAAAAGAAAGAGGTATGGTATTCGGTTCTAAAATCACCAACCAACTTAAATTTCTATTTCATTTTAATAGTTTGGCATTGACGACGAAACGATTTCCGCTGATTGCAATGAAATAAAAGGGCTTAATTGTCGACCTGATTTAAATGCTTCAACTAGCAAATATTTTTGCCAAAAAAACATAAATAAGGTAAAATTTATAAATGTTATTGTGGTCGCTTTTTAAAGCTCAGAAGTTCGCGGGCGTTATTTCGTTTTGTCGACAGGCATTTTTCTCCTTTGAAAATGAAATAAGGCCCGCGGGCTGTATTTCCTTTTATTGGGAAATTACGCCCGCAGCGTTATTGCTCTTTCTCAAACTCAAAGTTTATATTATATTACCCGCTGGACTTTGTCTTGCCCGTAAAATATTTTGCCTACATTCAAGAAGGGAGCCTCGCTAACTTTCTATCCCATTTTCCTCTACTTTATCTTCCATTTTTATTCTTAATCTTGGCACACCCCCACTTTTTCAAAATTTTATACTCAAATAGCAATAGCTTGAGCCAAACGTATTCGGATTTTTGATTAGAATCATTTTATTTTTGTTTACTTTGCTTTTATTTTATTTTATTTATATTATTTCATTTGGCTATTTATTTATTTATTTCATTTTTTATTTAAAAAAAAAAAAAAAAATGTAAGGCGCGATAACCTCCGAAGAGATCTAAGGCCGAGCTTCTCTTCCAATTTGCGTCGTGCTCCTCTTGATTTTCCCTACAAATTGGCCGGACGGGACCTACATGTTTTATGCCGACTCCGAACGGCATCTGCAAGGCAGATGAGTTTTCACTGAGAGCTTTTCATGGCAGAAATACACCCGGAGCGCTTGCCAAACACTGCCGAGGGGCGACCCCACTTAGAAAAATTTTCTTCTAATTGAAAAACCTTATTTCTAAAATTTTGATGTTTCTTTGCCCGGGAGTTGAACCCAGGGCATACGGTGTGATAGGCGGAGCACGCTACCATCACACCACGGTGGCCGCCATTTCTTTAGGATTTATTTTCTTCAGGATTTATTTACGTTGTTGTCGAGTACGACACGTGGAAAGAAAATTTTAAGCTTTTACAAAGAGAACAGTAGACTTGACAATATCAACAGGGACGAAGTAATTGCTATTTTAGTCGAAGAAATATGCTACTGAAACACTTCTCTTAAACCGAATGATTTTTATTCGTTAGTAAACGAAATTTGCTCTGTTTTCCCTAGTGAAGTAGACGCAAAGGTGATTTTATGTTTTATAAGAGTTTGAAATAAATTAATGTTGTAAACAATATAAAGTTCTTTACTTCTTGATGAAACAAATTTTTTAATTAAAATTTTCAGGAATATTACTATATTCCCCGGGCTGGAAAAAAAAATCCGAGTGGAAAACTATTCTATAAATATGTAAACTGCCGGAAGTCCAAAAAAGGTTCGCAGAATAATATACCTCACAATGTAGAAAACAATACGCACCAATGCACTGAAGACCTCGGCACTTCCATTATCAGCGCTTTAAAGTTGTCGCTCAGCAAGGAGAACGCAGATTGGAACGAAGTTTTGGATAAGTGGGCTAAAACTTTTGCAGCAAGGCAACAAGATGTGAAGAGCTTGGCAAGTGTCGATTTTTTAAAAGCCTGGCCGAAATTAGCCGATGCTCGGGCACCTGAGCTGGTAAATAGATAATAATATTGGTGTATATGCAAAATCAAGTTTAGTAGGTATTTAAAGATTTAGCTTTTTGACATAACTTCATACAGGCTATCTGTCAGGTTCAACCAAATTTAATTACCTACTTAGCTTTTTCTTTTAACATGCACTTATGTATTTTGTACTAAATTTCCATTTGTTTTAAATTTTTCACTTTATTTAGATTGAAATTGACTTCGATTTTCTGTACCCATTGAAGCAAGGCTCTTTGCGCTCTAAGTGGGACCACTTTAAAAGGAATATTCTACGCTTTTATGAAATAAACATAAATAATGACAATTGTAAGCAGTTATTTTCTTTGGCAAAATCATTGACAAATACAGGTAAATTTATTATTATATGTATATAAATATGTTAAATACCCATCTAATGGAAATTTTTGTTAGATTCCCAGGATTACTTACTTTCAATATTGCTCACATCGGTATTACAAACATCTTCAAGGTTTACGAATAATTCGGGAAAACGCTCTAAAAAGATCACAATAATCGACGCACAGGAAAGTTTTGTTTTGCGTATTGAGTCCATAAATGACTATCAACTAAAACTTGACGAAATTGTTCGTAAATATTATTCATGCCATTTGACAATTCAACCTTTCTTAATTGTAGTTGGATCTGTCAATGATCTAAAAAGCTTTTTCATATATTTTGATTCTACTTTATACAAATTTTCCACATTTCTCGAGAGCTTGGATGTTTGCTTTAAAATATTTCAAGTTTTTTCCTTGGCATATCCCGAGGGATGTGAATTAGTTTGGATTTATATTCAAAAATACTTTTTTGACATAACTACCAAATTCGACTGCAAGTCTTCGAATTTGGTGTCCCTTATAAACTTTTTAAAAAATACTTAAACTTTTAATATGTTTATCTGTTTTCAATGCTTTAAAAAGTTTCCTGAATCAACTATTTTGATTCGTCACTTTAAATTCGATCATTTGCTGAAAACAAAATTTCTTAAGATAAAGTGTGCCCAACACAATTGTGATCAAACATTTACAAATTTTACAAGTTTTCAAAGACACTTAAACAATCAACACAATGTTTCTAATAATGGAATTAGTAACAGTATATCTACTACTTACAGCTCAACAAATTATTCCGAATCAATCAATGGCAAGAATAATATTTTCATTCCCACAACTATTAATTATAAGTCAGCAGATTACACTATATCACATAACATAGACAGAAATGTATCACAAGATAACAATGCGTGTAATTTAGTTAGTCATTTGAAGAAGAAATCACTATATTTATGTTTAGGTTTACATCAAAACAATTGTATGACGAGAAAAAATGTTATTGAGGTGCAGAAAATGGTTACAGGTTTATTTAAATGTATAACAGAAGCAATTGAAAATGTAATTAATATACATATATTTAACGAAATTCAAGACGATTTAAAATGCATGCTAAATTTTTGTAACGACCCTTTTGAGGATATAAAATCTGAATTCAGATTGTTTAAGATATTAAAAAGCTTAGACCTTTACGAGGAGCCCAAATCAATAACACTTAAGATATCTATTTCAAGAGTGACGGAACAGGGTAATCCGACCTTGGGCCCTAAATATTTTGATATTCATATCCTTCCGTTGTTATTCAGATTTAAAAAGTTGTTTGAGATTCCGGATCTTTTGAAATTAACAATCGAAAATACCCGGAATAGTATAAAAGGAACTCTTATTAAAAATTTTGCAAGTGGGGATATTTACAAAATTAAGAGTCAAATGTATAAAGATGACATTGTCATACCCTACATTCTTTACTTTGACGACTTTCAAGTGAACAACCCCCTTGGAAGTCACTCCTTTTCAATTTGTGGTTGTTATGTTTCGTGACCTACTTTACCACAACGTTTTCAATCAAAGCTGACCTATATATTTCATGCTGCATTTATAAGCACCTCAAATTTAAAGAACATTGGGAACGAAAATGCATTTTATCATTTTATAGATGAACTCAAACTACTAAAAGATGGTGTTAATATCAATACAAGAAGTGAAATATATAGAGTTCGGTTTATTCTGGGTGTGGTAATCGGAGATAATTTAGCAGTGAATTATATTCTTGGATTTGTCCAATCATTTAACTCCAAAAGATATTGCCATGTATGCAGCAGGATGAAGGAACAAACGAAATGTGATACATCTGAATGCATAGATTCCTTAAGGACTAAAGAAAGTTATGCAAACGACTTATTGCAGAATAACTTTCAATTGACAGGAATTAAAGAAGAATGTATATTTAATAGGCTTCAAAGTTACCATGTTACACAAAACTTCTGCTTTGATATAATGCATGATTTGTATGAAGGTGTATGTACCTACGATGTATGCAACATTTTATTGGGGTTAATCGAAGAGGGCGTTGTTACTCTGAACGCGATAAATAATAGAAAAAAGTACTTTCAGTTTGGGAAAACCGAGTTCGGAAATGATTCTCCAGCTTTGGATTATCTAAAGCTAAAAAAATTTAACTTAAAAATGACGGCGAGTGAGGCCAAATGTTTTACCCACTTTTTACCTTTAATGATTGGCGACATTGTTCCAATTGGCAACAAGCATTGGAAGTTACTTACACTATTATTGGAAATTTTAGATTTTTTAAGTAAATCAATATATTTGCCTCAGGAACTACCCAAATTACAAAATCTTGTAAAAGAACACCATTTACTGTATATTAAATTATATGGATCGCTAAAACCTAAACATCATTTTCTCATTCACCATTCGACAGTTATTCAAAAATGTGGTCCTCTTAAATACTTGTGGGGAATGCGATTTGAGGCAAAACATAAAGAAGCAAAAACATATTTAGGTAATACCACATCGAGACTGAATTCTCCTTATACATTAACTGTTAAATCTGGATTACAATTTGCCAAATTTTTATTAGACCATGAGAGCGGTGTGGAAAACGAAATCGAATATAATTTCGTTAAATGTATAAATTTAACAAAGACAGACTATTTTTCTAAAATTGTTCACAATGAAAGTATTGACTATAACAATTGTCTAATATTGGACGAAGTTGTTTACAGATACACAAAATATAAAGCAAACTTTTATTTAGCTTCCCAAAGGGATGTATTTAAACTTCATAAAATACATAACTTTTTACATCAAAACGAAAAGTTATACGTATTATGTTACCCAATACTTTTAAAAAAATTTTGTACGCATTTTCAATCATTCGAAGTTGGCAGTAAAATTGATGAAATTCATATTATCGAAATATCCAAATTTTTAAGTAAACCATTGCACCTGTATCCTCTAAATAACGGCAATACTTATTGTAGAGTTAAGTATGTTTGATTATATATTTATTATACCGTTTTGTTTAATTGCTTTTACTTTTATACAAATTCTAAAGTATGGGCCATATTTTTATAAAAAACTAACGAACAAAATATCACTGCCTGGACAGTTGTCAAAGTTACTTATTTACGTATGTATATATACATAGTTCTTACATTACACGTTTTTTATTATAAGCTTTTATTTACTTTCACTTTTGTTGTCTGTAATGGAATCTTGCAAGTTAAATTTGATACACTTCCCGGTGTCCGAATGAGCTGAAATTTTGCACACATGTATAACTCCGATGACAATGCAATATTACTTTGTTAGAATTCGATAAATTAATCGATAACACAGTTATCGGTAAAGATTTGTATTTACTTTGGCATAACAGCCTAAGTCCCATACAAACACGCCGGTACCTATCCGTGGATTGTGATATTTGGACGTGGTGAATCACGTGTCACGCGTGGTGAATCTCATCGCTTGCGAAAAGCGGAGACACAACCCTCTGTTGTATTTCTGTGTATAACCAACATAGCTGAATTTTTAAGGCTGTTTAACCCTGTAATCTTTTCTGTAATTTATTTTGCTTTTGGAAAAATTACCTATTTGAAAAAAGCTGGCTGAAAAATATTGGCATAACAGCTTAAGTTAAATCAAGAATGGAAAATCTTTGGAAAATTTGAGCAGATGTGGCAATTTCGCGCGTCCGTTGAACGAAATATTGACAATCTGCTGATCATCGCTAAGAAATTAGCGACATTCCATCAACTAAGCAGCACTTTAGCAATACTACTGTTATTATTTGGCCGCTCAAACACACAAATATTAATTGTGCATTAAATCTAAAATATACAAATACACCGTAATAATTTACACGGCCAAAGCCATAATAATTCACACGGGTCATCAATTCTTTCTCTGATTCATAATCTGAACTACCAGCGCTACCGTCAACAGCTCAGTGTCATCACTGCCAGTAGCGCCAATAACACCAAACTCGTGCCTGACACACAAAAGTCGTTTCACTCAATAGCGCAAGTAATATGTACTACGCACTCACTACTAAGAAGCGTCAAAAATTCGCTTGGAGTAATTTCGTCAATGAGCTACCATTGAGCTGGCACCGCATTGGCGCTGGCGCCATGCAATTTACATCACTAAAATTGCGCGAATGCCCAGGCTCATGACTTCAATACTTATATTTACAATGCTTTAAACTTTAAATACACCTCTGAAGTTGCTGCGCATAAAATGTGTACTAATAAATTCCAATACGCATTATACGCAGATGTAACTGATATATGTGTTTTTGTTTCACCCCCTATACTTATATTTAAAGCTTTTATAAGAACAAGCTTCTATTACTTGTTAATAAAACGAACTAAAAAGTAAAAAATAAAATTAAAGAAAAAAAACTTTTTTAAAAATAAGCTTTTATTATTTTGGTTAATAAAATTAACTAAAAAGTAAACAATAAATTGACTCTAAAGAAATATAACACTTTATAAGTTCATTGTAAGCTTAAACGATAATTAGGCTTTTTCGTCTGCGACAAAAAAATTCTATATTGTACATAATTATATATTTTTAACATTAAAACTTTACACCTAAATTATTAAATCTTACAGTTTATATCACAGTCCTCATTGTTCTAATAAAAGCGTGTTACATTGCGATAGCAAGAAAAGGAGATCCTAAATGTTCTTAATTATACCATCAAAATTTAACACGTTTTTTATTAGAACAATTAGGACTGTGACATAAACTGTAAGATTTAATAATTTAGGTGTAAAGTTTTAATGTTAAAAATATATAATTATGTACAATATAGAATTTTTTTGTCGCAGACGAAAAAGCCTAATTAT